>NC_053154.1:31158553-31476053 GCF_016835505.1 Polypterus senegalus | reverse complement strand
TGCATTAGTATATTTTTTAGTGTTTAGTAGTAACAGGCACAAATCAGGAAGTGTACGAAATGTTTAGACACAAGATGCTAAAGTGCTTAAGTTATCCTTGCATTTTGAAGTGGAAGAAGGCTGTGTCTTCTGCATTACTCCTGTGTGAATAGATTTTGTGATTTTCTTTGGCCCTCACAGGAGCTAAAGTAGCTGAATGTTGGGAAAAAATGTTTTCAAACCTGTAGCTTCTGCTAATTGGACAGAAGACAAAGCAATTGCAGGAGCAAGCAATTCATTGAGGAAATAATCAGTCTCATGGTGACAAAAAGTTAAGAGTAGCTGTGCTTCCTTACTGGAAAGAAGTGAAGTATTAATGTCAGTAAGGCAAGTGAATAAGTAAATAATTAGTGGATGGACAGTATTCAGCAAAAAGTTTTCTTAGTAAGAAGGAAGTAGTGTATAAAAAAGATCTCTTAGCACTCAGGAATGTTAGTGTTAGAAAGATGGCAACAGCTTACTGCAATTAGACAACATACTACATATATTTTCTTTTGCTGCTGCAGTAACATCCATATGTGGTTGCTGCAAATGAAATGCACATTGTGAAAAAGTACAAAAAGAAAACATAACTGATTGAGGATATCATCAGATTTATATGGTGCCATCTAAATCTAAAGCTTAGACTCACTTTGATTTCATAAAGTAAACAGTGAACTTGAGATGACTATGGCCATGTGCAAAATTTGCTATGGCAAAGTCAAGTGTTGCGGTAATACCAAAAATGCTCACACGCATCTCATTCAACACGACCTGGAGACAGACTTTAATAGCACCAAGCCTGCAGCTATGCCATGTAAGCAGCAAACTCTGGACACAGCAGTTGGAATAATGCAAACATATAACAAAGTCTATTATATATTTTATTTGCAAGAACCTTCATCCATATATTGTAGTTGAGAATGCAGGATTCTTAATTCATTCTATCAATTGGTAGTAAGTTATTCAATCACAACAGTTATTCCCAGATGCAGCAGTTACCAAAATATACAACAAATCAAAATAGGAATTAAAGACATTTACTCTGTAAAGTAGAAAGAGTTGCCCTGATATGGAATCACAGTGTTCTGTTACATTAACGTTACATCATATAATTATATATAATGATGCTTATCCTCTTACGACCTACAAACCTTAGTCATGCATGAAAGTCATACCAGGGCTAACATAACCTAAGCTGCTTCATAATGTCACTGAGGAATGCAGAACTGAAAAAAAGAAGTAAGTGTTAGTCAACAACAACTTGGCAAACATTCTTGTTGTGGCTTAGCTGGTTGGCTTTCCTCATATTAAATGCTATCCACACACAGTAAACTTTGTGGTTGAGCACGCCCTCAAGATGTTGATCAGCTACTTGGAAGAATAAGACACATCACAGGGTTCTATAAAAGAAGCAGCCAATAAGTATTGATTCACAACCCATAGACAATCACAATACTTTAATAATCACAATACTTATGAAATTGGCAGACAAAAATCGTAATACAGTGATCCCTCCTCGATCGTGGGGGTTACATTCCAGAACCCCCCGCAAAAGGTGAAAATCCGCGAAGTAAAAACCATATGTTTATATGGTTATTTTTATATATTTTAAGCCCTTATAAATTCTCCCACACTCTTATGAACATTTCCCGCACAGTTATAGAGCATAAACCCTTTGTATTGTCTTAGATATTAGGTAAGATTCTTTGAAACTATGTATGTAAACACACTGTTTATATACAGTATAACCTAAATATTATTTTAAAGCATCTCCGATATCACATATGTTACAGCCATTATGATAGACAGACCACCAGCAATAAATACGTACAGGGCAAGAAAAATTGTATACAGTAAAGTGTGTGTACAGTGACACTAAATGTACGTATATGTACTAAGTACTGTACGTAGAAAATTAATTAGGGTTACTCACCAACAATGATACGACGACTTGTCCTATAACGGTGACTTTAATTTTACTGCACAACAAAGGAGAGCGTTACAGCTCTTCTAAAGGAGCCTCTTCAGGCGACTGTAGCACCGACGTTGTTCTTCTTCCGGCAGTCTTTAATCCAAATCCCTAAAGCATATTCCATCTGGACTACCGCATTATTACATCCATTTACAACTCATTTTGCGCCCTGGTTAAAGGGCACTGCGGCTGTAGATCTTATATTCTTTTCGTCCTTTTTAAATAAAAAGAATCGTGGACTCATTGATGCCGTAATGGCGTCCTACAGTGGTATAGCTGTTCCCTTCCTTCAACATATCCAAAACTTTTACCTTTTCGGCAGTCGTTAGCATACTCCATTGGCGCTTGGGCATGGCCCCTGAAGCAGTAGCAGGAGCAGATCGTTTTGGAGCCATAATGAAGGGATTGACTATGCACAAAGATAAACACAAAAGAGCACAAAAGTTAACTCGTTTCACAGCGAAACACATTGATGGTGAATGAGCAAGACGAGACTTCCTGGTTAACGCAGCGGAAGCGTGTACCAGAAGTAAAAAGGCCCATTGTCCACAGAAACCTGCGAAGCAGCGAAAAATCCGCGTTGTATATTTAGATATGCTTACATATAATATCCACGATAGAGTGAAGCCGCAAAAGTCGAAGTGTGATATAGTGAGGTATTACTGTATCGAATCAAGAGGTCTCTGCCAATTCCCATCCTTATTGGGCAGATTCAAGCAACTATATGTGATGTTGGGAGGGTCATTAAAATACACAGAGGGGATTGGTTGCTGATTTTCTCTTGTGACAGCTAGAGGATGCACACTGGAAGAAAACATTAGTAGTAAAAGTTTTGAGTTTGGAGAAGCAACAGGTCTTGTGTGTTTTTTTCGTAGCAGACACAACACTATAAGTAAGGAGTTTTTAAGGAGAAACACATGGCAAGAACAGTTTTACTGAACAGTCAGCATGGGTTCAGAAGAGGAAGGTAATGTTTTACCAATGTGCTGAAATTCTGTAAAAAAGCAATAAAAGGATCAATGTGGAGAATATGATATTATTTATCTTTCAGGATGCATCCACACGAGAGGTTGGGAGTGTAGGGTGCAGTGTGAAGAGAGGAGCTGAATTAGCTAAAAGACATGAACCAGAGCCTTATAGAACAAGGAACCTTACCAGAATTTGGTGGTGTTAAGAGTGGTGCTCCTAAGGGGTCATTGCAGGGGCCATAAACCATAAGCACCTGAAATACATTGCCAAGTAGTATGGTAGACAGAAGGTCTTTAGGGACTTTCAAAACTCAACATAATGTTATTTTGGAAGAATTAGGTTGACAGAATAGACAAGCTTTGTTGTGCTGAATGGCCTATTGTTTTCAATGTTTTTCCAATGTTGTAATGTAGATTCACACATCTGCATTAAACTGGGGTCATTTATATCATTGTCTTGTTCTGGGAATAGAGTAAATGGAATTTTCTTAGTTTTGACATATACTGTTCCTAATCAATATATTGTAATCATTTTTTTATTTTTGGTTTGACTGTTCTGGGTATATCTGAAACTCTAGAAAAGAGAAACTTTACTTGAGGGAGTAATTTAATTAAAAATGTCAATTTCTGAATTTGGAGTGCATTGCAGCTTAAGATTTGTTTATCCATTTATGTTTCATAATGACTCCTAATTCTTTTTTATTTACCCTGACCCTTTCTTGTTATTTTGATTTTGACTTTGAAAAGCATTATTAATAACTGCTGTTAAATATAATATTACATTGTATTAGATCAACTTTACTTTTAAGGAAATGGTTAAAATTTTTGCACAAACATGACTGTGTCCTGTGAAGAGTAAATCAAATCTCAGGAATTCCACACAGGAGGTGTCACACCTTAGAGGTAAATGCAGCCACCATGCTCTCCATAATTCCATCCTCCACCCTAGCAATGTCCGTAACAATCATTATTTTCTGTTATTATTAATACTTCAAATTTGTATTTCACACAGTTTCCAGTTTCCCCCCATCATGGACACCAATGAGGGACAATCTCATTCTGAAAACGTCTTTGGACTCAAGTTCAGCTGAATTCCAAAAAGTGGAAGACCTTTTTAAAAAAACAGCTCTGGATAAGATAGTAGTCAAGGTAAGGTTGTCTTAAAATGTAGGAATAAATAACTGATGAAAAGTGTTTGGACCCATCACTCAGAATCTGGGTTGCAGCAGAGCTAATCACTGAGCGCATCCACCAGAGGGTGCGTGCTCCATGGGAATATGTTCTTTACAGACTGCAGCTTTTACTAAACAAAAAGTTTATATTGTCAAGTTTGGGGCACAGAGTTGCACAGGAGACTGGAAAAGGGATCAGGTTTCTAAGGTACAAAATCTTTATTGCTGAACCAATAGGTACAAATGCAAGACCTTATACAGAAGGGCTTTATCAACAGCACAAAAGCACACAGGTTGCAGCTGTCAAGTGTGGTGGTCCAGCTCCCCTCTCCAGGTCAAAAGAACATGAAGTCTTTTTCATTAATTGGGTTCAGCGGCTTGGAAGCAGCTACTGGAGCAGGCACAGTCTGTGGGACACTGGATAGGAGAGTGAGCCATTAGGTTGGCCAGGGCTTGGTCATTTAAATGTTCTAAACCTCGTGCAAGAAACATGTTGCGCGGTAAACCTGCAAGCCTGCTGCTGATCTTGCAAAAAGGATGGGCAAGAGTGTGTTTGTTTCTCATTGAAATACTGTTTAAAAGGGAGTTTCTGAAGGGCAACTCTTTTTCTTTGCCAAAGGTTTACTGTTTAACAGAGAAACAGCTCACAATTAAATAAGAATGTGCACCTGGCGGAGCTATGCGGGAGGAAGATGGAGTAGGGGAACAGCTGAACTGCACAAGAGTGACGGTTGCCATCGTTATGGGTAGCTTCTTTACAGTCAAAAGTTCCCAAAATAAGAGAATGTAATTTCAAAACATGAATACAATCTTATGATAGCATTGCTTAAATATAACTTTGTCCATAAATTAACTGACCATCAAACCAAGGGATACACCTACTCTTTTTCAATAGCCTGTCTGTGTTGTCTCTATTTGTCTCTGTCCATCTCCCTGTCAGGTTGCTTACACTGATGTAATGTTTATCCCTGTCAGCTAGTTCATGCCCTTAGTTTTGAGTAAAATCACGTACTATGGGATAAATCACAGATCACAGTGGCACATTTTACACTGAGCCAGCAAAGTATTTTAATGCTATTAATAAAACACTCTTTGATAGTAGAAACATTTATACTATAAACCTGCATGCCAAAACACCTGCAAATTGCTTTCTTGTAAGCTGGTTCAAATGACCATGACCAGTACTAGCTCTGCTTTTTCCATTCAAATGCAACTTTACTTTTATTTTTATTAATTTTATTATTATTATTAAACTTTTATTGAATTTATTAAAATCATGTAACATTCCATACAATCAAGTCGAACTTAACAAAACTAAACTAAATTCAATTCAACCCTCACCCTTGAAAAAGAGAGGAAGGCCAACAGCCAGAGTGAAACTTAAAAGAGAGACACCCAGGTATAAAACTGAAAATTAGGTAAACCTGTGCCACCTTCTGATTTAGGTCATTGTAGGGTCACCCATTGGATGCATGGATATTTTGAAGTCCAAATAAATGAGGTGTGGAAAGCCAGCCCCTGGACACAGACAGACAGACACCAGAATATCTAAAAGCACACTCCTTTATTATTTCAAGCATCACAATGCCTTATCACCAACAGTCTTGTCTCTTTCCTTCTTTCTCTTTGATCTCCACTCCCTTCCTCACAAGCTCTGTCTCCTTCCTCCCAACTCCGGCTCCCCTACTGGAGGGAGGCAGCCCCTTTTATAATGACCCGGATGAGCTCCAGGTGCTCCATCTGACATCACTTCCTGGTGTGGCGGAAGTGCTGCCATCCAGGGACCCATAACCGTCCGGGAGCCCCCTAGCAGTGGCCACATCATCCCAGCTCCGTTCCAGTGACCCCCAAGCAGACCTGGGTGGCTGCACTCTCATGGCCCAGGGGAAGTATCGTCCCTCTCGTGGACTGTCCAGGCGTCCCGGCTGGGTAGTGTCCCCAGCAGTCTGGCACACTGCCCCATCACCAGCTGAAGCCCGTATGGCAAAGCGGCCCATCCCGTGAGGGCTGGGTGTTTCCCACGGCAGGGCGGTGACATACCATCGTCCACAGTCCGGTCCTGCAAAAACACATAAGGCACGGAGATGTTGTCCCGACGCTGCCTACTGGCATCTAGCATCACGCCATATGGACAACGTCTCCACAGATAACCGGCCCCATGGCACTTGTAACATTGACAGACCCCCTGCCTTTCCAGTGCCCTCTGGACTTGAAAACAGGACGGGAACACCCGTGCCTGTGTTTCCTCAGCCAGGTTTCAGGCTGCTCTCCATCTACTTTGAGAGAGCTCTCTCACCATACGTGAGCTCTCTGGCTCACGTTTCCTTCTGTCGGGAGACCCCCCCCCTTTCTTACTCCGGGGCCTTCTGTGCTTTGGGGTGCTGTAACAGCCTGGATCCCCTTATGGGACAAAGAGGGACCCCGTGCTGTTTGCATTCCCCTCGATCGGGATACGAGTGCTATCTTTCTGTTCTGTCTGTGTCTGTCTTTCTGTTCTCCCACTGCTTGCTCGGTACTCGTCCCCCGATCTACTGTAGGACGCCCCGCTACTTGAGTCCAGTCACCCCTGTCTCGGCTCCCTTCACTGGGGCTTCTCCTTTCCTTTACGGTACCGGTAGTACTCACCTGTGCCGTATCAGTGCTCTGGCTGGAGAATTCCACGTTGTACTTTCCCCCCCGCACTCCTTTATGATCGTCAGGGAAGTCTCCGTTTTCTTCTCCAACCTGTTGACCACCTCTCACATTAAGCGCAGGACCTGAATGAGTGACTGTACGGGCCGAAGGTCTTCCTCCAGCTCCCGTACAGCTGCCAGCAAAACCAAAACATCAGCCGGCAGTGAACTTACAGTTCCTTCAGTCCTCCCGCCCAGCTGTGATCTGTGGAGTTCCTGCACGTGCTCCGTTGGGTCCTTGTCCATCTGTGGATTGACATTCGTTAGTTCCGCCCTCGACCACTCACCAGCAGGTACACAACACACTCCGTCCAATCTTGTGCTTGTCTCTGGGAGGGACTTCTGGTCCTCCAGTGCTCCCTCCACCCTATGTGAGGACTCAGTCAGTAGCGACTCATCCTCTTCTCCCGCCGTCGTCTTGCCATCACTCCATGGGTCGGCGTGCTTTGCCCACAGACTCGGATTCGGGCAGTCCCCTTCAATAAAGCAAGATCAGGGGACAGCAGGGTAAGCCCCGCCAGGTGTATCGCCATCATGTGCAAGACTTACCTCCCGGATCCCGTCTTCTTGAGTGTGCTGCAACCAGGTGGCCTCTTCTGATGCTCCGCCAACCCGTGCGTCACTCCGGGTGCCCCTTGGATTTCTTGCGGCAGCACTTCCTGGTGTTGCAGAAGTACTGCCATCCAGGCTTCCATAACCGTCCTGAGTTCCAGTGGCCCCCAAGCAGATCCGGGCAGCTGCCCTCTTGTGGCCCAGGGGAGGTATCATTCCTCTCGTGGACCGTCCAGGCGTCCCGGCTGGGTAGGGTCCCAGGCTGTCTGGCACAGAGGTTATGATTGAATCTAATTTCTTAAAAATAGATCTTTCTTCATTTATATGGGGATGTTTTGAAAGAGAAAGAGAAGCTTAAGGAAGATATTCATCTTAGTAGTGTTAATTCTTCCTGCTAAAGTAAGATGGAGAACCAGTATTCAGTACCATATCATCTGCATATAGTGATATTGTCTGTTCAAGTACATCTCTGAAAATCCCCTTTATCTGTGATGCATTTCAAAAGTGAAAAACCAATGGCTTAATGGCAGTTGCAAATAGCAGTGATGACAAAGTCAGCATCCTTGTCTAGTACCACATTCTAATTTGAAGTAGTCTGAAATAATGTTGTTAATACAAACTGAAGCTTCTGGAATGGTATACAGCAGTTTGAGCCTTGGATATATTTTCGGGCCAAACCCAAATGTATGCAATGTGGTGAATAGGTAGGCCCATTCAACCATATCAAATGCTTTTTCTGCATCCAAAGATAATAAGATCTTCATAGTGTTAGACTTTATGGGTGAATATATCACATTAAATAGGCTTCGAAGATTGGACACTTAGTGTCTACATTTAATAAATCCAGTTTAGTCTAGTGATATTACCGAAGGGAGCACTTTCTCAGTCCTGCTAGCTAGAACTTTGGAGAGTAATTATAATAATAATAACTCTTTGCATTTATATAGTGCTTTTCTCACTACTCAAAGCACTCAGCAATTCCAGGTTAAGGGCCTTGCTTAAGGGCCCAACAGAGCAGAGTCCATATTGGCATTTACTGGATTCGAACCAGCAACCTTCCAATTGCCAGTGCAGATCCCTAGTCTCAGAGTATCTTAATATCATTATTCAAAAGTGAGATTGGTCTGTATGATGCACATTGTAATACGTCATTATTTTTCGTAGGAAAAAAAGTAATTAATGCTTAGAGAAAGGCTTGAGGTAGAATTTTAGTGTCTCTGGCTTCTATAAATGTTGCTAATATCAATCAATCAATCAATCAACATTTATTTATATAGCACATATTCATACAAAAAAATGTAGCTCAAAGTGCTTTACAAAATGAATAGAGAAATAGAAGACACAATAAAAGATAAACATAAGTCAACATTAATTAACATAGAATAAGAGTAAGGTCCGATGGCCAGGGTGGACAGAAAAAACAAAAAAAACTCCAAAGGCTGGAGAAAAAAATAAAATCTGTAGGGGTTCCAGACCAAGAGACCGCCCAGTTCCCTCTGGGCAATCTACCTAACATAAGTCAAACAGTCCTCTTTGTATTTAGGGTTTTCATTGAAGGACTTGTTGATGATGGTCACGTAGACTTCTGGCTTTCAGTCCATCAATGTTGGTGCCTCATGATGCTTTGAGTAGGTGGTGGTGGCGCAGGCCGCCACCACAAAGAAAGCAGAAAAAGAAACAGAAGAGAGAATAGGGGTCAGTATGGATTTTGGAGCCACTGTGAATAATTATTATGAAGAATTGAACATACAGAGTATCAGTATTAAGTTAAAGTGAAGTTATAAAAGGCCATGTTAAAGTAATGTGTTTTCAGCAGTGTTTTAAAGTGCTCTACTGTATTAGCCTGGCGAATTCCTATTGGCAGGCTATTCCAGATTTTGGGTGCATAACAGCAGAAGGCCGCCTCACCACTTCTTTTAAGTTTAGCTTTTGGAATTATAAGGAGACATTCATTTGAAGATCTAAGGTTACGATTTGGAATATAACGTGTCAGGCATTCCGATATATAAGATGGAGCGAGATTATTTAAGGCTTTATAAACCATAAGCAGTATTTTAAAGTCAATCCTGAATGACACAGGCAACCAGTGTAGTGACATCAAAACTGGAGAAATGTGTTCGGATTTTCTTTTCCCAGTTAGGATTCTAGCAGCTGCATTCTGCACTCGTTGCAAATGATTTATGTCTTTTTTGGGTAGTCCTGAGAGGAGTGCGTTACAGTAATCTAGTCTACTGAAAACAAAAGCGTGAATTAATTTCTCCGCATCTTTCAATGATATAAGAGGTCTAACTTTAGCTATGTTTCTTAAGTGAAAAAATGCTGTCCTAGTGGTCTGATGAATATGCGATTTAAAATTCAGATTACGGTCAACGGTTACCCCTAAATTTTTTACTTCTGTCTTAACTTTTAATCCTAGTGCATTAAGTTTATTTCTGATAACCTCGTTGAATCCATTATTGCCAATTACCAAAATTTCATAATAAAAGGAGAGCTAACTTAATTGAAACTTTTTTATAAAATTTAGCAAGGTAGCCATCAGAACCCGGTGCTTTCCCACTCTGAAGTGAGTTTATAATGTCTAGTAATTCTGATAGTATAAGTGGTTTATCCAATTCCTCTGCACTGAGAATATCTACCTGTGGTTTCCATAAAGTATCAAAAAACCATTATATTGTGTCTTGTATTCTTTAACACTAGAATTGCCAGAGCCTACGAAAAAACTCGTAATTCCGTCCAACCTTAAATCGCTTCTTAAATCCCTTCACACCTCTCCACCAGTATCCTTTGTCCTCTAAATGTGCTGTGATAAAGAGAAGCTAGAAGCAGCCGGCTATTCCATCCCCCACCAATTTCCAAAATATCAAAGAAATATTTTCACAAAAGGTACAAACATAACACAACAATTGCGCTTTTATTCAAAAATATAACTGCAGAAACAAAAAGCCGCCTTAACATGCGACATTGACACCAGTTTATTGTAACTGCCTCTGTGGTGCAATAGAATCAGTTCCCGTCTGGGAATCAAAAGTTCACGAGTTTGATCCTGCACCGCTCCGTTTTGAGAAGTAAACTGCTCTTAGTCTTACTAATTTAGAATAAAAGCCTACATTTGATTTCAGTCTGTAACAGCCGGTGCAATTTATAATCCTTGTAAACGTTAGCTTTTTTTTTTTTAATTCACTTCTCATTCTTTCAGTCGCGTTCAGAATCAATCCATACAATCCCATCTGACACGGCTGTTTTCACATAAAGACGCGCTATAGCTCTGCAGTGTACCACGATGCATACTAATCCCCCCCCCCGACCAAGGGTTCTGACACACAAATGCTGGCGATGCTGTCTTCTTCGTATCTCACCGTCACTTGATTTTCTTTTTATTCAGTTTTATTGAGTGTTCCTGCCAGTCCCCACATGTTGCTGTATGCTGTTTCTTTTGTACTCCAGGACATGCAGAGGAGAGAATGGTAAAGAGCAGTAACTTCGGCGCTATATGCAATCATCAGACACTCCCCATCTGCCCGTTGTTTTGTTATACTTTTACACCAACATATGTTCCTGTGTTTGAGCATGCTCAAAAAATACATGTGTAATGCCACGAAAAGTGCACGCAGACACTTCATTTCGCAAGCAAAACAAGTCCACTTTTATTCAAGACTACCTGTATAACCGAAGAAAAAAGAAAGAAAGTTACAGTAGGCGATTGATACGACAGCTTGCATGGTGCAATGCTAAGAATTGCAGATTTTCATTCCGTGCTATATAAAATCATCACATTCAAATATTAACAGTTCCCACACATCCAAGGAACGTCCTTCCTACATTTACGACACGTGTACTTGTTGCAGTGCACACACCTCTCTGTGCTATGGTTACTATTACACTGAATGAGCACCTGACACTATACTTTCTTCTCTAGGGGAAGGTCCCACATCAGAGAATTTCTAGTTCCTGCATAAATTCACACCCAATCTGACGCTGTTCATTTTCAAATGATATTGCATTAGTGCGATGATGTTTTCACATATATTGTCTCTTTCTTTCAGATGTGTAATAGAAACCACAGCACAGAGAGAAGTGTGTACATTGCTTCTTACAGGGAAGGTGATGGAAAAAAGTGCACTTGAATAAAAGTGCACTTTTGTTATACTTTTACACCAACATATGTTCCTGTGTTTGAGCGACACAGGCAGATGGGGAGTGTCTGATGATTGCATATAGCGCCGAAGTTACTGCTCTTTACCATTCTCTCCTCTGCATGTCCTGGAGTACAAAAGAAACAGCATACAGCAACATGTGGGGACTGGCAGGAACACTCAATAAAACTGAATAAAAAAAAACAAGTGACGGTGAGATACGAAGAAGGCAGCTTCGCCAGCGTTTGTGTGTCAGAACCCTTGGGGGGGGGGGCGTTAGTATGCATCGTGGTACACTGCAGAGCTATAGCGCATCTTTATGTGAAAACAGCCGTGTCAGATGGGGTTGTATGGATTGATTCTGAACGCGACTGAGAGAATGAAAAGTGAATTAAAAAAAAAGCTAACCTTTACAAGGATCATAAATTGCACCGGCTGTTACAGACTGAAATCAAATGTATGCTTTTATTCTAAATTAGTAAGACTAAGAGCAGTTTACTTCTCAAAACAGAGTGGTGCAGGATCGAACTCGTGACCGTTTGATTCCCAGGCGGGAACTGATTCTATTGTACCACGTAGGCAGTTACAACAAATGGGTGTCAATGTCGCATGTTAAGGCGGCTTTGTTTCTGCAGTTATATTTTTGAATAAAAGCGCAATTGTTGTGTTATGTTTGTACCTTTTGTGAAAATATTTCTTTGATATTTGAACTTAAGGCTTCATACATTATATAGTTTATGCCTACATTTTGTCATCTACTACTAGAATATAAAAAATGTTTCTGTTTTAACAATGTGTTTACACAGATTACTGTAGAAACAGAACAGACATGAAATTTGTGTGTTCCAAATAACGATCTATTATTTCCACTCTAAAACTCCACTTCACTCCCAGATACTCAATCAAGGCATGAGCTGAGAGAAGTTCGTGCACGTTCTAAATTGGTGGGGGGATGGAATAGCTGGCTGCTTCTAGCTTCTCTTTATCAGCACATTTAGAGGACAAAGGACACTGGCGGAGAGGTGTGAAGGGATTTAAGAAGCGATTTAAGGTGGGACGGAATTACGAGTTTTTTCGTAGGCTCTGGTAATTCTAGTGTTAAACTGAGTAAAATTTAAGGAGTTATAGTAGTTTCTAAATGTGTGTATTATATTTTTCCGAACCCGCTATATCCTAACAACAGGGTCACAGGGGTCTGCTGAAGCCAATCCCAGCCAACACAGGGCGCAAGGCAGGAAACAAACCCTGGGCAAGGTGCCAGCCCACCACAGAGGTAGTATATTATTACATATGATAGCTGTATGCATAATTTCCAATATTGCTAGGAGTTATGGCTATGAAGACTATTGTTGTGTTGGCACTTACAATTGTGGGGATAAAAAGGATAGACCAGAAATAGCTTGCTGTCTTCCCCCCATGCACCCCATCCCCCCATTTTGCTTCCTCAAGTGGGGCTAGACCACACTTCACAAAGTCCCAGTCCTCTGGAATGTCTAGAGACAGAGCACGTCCAGAACAAAACAAGCCCCCAAGCAGCAGTATAGAAGGAATAAAGTAGAGATATCTATTGGCAATATAGTCCAAATACTATAAACCTAGAACAGTGATGGCGAACCTTTTAAAGACTGAGTTCCCAAACTGCAACCCAAAACCCACTTATTTATTGCAAAGTGCCATCACGGCAATTTAACCTGAATACTGAGGTTTTACTTTAGAAAAAACAACTCGTACATTAACATCTTTTGTCTTAAAAGAAAAACACAATAACAGAGCTTTCAATGATACAAACAATTTTTTATTGAAAGGTAAAAGTTTGCGTTTGCCATGCTTTTAAACAATTAATGTGATTTTTGCTGTTGTATGCATGCTGATAATTTGTCCAACCTTGGCTCATACTTACTTTGTAAGTTTGAGAGCAGCACATGCAGCATTCAGGTCATCTGTTAGTCTGGTTCTGGTGTCAGATTTGATATAATTCAAAGGTGAAAACAGCTGCTCACAAGCATAAGATGATCCAAACAAAGTAAAGAAAGCAATCCCAAGTGCTTTCATTGACTTAAAATTATTTGGCAGAGAATTCCACACTTTAAGGATTTCATTTTCAGAATTAACTCTGCTGTTCTTTGTCATCCCTTCTATCTTCTCAAGTGTTTCACGCAGGTCTTCCCCATTAACCTCCGTTCCCATTCTCTCTCTCTCTTTTTCCCCTTTCCATTCCCCTTGCGCTTCTATTATATATTACGGGGACGTTGATCAAGTGTGGCAATTAGCAGCTCCTGGCAACACTTACAAATGCGGACAGCTCCTCACCTGTGCTCTTAAGTGAGGATTGCCCGCATCACGAAGCTCCCAAGAACCGCTCTGGCCATGGCAATTATCTATTAAAACTGGCCTTTCCAATTTTGAGCTGTGGACCCTCTATAAAACATCCCCTCCAACCTAGCTTCTCTCCAACCGCACGTGAATCACCTTCGCCACAGACTCAACAGGCTGCCGCCCATGCCGCATCCTCACGCCGCAAGTGAGCCGCCCACCTTACCCCAGACAGGGGAGGAAGGAGGCGCTCCCATTGGTCTGCTGGGCATGCAGCATGTGAACCGCCCGCCTTACCTCAGACAAGGGAGGGAGGGAGGAAGTGCTCCCATTGGGTTGCTGGGCAGAGGGGCAGTGTGGTGTTATGGGTCCACAGCTCATTGAGAAAAGGCCAGTCATTTTAAATAATCACCGTACCCGAGGCGGCTTCGTGAGGGGGGCGTTGTTGTAGCGAGCAGCGGGCGTCGTCGATGTGGGCGTTTCTCACCGTGTGCACAGGTGAGGAACTGCCCACATTCGTGATTGCTCCTGTGGCTAATGCTACAGCTGTGATGGCCCCTCACGTTTTAAAAAAGAAGCGCGAGTCGGTGTGAGGGAAAAAAAAGTGGAGAGAGAAAGGAAAGGAGAGGACGGAGGTTACCGGGAGCAGGAGAGGAAGCAGGCGGTGCGTGAGTGTGGTGAGCGTGCGATCGAGCGCTCGTGGACAGCTGCGTGGAAGCTGGGTGTTAGGCCGACACCCAGGCGTTTGTGTTGATGTTGCTCCCGCTGAGCGATCAGGTAGCGGGAGTGACCAGGGAAGGCGACTGGCCGCAGAGAGGCCATTGAAAGGCAGCGGAAGTCGGGAGACTTGGTGGTGGGAATCCCCAACGTGAGCGACCTGGCCGTTATGGGAAACCACGTTCTCCGGGACTGGGATGAGTGCCATACCGGAGCCAGGGATCGGGAGGTCTCCAGTCTCGAATGTGTGATGTAGGAGGGCAGCTGCAGAGAGCGTCTTGCCTGCTGCGAAGGCCCAAACGGGATAAGCAGGTGAGACGCTAACAAACGCTAATAAACGATGCACCGGATTTGTTTGTTGTTGTTTTAAAGACTGCTTCCTAGAGAAGATTTTAATCTCTGGTTTTAAAGGATTGTTTTTTTCTATTTATTGGTTTTATCCCACGTTCTTTTTATGGATTATTTATTTAATGAAGAACTGTGAAGAACTGCACTATTTATTTGAACACTTGTTTTGTTGGTTTTTAAATAAAAGCACTACTCATTTTTGCACCACCCCTTGCTCAAGTGTTTATTTGCCTCCACGGACTAGCTCACTCGGTAACATTATCGACGGTGTTGGGTTCAAGTGCTTCCAACAGCAATGGGAGTGTGGAGCCAGAACCCACATCGTCACAGGCAGGTGATGTGAGAAATGTCCTCAGGTGCGCGTGGAGAGGGGGAAGGGAGCAGCCCAGCCCCGCGTCCCTCTGGCTTTCTAGTAATGAACTCTGTGCTGGGGCGACAGTGAGGGCTCTGAGTACCCCCTCTGGCACGCATGCCATAGGTTCACCACCACTGACCTAGAATGTAATCTTGAACAGGCCCGATTAAATAAACCAAGGTATGATGCTGACTACTACCAATGGGGAAGCGGATAATGTATAATAGTGCAGTCCTAATACAATAAACTAAGGGTGTGATGTTAAACAGTACCATTTGGGAAAAAAATTTATATATATATATATATATATACATTTTTTTATTTTTTTATTTTTATTTATATACTATATATATTGTGAAATAAATAGTCTCCACACACAGAAAAAAGTTTTGGGGCAGCCTGGCTGCAAAAAGACAAAATAAGATGCACAGATGTATACAGAGTTGAGTCCAAAACAGAACTGAAGTTACAGAGTAAGTTGTCTTGTATTTAAGGCAGGCAGGTGAAAGTAATGTCATTGAGGCCTGGAACCAGAAGTGGTATTCTCGGGGGAGGAACCGAAAGTGATGTCATCTGGCCTGAATCGGGCAGAATTTCCTGTGTCCGGTCTGCAAAGATAAAAGAGTAAGATTTAATGCATTCCGCTACCCACTGGCCTGGCATGGAATTACCATCATTTGGTCCATTCTGCTGGCTACAATTATAATTGTAATTAAAACTTCAAAGTACCAGGGAAGGAAGTAGAATTTATAATGAAGACAAAAGTCTTATTGCAAATATGCCAAATTGCAGGTATAATCTTCTTTTCCTTGCCAGAACATGATGCAACTCACAATTGTACCTCGGGTCAAGCGGGTCAATTTTTTAGCTCTTTTTCTTTTTCATCCAGAGAACTAAAATTTAGAACTTGTCTTGAATGTCCACTCTTAATTTAGCAGGATACAACAGGCTGTATCTGAATTCGGCTCGTAAGCACTGTTTAATGCTGTAAAATTCGGCACATTTCTCAACTGTTGAAGGGAAAATACAAATGTGGTTATTTTCAAATATAATCTCTTGTTTCAGTGACATCAGATTTACTTTAGATTGTAATTTTGTTGAAATATACAATAAGGCTTCTTGATTTTGAAGTGTTCGATTCACATATTTGGTAAGCTTCTGATATACCGGTATCTGATATGAAATCCTCTCCAATTAATCAAGAGAATAGTTCAGCGATGAAATAAACTGGGTTTGGGCTTTGACAGTTTTCAGTGAGACCTTCAGTTTTGATATTATTTCTTCTATATCCATCTTCCAGCACAGTTAGTCTAACACCAAGCACTTTGGATTTGGATTTTGTATCCGTTGCTTTTTCATCAGTGGCGGAAGATAGTTGTTCAATTATTTCAATACAAGTCATGCATATTTGCTATTACCATTATGTCTTAGAATGTGGGAGAAAGCCAGAGTGAACATGTGAAATAAGTCAAGTCTCTACATAGACTTGGATTTAACTGACCTTTGAACCGAGTTCTCTAGAGTTGTGAAACAGTGATGTGTATCAATGTACCACCACTATATGTTGTTACTTTATTTATTCAGTGTTTTTATTTTTAGATTGAAAGAATTCAGAATTCATTCCAATGGCAGGCTTACCAGCTCAAAAAGCAACACCTTATAGAAAAGAATGGTGACTCGCTGGTAAATGAGATGAACCTGTTTCATGGCACAACTAAGGAATCCTGCAGTGCAATTGAAAGAAATGGTTTTAACAGGAATTTTGCTGGAAAGAATGGTAAGAATGATATTGCCTTCATAAATAAATACATTTCATGACATCTGGCAGATTTTATTCTCATCAGTTTTCAATTATATTTGTATAATATTATGTAACAATTTACTAGATTAGTGATATTCTTTTTACTTCACTTGAGTCTAAAATATAATAATTATATAATAAATATAATACTGAGTCTTTAAAAGGACTTGGTATCATTTTTGTTGTTATTTTGTTGAATTCAATTTGGGGCACACCTGACATTGTCATGTTTATTAGACAGTACTTTCTGTAAATTAAAAATAATGTATGGGCACCCATGAAAGTGTAAAATGCACAACATATTCTGGCCTAAATTACTCAAATCCTCATTAAATGCTCTATAAACAGAATGTTTACAAAAAGTATCAATTTTATCACTTGATCATGCAGTTGTGCAAAAACATGAATATTAAAATCATCTTTCTGTATACCATGCCTATAAAAACTATTCACCCCCTTCAATTCTGTATTAAAAAGATGCAACTTTGAAAGCCTTGGTTCTATGTGCACAGGTCACTCTCTTTGTATAATCTTTGCACATCTGAACACTGCCATTCTTCTCCTTTCTTCTTTGCAAAACTCTCTGAGGTTTTGTGAGGATTGTAGGTGAAGAGCCTTTTTTTCATATCTACCCACAAATTCTTACTTGGATTGTGATCTGGGCCCTTATTTATCAAGCTTCTCAGAATTATTCCTATAGGAGTTGCACTAAAAATCACAGAAAAGGACATAGAAGTATGTATGAGAGTATGAGAGCAGAACATAAGAAGTATTTACTAACGGTCCTAAGTTTCAATCCCAGCTAAGAGTTGGAATTCACATCTGAAAATGAATGGCATCATGATTTTATAGCACCCCTTGCCATAAATTTCCACTCATGATGACGTTTTGCCATTTTCTGATGCTAACACTAAGGCTTCATCACAGTGATAATAATATCATGTCATTTTCTAACTTGTTTAATTCTGAGCACGGATGCACCTTTTGACTTTTTTTAAGTGCATGGTATCACACAATTGTACAATTTAAAGTAAGTGATCGGGGGCCTCATGTATAAACAGTGCCTACGCACAAAAATGTTGCGTACTCCGGTTTCCACGCTCAAATCGTGATGTATAAAACCTAAACTTGGCGTAAAGCCACGCACATTTTCACGCTAGCTCAAACTATAGCACACACAAGTTCTCTGCTCGGTTTTGCAAACTGGCGGCACCCAGCATCAAAGGAGTGCTTTTGTTCTTGTGTGGATTCCCTTTCTTTTTTAGATCCACATCCCTGACGCGGCTTTATCAAATACACTGAAGTTAATCGCATATTGTTTATTAGTTTAATGCATCTGATTGTAATTAACCTGTAACAATATAATGGTCCACAGAATGGTCAAACTATTCTAAATACAATAGCTTCATTAGCATTGTTACTCTCACTGCACCTTCTTCTTCTTTCAGCTGCTCCCGTTAGGGGTTGCCACAGTGGATCATCTTTTTCCATATTACTCTCACTGCACCAATCAAGAGTATTTATATCACTGTATCTGAGTGTGGATTCACAGCTCAGCAGCTGATCGGAACGTGAATTATCGGTATACAGCATCTAGCACACTCTGCCTCAGCCATGCTGTCTCTTGAACTGCTCTCATACCGCAAACGCTTCAGAGCCTTTACCGTATGGACCTCGCAGTTTAGAAACAGTTTCATCCCAAGAGCTTGCATGTGCATGTACATTACTTTTCATGCTGACCGGGATTTATGGAGCAGAAGAGCGTGGAAGTTGGCGTTCGCACAGATTTATGCATTCAGATTTTTTTGTATGTACGCACATTTCTGCATTTGTCCTTACGCCATGTTTTAGTGTGAATACACACGCCGTTATGCATGAGGCCCCTGGTTATGGATGAAATCTGGTTTCTTACAAACATGAAGTTCTGCTTAGGCAAAATGCTCAGATGTCATTAAACTGCACAAAATGAGTTAAATGTCATTATTTGTCCATGCAAATCCAAAAACAAACGTGAAGCAGGTATTTCCCAAACAGTGTGGGGAACATTACTTTTAAAAGTAACTCAGTTCCATTACGCATTACTTACAAAAAGTAAATAAATATGTTATATAGTTACTTATTGTAAAATCTAATCTGTAAATATTGTGTTACTTTTGCATTACTTTTTCTTCTTTTGTATGAAAATTGCACATTTGACTGGCCAGCGTTCATTAATAAATCCTATATATGAACTTTCATGAAAATGACCAGAAACACAACCAAAAATTATAATTTTGTTTTGCTTTATAAATACATTTAGTCTTGTATGTGCGAATAAACATAATAAATCACATTTATCCCCTTTTTAAATTCCTAAAGTGAGCCTCTGAAGATTCGCAGTGTGAACACTGACCGCCGCTTTGTAAGTTCACACTCTTTCAACATATCTGTAGCAAACAGCTGAATGAAAACTAAATTGAAACTTTAGTAAAAGGTTTCTGTTACCAGATTGCACATAGCACAATATTTTTTATATAATGTGGTACCCGGATGGGGGTGGTACCCAGCCGGGATGCCCAAGAAGACCGGAGGAGGGCTTGTGCCTCCTCCAGACCTTGAGGGGGCGACCACCCTGGGGGCCACAGGTACAGAGCTGGGAAGCTAGACCCTGTAGGGGCCGTGGTCACCGCCAGGGGGCACCCCAATAACCGGGAGGAAAATGGACCTCAGCACTTCCGCCACACCCGGAAGTGCTGGGGGGAAGAAAAGCAGGGACACCCAGAGTGCTTCCGGGGATACAGCCGGCACTTCCGCCACACTGGGGCGTGTCGGTGGGAGATTGCCGGGAACACACCTGGAGCACATCCGGGTGCTTATTTAAAGGGGCCGCCTCCCTTCAGAGAAGAACTTGAGTCGGGTGGAAGAAGGACGAGGTCTCTGGAGGAGAGAAGGAGGCGGTCTGAAGAGAAAGAAGAAAGGACATTGTTTTGGCCCGAACCGTGGGGTATTGGGGTTGTTGAGCTGAGTTGTGAAGGATGGAAGACCACAATAAACGTGTGTGGGTTAATACTAATGTGTCTTCCTGCCTGTGTCCGGGTCATGTTCCACAATAATTTCTATATAATTTTCTGCTTGGCAGTTTGATTGAACTCTGCAAATAAGTGGTTCACTGTTTTGCTACTTAGTGCCGCTGGGATAATAACTCAGGTATTTTTACTTAAACAGTATTGCGTTACTTTAAAAACTAATGTATGTTACTTTAAATGTGTTACTGTACTGCTTCTGTGATTGTGAATTGTACAGTCAGCTCATCAACATACATTTAGCAAATTCTGAAATATTGAAGTGGATTATTTCAACCAGGAGAGGTAATAACGTGATCGCCCAAGCATTTGCCTCAGGAAATTGATCTTTGTAGACACTTCAACTGTTTTCTATGACATGCCTATTGGAAGCATCTGGGAAGCTAACAGAATGCAATGAACTCCGGTTAAGGGTTTACATGGTCACATAACCAAGTACTCGCGGAGAAATCAATGCCTGTTAAACAGGATTCTCAGAGACCACTAACCCAGTTTCTCCAACCAGAATAAGAATTTACAAGGCATTTTAAAAACAGGTTTCTCTTTATAACCGGGTTATTAAGGCACATGTAAATGTACTGACTCTTGATTATTTTTTCATATTTTAAATACTGTTTATCCTGCACTGTACGTCAATCAGCTGACTATATTGTCCCATAGGTGAAACAATAAGTGATTGAAGTTGTTTAAATCTGTAAAAATGGTTTTGTTTTCTTTTTGTTTTTGTCTTCAAAGGAGTTAGTTATGGCTATGGTGTCTACTTTGCCAAGAATGCAGTATATTCTACCAAATATGCCATTCCGGACAAGCAGAATTTATGTTACATGTACATGGCTCGAGTCCTGGTTGGCACCTACACTATTGGGAAAAAAGGCATGAAAGTCCCTCCTCCACGTTTTGGGAGCAACAAAAATGACTTGTTTGACAGCCTGGTGGATTCAGATTCAGATCCAACAATATTTGTTGTATTTCATGATGATCAGGTTTACCCAGAGTATCTTGTGACATATTACTAATTATGTACCTAAAAACTACAGATACTACTGCTAAAACACAAAAGTGAAGATATTGAGATCATAAGTAGACTGAAATGACTACCATTTGTATTAGTGTCCATCACTTTGGGTTAGTTTTAATGTAATCACCAAAAATCATTTATACTGTGGGTAATATAGTAAAGCATTCCTCTGTAACTTAACATTTGTACAATAGTCTAATGTTTTCTTGCTAAAGTAAAAAAAAATAATTTAGAGCATTCTAGTGGTAATAAAGAGTGAAAACTGTGTTAGCAAAATGGAAACCCTATGAGCCTTGTTATTTTAACTACCTAGCATGTAAAAAAGATTGTAAGGCTGCTTGAATTTCCTCTCTTTTCCACCTTTTTTACTTCTCTTTACAACATACAACTTGACATAATTCTATTGATATAGCACTAGTAAATAAAAAAGACAGAATCACATAACAAGTTCCAATCTGAAGAAACGTGTAACCTGATTTCCCTGTACCATACCTGCCGAAATGTTAATCTCAGAATAGGAATCACTGAAGCAACTGAAGTCAAAGATAAAAAGTAATGCTTTGTTCTTTATGTCATGTATTTAAAAAGCAACAATATGTGCAACCTGTATATAACAGAAAAGAGTGTATTGCTTATATCGATAGATAGATAGATAGATAGATAGATAGATAGATAGATAGATAGATAGATAGATAGATAGATAGATAGATAGATAGATAGATAGATAGATAGATAGATAGATAGATAGATAGATAGATAGAGTACTTTATTAATCCCAAGGGGAAATTCACAAGAAAGTGCTAGGAGTTAACAGTGAAATAAAGAAAAATAGAGAAAAAAGGTAGAAAGATAAAGTCATACACAGAGCTGCTGGAAAGGCTGACACTCGCTGTGGCGCCTGAGTCATAATCAACAACTAGCTAACCATTAAAAAATATCCTTGAAGAATACTCTACAAGAAGAAATCCACACAGATAATTAATTAGGAAGAAGTCACAGAAATAAAATAGAGTAACATATATAACTTGTTTGGGAAGGGGATAATCATGATTGTACAGTCCAGTATATAATATAACTAGCAGAATACCCGCGCTTCGCAGCGGAGAAGTAGTGTTTTAAAGAAGGTACGAAAAAGAAAAGGAAAAATTTTAAAAATAACGTAACATGATTGTTAATGTAATTGTTTTGTCATTGATATGAGTGTTGTTCTCATATCTATCTATCTATCTATCTATCTATCTATCTATCTATCTATCTATCTATCTATCTATCTATGTTGTTCTCATATCTATCTATATATATATATATATATATATATATCCATCTATATACAGTATATATCTCTATTTATCTATATATATATATATATATACCTCTATCTATCTATATATATCTCTATCTATCTATCTATCTATCTATATATATATATATATATATATATATATATATATAGCAAAATACCCGCGCTTGGCAGCGAAGTAGTGTGTTAAAGAAGGAAAGAGAAAGAAAAGGAAACATTTTGAAAATAACGTAACATGATTGTCAATGTAATTGTTTTGTCACTGTTATGAGTGTCGCTGTGATATATATATATATAGCAAAATACCCGCACTTCGCAGCGATGTCATGTGTTAAAGAAGTTATGAAAAAGAAAAGGAAACATTTTGAAAATAACGTAACATGATTGTCAATGTAATTGTTTTGTGTATTTGGTGGCAGCGTCACAAAGTTGTTTTCGGTAGCTGCATCAGAAAATGTACCACGACGTCTGACACGCCTCCTTTTACTGTTTTCTCACAGCTTGGATTGCTGCTGTCATATATATATACACACACATACACACATACATACATATATATATATAATATACATATATATATACACATACATATCTTCATATCTACATATCTATATACATATCTACACACAAATTATATATATGTGTGTATGTATGTATGTATGTATGTATGTGTGTGTGTGTGTGTGTGTGTGTGTGTGTGTATATATATATATAATCTAGATAGGGGTGTGTGTGTATATATATATATATATACATACATATATATATATACACATACATATACTTGTGTGTATGTTTGTATGTGTCTATATGTGTGTGTATAGCTTTGGTCACTGAGTGCAAGGGAAAAATAATAAAATATAGTCTATAAGTTATTAAACAGTAAAACATTAACGTTTTAAGAAGTACAGGTACATTGAGCACTACTGGAGTGGTTGTGGGTAAACTACATTTTAAAGACTGTGTAACAAAACAGGTAAGTAACTAACAGCAGCTAAAATGTATATGGATCATCTCTCGGTAGTAGATCCCTTTTGAAAGGCGCTACACGACGGCTGTGGTATAGAAATTACATTTTCTATGTGAACGTTCAAATTTGTGCCTCTGGTAATGTGCCTTACCGGCAATTAAAGAAAATTATTTTTGTGTCATCTGCCGTGTTAAGAGAGAAAGGCTTTGGTTTGGGATAAAAGGAAAAAAGGTGTAAAGAAAGGAAAGTTGCCTTTTCTTTTATATAGTATAGAGATGTGTTCGCTGACGTTATGATCGCCTTTTGGCGACAGTCGTGTGGGTCTTGTGTAGACTGGTGAGACGTCCCTGCCATTAATCGGCTGTGATGGCACTGTCAGTCCTCCACTCGTATGCGTGTGTTCATAATCCGAGCTGAGGACCTGATAATCGTATACGTGCAAAAGAAAGTGTGAATCGCCTTAATATTATTTTGCCGTGGTGTAGAAAAGGGGTCCGTGTTTGCACTTGTCTGGGCTATAGCGCAAGGGAGGATGAAAAAATTAAAAGTGCTCACTTTGACTTAAGGCAGAAGCGCAGTCAGCGTCTCAAAGGCCAGCACAGCTATGCACGCTGGCTGCTCGACTTTTGCTGGGCAGGAGACCCCTTTTGTACACACGTTCATGATATCAAAAGTCTCAGCGCTCTTTGGAGGTAATTCATTTATTATATATATAGCAAAATACCCGCCTCGCAGTGGAGAAGTAGTGTGTTAAAGAAGTAATGAAAAAGAAAAGGAAACATTTTAATAATAACGTAACATGATTGACATTTTCATGAGTGTTGCTATCATATATATTCCTGCCTAAATACGTAAGTCACCCTCGCTCTTACTTTTTTACCGTTCATTTAATCATGGCTAGTGGCGGAAAAATTATAAAATGGAAGGAGGATGGCTTTACCAAAACAATTATTGATGGCGAATCGATTATTCATAAAGCTTGAATTGGTGATCTGTTTTTCTGTGTTAACCTCATATTTTCATACTTCTTCTCAAACTAAGGTGGTGCGAGGGTAAAATGAATCGGGATGTGCTGATCAATGTAATCGGTGTACCAGGAAATCATGCATTGACAAAAGCTCCCATTTGCTTGTAATGCAAAGTGTGATTAAATGCATTATTTTTTAACGCGTTATGGAGCACATGCATCGAAGCTTCTCAGCTGTGCTTGTGCTAAGAAAAGGAAAGATTTTAAAAATAGCGTAACACGCTTGTCAATGTGACCTTTTGTAAGTAGTGCCTGGAGGATTCAGTGTGAAGAAATGCATTATTCAGTGTGATTAAATGCATTATTTTTTAACGCGTTATGGAGCACATGCATCGAAGCTTCACAGCTGTGCTTGTGCTAAGAAAAGGAAAGATTTTAAAAATAGCGTAACACGCTTGTCAATGTGACCTTTTGTAAGTAGTGCCTGGAGGATTCAGTGTGAAGAAACTCTAGAGAGAGCGTGTGTATTAACTTGAGGTAAATGGGAGGGGAGATGATGACGTGACTCCCCCCCCCGCCTTAACTGTCAATCCCCACAAACACAGTCTCTCGGAATTTGCATAAGCACACCCCTTCACCTACAATTTTAACTTAGTTACAAAGTGATCAAAACTCTCGTTTATATCCTGCGTCCTCTCATTAAACTTGTATCCCGCATTACCTGTGGGCATGTGAAACGCCAGCGGTAGCCTGTCTATGAACTTAATTTAAAGTTTAGGTTTACACCTTGCTTTCTTTCCGAGGTAGCAGCACTCATGAATATGGTAGTATATGTCACTCGCTCGCTTCTTATTGTTTCGCTGCCTTCTCAATTATATAATGCATGTTTTCTTAAGCGCTTTTTGGAGGTCTTCCTGGTTTTCTACGCACTGCGTTGACAGTCAGTTCACGTGATTACGTGAGAGGCGTGATGATGTCACACGAAACTCCGCCCCTCACGTCTTTGCAGCTCTACTCCATTACAGTTAATGGAGAAAAATACCTTCCAGTTATGACCATTAGGCGTAGAATTTCGAAATGAAACCTGTCCAACTTTTGTAAGTAAGCTGTAAGGAATGAGCCTGCCAAATTTCAGCCTTCTACCTACACGGGAAGTTGGAGAATTAGTGATGAGTGAGTGAGTGAGTGAATGAGTGAGTGAGTGAGTGAGTGAGGGCTTTGCCTTTTATTAGTATAGATGACAAAATACCTTTGTGAAACCTTAAGGTGTTGACTTCTATTGGGATAACTAGCTTTGCAAAAATATTTTATTGGTGGTTAAAGTTAATCTGATGGATGTTTCTTACTCTTTCTTTTTTTAATTATCTGAGAACTGTATTTCCTTTATAATCTATTCATCAGAAACCAATCTAAATGTAATAATTCAAGTATTTGTGGCAATTCACTTTAAAAGCATATCAAATCAAATAAAATTTTATTTGTTACATATAATTATGCACACAGTGCAAATAATAGTGAAATGCTTAGATAAAGAAACTGAAGGGAATACAAAAGAGAACTTCTGACTTGGTTAATAAAAGAGCTGCTGCCATCTGATAACAGCTTGTAGGTGTCATTAAGATGTGGTCAGACCTGCCCAGTTGTGCCACAGGTTCACATTAAAGGCATTAACATTTGAATACAGCAGGTCAAGTGTGTTCTGTCCACAAAAGAAATATAGTTACAGAAGTTTGCTCCTTCCAGTGTTCACCTGGTTGATGCCATCAGCATTCTAGGGTCAGAATGATTCCTCAGTGACTCATTTCTGTTGCTGAACTAATAAACCTTAATCAGGACGCTATAACTTATCATCCTAAGGCAGTAACTTTGACAAATTCAGTCTACATTTTCAATGTCTGGATTACACATTTTAGTTTCCTTCATAATGTATGCTCTATTTACTATTGTTTATTCACATAAATTTCTTGTCACCCCCTACCTTTTCCACTTCCTCTGATTGTATCAACCCTTTCAGTATTAAATTAGCATTGGAATTAGCGGTTCACCACTGTACACAAAATACCACAGTACCTGATACTCGCCGTGACACACCTTGGAATTTCTATTTATCCAGGAAACCATGTATTTTCTAAACCAGAATATATTCCAACATTTACAAGGTAGATGCCAACCCAGATTCCAACACCAGTCAATTACAGGACATAATCATACACACACCTGCACTTGCATCCACAGTAGACTCTTTTAGCATCAAAAATTACCGGAATGGACACACCTTTGAAATGTAGTTAACAACCTGATTTTTTTCTTTTAATTGTACTGGACCTTTTCATTTGCTTCATTATGCTGTTTCTCTCCAATGTCATGTGAAAAATATTTAAAATAATGGTTCTATTACTTTTCTTTTTTTAAACAGTTAAATTAAGAGGTTAATAGACATTGATTTTATGTTATGATATATTTGTGCATATGAAATAAAAGTCATATTAAACCAGCTAAATTTTGTTTTCTGTACTTTCTGTAATGTCTATTTTGAAATGCATGACTAAGGTGAGTGTTAATGAAGAAATCTCCTCCACCCTATTAAATGCAGGATTGGATAGAGGGGAGTGTTTTCTGGAGATGGGGTTGAGGTGGGGAGTTATGGGTTTTTATTATAGGTTTTATAGGATCATTATTGTCACATATCCGTAGTGGAGAAGAACATTTGACTAATCACAACATCACATCATCCCAGACCATGAGAAAGAAATTCCTATTATGTTACCAGGGACATGATATTGGTGTGACAATCACTTTAGGGCTATTATTACATTTTGCTCCTGAAAGAAACTGATTGGGACACCAAATACATTTTGTTGTTGTTCCTTCTAGTTTCTTCTTTTGCTTGTTTTATATTTTTAATTTTTATATCACTGGTACAGTGCCAAAGACTTTGTTGCAGATCTGACGCTGAACATCAATATTTGCTGGCACATTTTAATAAAGAATTGCTTTTTAAGTTTGTACCACCAGACCATCTTGTCTGTGTCTCTCTCTGCCACCCTGGTACGTCCTCCATCATGAACTGTAAGATGCCCCACAATAAGGTCAGTGCAAAGAGAGTGATTTGCACAGGCATCACAGGGTGATTTGTTTAATTTTTTTAACGTTTATTTTCTTCATGTTTCTTCATGTTTTTGAGTACTATTATACTTTAGGAACATCCTGTGAACTTTAACTTTCCTCCATTTTGTTATTTTAATTTTCAAATGAGTTTACCTCGTTGCCAGCTGCATGTGGAAATTGCAGTGAGACATGTGACTTGAACTTGGTAATGCTTTTAAAGGCTCAGTACAGTGTAGAGGAATGCCAGACAGACAGGAATGTCTTTAAAAGAAATCAAATGACTCATTGATGTTTCATTTACTTTTTAGCCTAGTGGTAGGTGCTTTGATCTAACCACATTTCAGCTTCTCAAACAGAACAGTAGCTCTCTGCTTTTTATTTACTTTTCTTGATCTCTGCTTTACATTTACTTTTCCTTTCAGTCCAAACAGGTAGAAAATGTCAAAGCAGACACAAATTAGTGATGTTTACATCTTCCTGCTAAAAATATCCAGATGGAAAAAAGCAAATTAATGTCTTCACAGGTTACCTGGGCTAATGCTGAGTGCAATGTCAATTTTGTTGTGCATTCCCACATCTTGCTGACAAAAAATATGTCTAGTATGTAGGAGCTAAAAGTTTTAGTCGTCTAGTTTTCAATAAATATGGCGTTTGCAAAGAACATAAAAGAACTGTTGACGCTATGGAAAAAAAAAAAGCTAATGGGGATTGAAAGTGCCTCTTGAACAATAGACACACAAATGAAATAATGTTCAAAGCTGTCGAAAATGTCTTTCTACTCACTTTCCATTAAGGTTTAAATGCACAATCCATTCGTGATTTTGCACACAGTGTGGTACTATTAAAGATGCTTGGCATTAATGTTAGGACTGCTTATCTGACTAATGTGGCTATGTATGTGATTGTTAGTGAAGTTAACTCTGTTGTTGTCAAGAAAATGAAATCTGCAGAGTTCTGGAGAATTTGTTCTGCTGGATGACAGGACATCATAAAATCACAGGAAGAAATTGTTCATTCTGTCATGGTTTCTAAAAAAAGTGAATATTCATCTTATTTTTTTTTTTTTGGTTTAATTAATTTAGGTTCTGCTTGTTCTGTGCTGTATACAGTTAATCGATATGACAGTTTACTGCATTCCAAAGGTCTAGAAATAGAACTGAAGATGAAACTAGTGTCTGTATGCTAAGATATGGCTGCTGTTAATGTTAGTATGTACAATGATAGATAGATAGATAGATAGATAGATAGATAGATAGATAGATAGATAGATAGATAGATAGATAGATAGATAGATAGATACTTTATTAATCCCAACGGGAAATTCACAATGGAGTTGCCCCTAAGTTACGACGACAAATAGTTGCGTTCAGAGACTCCCTTATTCACATACTTTGCACTGCACACACTTGAGGACTTCTCCAAATCAGCTGATGGCTCTCTTCCATACTGTGATATATTTATTTAAAGTGTTCTGAAATTTCTTAGTTTCTATTTGCTGAAAGACACAGCAAAACACTGAATGCCTTAAAGCGACTTTGTGAAGAGGCACGCTTCACATTATTCAGTAGTGTGTATGGAGAAATTAAATGCTAACTATTATCAGTAAGTTTTTTTCAGCAATTCCAGATCAAATGTAATCAGTTTCAGACATGCAAGAAATCTGTACAGAATGTTTTTTTCTACTTCTTATTGAAGTGACCAGATATTGGCACTTTTCTGTGAAAAACGTTTATTGCAGGGATGAGCAACGTTGATCCTGGAGGGCCAAAGTGGCTGCAGGTTTTTGCTCTAATCCAATTACTTAAGGAGAAGTCAACCTTTTATGCATCCTTTTAGTTTTGTTGTTTGTTAACATTTCCCCACACTTAATTGCATATTTTAGTCCTAAACTGTTGAATTCACTGTTTTTAATTATTAGCAATAGGATGCAAATGACAAAAGAACCAGCTATTTTCCATCTAACTTATCTCCATTTACACCTCTGTGTATTCATCATTAACTATCTAGTTTAATAAAATATTTGGAAGGAAACTGAAGATAAAAAAAGAAGGACTTAACGTTAACGCTTCTGTGAAGATATAACTCCCTTCACAACAATGTAGACAATATTTGCCCTCACCAGCTTCTTGCAGGACAGTCTGTAGTTCCTCACAGAGGTGCCCTGATGATTATAACTAACTGTGCCCTGTTTGTCCTCAGTAGTATAAATAAAATTTAGAGAAATGGCACAGACCTGGCCCCTTTCAGGTGCACATGAAGGGGTGTAGGGCGATATCAGCGGGCACCAGGTGATGTGTCTTAGGAGGATTTTAGATAACGCTGTTGGCGTCTCTCCTCGAAGCGCCCTTGGGGAGCTGTATCGACCACCGCTTGTCAGTTTCTTCCAGAGGCGCTCGCTTGCTGCCGCAGATTTAGAGACGGCAAGATAGGCAAGTGCGGTAAAAGTTTTAAAAACTTCATTTTTCATTTTTTGCTGCTTCTGTTGCTGGCTGAGAGATGCAGTTGATTGGGCCTAGGAAGCCATGTGCAGAAGTCATGAGGTGTATGTGAACATGAACTAGCGCCATCTGGTGAGGAGGTGAACGCACACTTGCACACATGGTTAACTGGTTTAAATGGGCATGGGACGTGTGACAGGTTAATGGGTGACCAGGTCCCTTGTCAGCTGATTGCTAGAGGAACTTATTAAAGCCTGTTGGGAAAGTGGAATGGGGGACAAGGAAGGACAAGCTGAGTGAATGGACGTACAGTTTTGCCTGGGGCCCATGAGCATGTTAGAGATTGAATGTGCTGGGAGTGCAATCATTTTTTGCTTGAGATATTTATTGTGTATTTTTTGTATTTTTTAAAAGCTGTTGGACATTTGTTTTCACTATTTTGCTACATGCATATTTTGGGACTATTTTAGCTATTTATTTCACAATAAATTGCACCTTTTTTTCAAATTGCACCTCTGTGTCTGCCTCTCTTACTGTTCCACTAGCCTCATTCCCTCTATCAAGGATCTGGGGTCTGTCGGTTTTATCTGATAATTGATCCGAGGGCCTGACAGATTCAAATCATTTGGATGAGTATCCGTAGAAAGGAAAAAAAAATCTTCAATGTAAGAATGACCTGATATGGCAGAGTTAAAACACTAACAAGCTATGAAATTAAATCAGAACGTAATTACTAGGGATTGACTTCTAATTAAGCATCTCAGTTGGGACAAAAATGTGCAGCCAATGAGGTCCTCTGGGACATAAGTTTCTCACCCCTGGTGTATTGCATTTTGGTGTGAGCATGTAAAGATGAGCTCATGGTAGCTGTGGGACAGGTCACACTTATACTTGATAGAAGCTGTTATTAATGGAAAATGGCACCTTTTCATGGTGATGTTGACAGGGGCAAATTGCATCTACTAAGAGCATTAATTTCTGAATTTGAAGCATGATAGACATCATTAAATGCATGTGACAATTGCTTGATCTTTGATCGATCTACTTGGCTTAAGGAGAAGCAAGACACTGTAAAAGACTCAGAACTAGGCAGCAAAAAGGTTTGGGGTTTTCCGGCCCCGTATATTGTCGACAATCCACAATTCGGAAAATAAATCAGGTCAAACAGAGAAAACAAAAACATGTTCATCTGCACGACGCCATACTAGGCGTCGGCGGCCATTTTATAAAGGAGGAGCCGGAAGTGGAGGAATGCTGGGAAGGAGGCGTGAGGGATGACGGGACTGCTGACGTCAGGGAAGATGGCGGAGGAAGGGCGGAAGTGGACGTACTGCGGGAAAGGTCCTTATGGCGGAGCGCCTTTAGTTCTGGAAAACAAAGGAGAAAGGTTAGTACCCCGCCACTCCCTGCCGGTGAACGTCTTTCGATGTGGTTTAAGGTCCATCCGCGGCCTCCTACTCGCGCATGCGTGACAACACTCATGTTTTTGGAAACAATATGCTCAGTGAGATTAACCAAATGAATGAGACCTTGGCTGCCTGTCTGCTGAGACAGAGTCTGCTTTGAGGAAATGGATGCCTCCTAAACAAGCTTGGAAAAATCTGTCTGCTGTCTTTATGTGTGATCTGGTCATTATTGTCAGTACTTGCAGTCCAGTATCTAGACAATAATACAGTGGTGCTTGTGACAAGTGATTTTCAGTGGGAGAGAAGGTACTTGTCAGACAAAAATCGGTCTCTTTTACCGCATATTCATTTTTGCAAGCTGACCACTAAAACAATTGACTCTAAGACAGTGGTTCTCAGCCTGTGGGGCGGGCCCCCCTAGGGGGGCACGAAGTAACAAAAAGGGGGGCACGAAGATGTGAAAAAAGAAAACAACAATCAAAATCAAAAATATGAGAAAAACATCTGTTGAAACCAAAACAAATTAACTTAAACTACATTCTGATACTAGAAAAATAAATATAGAGTTAGATAAATGTCGATTAAAGTTAAGTAGGTATAATAAAATATGCACCTACATTTCAAAAAAAATGTTAGGGGGGGTGTGATTAAAACTGTTATGAAAACAGTTACAAATACTTAAAGGTTGAGAAACACTGGTCTAAGACTTGCAATTCAATTGTGGTTGCAAACGGCACATCAAAAAGAGAGAAGCCCATGCCAGGTTGAAACTGCAAAAGAAAACAACTTTAAATTTATCTGAGTATCAAGTCTGTCCATGCAGGTACACATCAGAGTACCAGTGCTATACAAATTATATCAATCATAATCTATATCCATAGATATGCAGGGTATTGTACTTCATATCAGCTATCTGGATCCCCCTTTTACTTGCACTTAGGGGAGCTCTTCTGACACCAGCATGAGTCCTACTTTTCTAGAATGAATTTGACCAGGCCCACCTTCTGTCTTGAATATTCCATTCATGGAAGCTCCTTCTTAGCCCATGCCAAATCAGAATTAAGCATTTATTGAAAATCAATTGCTTAAAGTTTGCATGTATTGTGCTGTACAGTTTTCAACATCAATATTATGTCAATTATTTCCTCACTTTAAAATCTGTAATAGCTTATTTCCTTATGATGCAGACTGCACATACTGCTTTATTTTCATGTTACAAGTTATTTTCCAAAGTGAATAGCGAATAGCTGGAGCCAACTGCACAAACAAAAAACAGTCTTAATAAAGTCTTTCGTGTTTGTTGTAACCACAGTGGGTTGCAACTGAGCCCAAACCTCAGACACAATATCATCCAATACAACCCTTGGTTTAAAATAATGGATTTTTATTTTCATTGGCTTCCTTTTAAAGTGCACAAAGCCACAAACACCCAAATATTATGTTAATAAACGTCTTCCTTTCCTTCCACTCCTCCAGTTGAATTTTGCCTGCTGCCTCCCAACTCTGACTCCTCCAGGTCAGACTGTGGGCTTCTGTTAAACTGGACTCAGGACTGCTTCTGGTATTCTGAGATTAGTCATCTGGAGCACTTGTGGGTCAGGTGGAAACCAGGGTAGTCCTTCCCCATCAGTGCATCTTTGTGTCACCCAAAGACTTCTGAACTCGATTCCCATGCCACCCTGCAGGTGTCTCAACTGGGTTTAGCATGTAGGGTGTCATGTATGAGAATTAACTGCTCCCAGCACACACATTCACCCAGTCTGTTTATCACCTTTCTTTCTGTCCCGGGATGAAGAATGTAAGGCTTTACGCCAGGGTTGAGTCTTAAATCCTGCCATCCTTCCACTATGGCCTCCCATCTGAGCAAGAAATCATCCTCCATCCCGGCCTGGATGTGTCCTTCCTCTCAGACACTTACACTGCCTAATGACAACTAGCTACTACTGCTCTAAGAGAAAACAGTTTTTTTTTTCAAATACTGGATATGTAGAACCACTAGTAATGTAAAATGGTCTTAATATAAATAGGCAAATAAGCTCTGGAATAATTTTGAACAATGTTAAAATGTGAGCATTAAAGGCATATCTCATAAACGTGTCTGCTGTGAAATAATCAATAAGAAACAGTGAAAGATCCCAGTAGTAAAATTATTTTTAATGATGGTCAGTTTTGGCAGTGAGAAGTGAAAGAGAGAGTCAGGTTTTAGTCACTGGAGGGAGCGAGTCATGGTGACCACTAAAGTTACACCTAACTTTAGCTGTAAGTGTTTACAACAAAGGGACAGTTTTTTGATGATTATATATGTTACTTTTCACCATTAAGACAAGCAAAATGACACCTTTTATTGACTAACTAAAAAGATTTCAAAATGCAAGCTTTCAAGGCAAATCAGATCCCTTTTTTTAAGGTGAAGATGTAAAAGGTGCAATTTTGCTTGACTTCTCACTACATATGGCTAACACTGTACAACAAACACCCTAGTACTACCATTAAGACAAAACACCACCATCTTTTCAGTTAGGTCATTTAAATAGTAATAGTATATATGTGCAGATGTCAGATAAACTGAAAAAAATTAATAAGAAATCTGCCTGCTGATTAGTAAAATAAAGCTTAATGTTATGATCCTTGCTACAATATATTTAACTATCTACAATAGCCATTAAGCTATTTGAACAGTTTGGGAAGAAATAGTTATATTAAATTGTTCTCATCTCTGGATTAGATCCTCAGATGGATTTTATTGACAAATGTAAATGAGTTTCATCAACAGAGGAAGTAAAATTCATTTTGAAACGTATTTCCAAATAATTTTTCCTAGTGGCCACATATAAAATTAGAAAAAAAATTGATATGTGTATCAAACCCTAAGGGACACCACTCCAGCTGTCATCAAGAATGATGAAGTACTAGTCTGCAGACGTCTGCATGTATTAACAGTGTTAGAAATCTCTGTACAAATACATTACAATAACTGTATATTTTCACAGTAAAAAATGAATACAACAAATGGTCAAAATAGTGATTTTAACAGATAAATACATGTAAATTTACATTTGAGAAGTGTTTTAACTTATTTACTTGTTTCAATGAGCAAGACTATTTTACGATTGTATTGCCGTAAAGTCACAGAATCTTACATTTGCATAAAGTGGATATATTTGCATAAGGAACTGACCCCTTTACAGCACACACTCAAAATTATTCCTGGTGAGTTCTGATTTACCAAAATCTTTTTTTCTGTGCAGTAACAATTTAATTGCTATGAACTCAAATGATAGTGCCTAATATGGCATACCATTGTTAAACTTGCTTAACAAAGAACAGGCTGCACAAGGCTTCATAGACTGAGAACTCATTCCATCTGAAATAACAAGACCATCCATCTGGACATCAAGGAAGCTGTTCATGTAGCAACACAACTGCTGAAACTAAAAGCCACCAAAGATGGAGATCTTCCTCTGACACAGATATTTCCTTTGATGGTAATCTTTATTTTCCAAATCTTTATGGAAAGTATGATTTACTCTTTTTGACTTTCTATTATCTATAAATATTATATTATTTACATTTCATTTACTGTATATTTTATATTATTTATTTCATGTATATTTTTCTGCTGCTATTATTCTATTTTTAAAACATATTGCGTTGCTTTTACCTTTCTATATGTTGTCTGCATACCTTTAATGATTGAGATAAGAAAGTAGATATAGGGCACGCTCTATTTTCTTTCTCATAAGGATAGAAGGTTGTAGGGGGATGTCTCCAACTGAGTGCAGCATGGTTGGAAGTAGCATATCATTTATTAGTTAATGACATTGCAGAAGGTGTATCAGTCTCAGTATTTCTAGGTTAGTCTTGGGGACCAAGGTGTTAGTCTATAGCTTCTATATTATATCTGGGGACACCCATGTGTTATTCATGCTAAAGATAATGAGTCTCTATGAAGAGTACTAAGGAGTGACAGATAGTGTAGGCATCATTCACAATCAGTGCTTAAGTAGATAGGGCCTGTGGGGTTTATTAGACAAATGCAGTGAGTCCCTCTCACGCCATGATGATACAGTGTCTATAACGGTAAACACCTGTTATTATACAGTTTCATATAATACTATTGAACATAGTTAATAGAATCATTTAAAAATATTTGCTATCTCATATGCGCATTTTCAGCTACTTTCCTCTGTATTCACGTGTGTGCATATGTCTCTTTACCGGCACTCCCTCTCTCAAGTTCATTCCCATAAGGCCTGCTTCTCAGACTCTGACATTATTTTCAGGGTGGTTTTCTCTTTCCAGTCCACTTCAATACTTGCTGCCTTTGAAGGCAACTGCCTCAGTGTTCCTCCCATGTCGTTTCTCCTCCTTGTGCATTACTTGCACTTACTCTTTCATCACATCACCAAAGCCAAACTGACCAATCAGATTACTCAGAGGGACTGGACATGCAGACTTCAGTGTTTTTTGCTTTGCACCCTCCTCCACCATAACCAATTGTCTACAGGGAAGGAGCAAAAGCTTTAGATTTGACAAAACTTTTGATGTCAGGTTTTGGATGAATTACAATGTTTTAGGGTCCCCTGATACCAAAAATATTGATATCTCGATGATGGGTGTGTGTTTGTCTGTGTGTATGTGTGTGTGTGTGTGTGTGATAGTTTCTTCAGGACGGTCTAGAGCTAAACTGGCCGGTCGGAAAAATACCAAACTACAAACTTAAGCCTGTTATGAGATGACAATGTGCTGATTAGTTTTTGAGCCAAATTGTGCAAGAGAAAGAAACACTCTAGACGAGCCCTTAAATGCCGTAATTCTCCAATTAATTATTAATTCTTCTCATCAATTGCTATCATAATGACCTATTTTAAGATCAGAAAGATCAGCATCAAGGTGGAAAATAATTACTGAAATGTTATAGAATATTTTGGGTAACCTGGTTCCTAGGGCGCAAAGCCTACTGATGCTCATATCTAAAATGTTTTATATAAAAGATATACTGTAAGCATGTACTGGAGCACAACTGGACACTCCAGAATAGGAAGGTATGTGGTCAAGGGGGAGAGTTTCTCTTAATCTTCTACTGTGCAACAAATACCAATAAAGTAGGGGAGATTATCTCCTCAAGTTTTGAAGTAAGGTTGTAAAACTAACTAATCATGCAGCCAGAGAGAACCACATGCAAGGGAGAATTTCACTGTACCCAGGACATGAGACAATAACAATCCTATAAATCTAATCAACAAAGCAACCCTTACTTTACATGACCTTCATCTTTAACTAATGTCCCCAAAACCCAGAGATATTATACAACTGTTTACAGTTGAACAACAAGCAGGTTAAGCAATATGTTCTGGGTGACATAGCTGGGAAAAGAACTGGAAACCTTGTAGGTCAGGTGGGTCACTACAGTACACTAAACTGCTCACCATTTGGAAAGTATGAAGTGTAAAAGTTCTCATCCACTGTTCTGTGTCTTTCTTGCACAACCAGAAGAAGTAGCTTGATCAAAGAAGAGAGTTATAAAAATCAGAAGATAATAGATTCTACAGTATATAAATTTCATACTGTAAATAAATATATATATAGCAAAGGTTATAACTTTGTCCTGCGGTGGGTTGGCACCCTGCCCAGGATTGGTTCCTGCCTTGTGCCCTGTGCTGGCTGGGATTGGCTCCAGCAGACCCCCGTGACCCTGTATTTGGATTCAGCGGGTTAGAAGATGGATGGATGGATGGAGGTTATAACTTTTGTTTGGAACTGAGCTTGTGAAACCAGGCTAGGTGGCAAGAGGGGTACTCTGTGATAAATTATTATTGCCAAAAAAACTATGAATTTCAAGCATACATCAGATTAGGAGTTTAACATTTTAATCAAGGAAGAATTGTAATGAGGCAGAACATTTTTAAAAAGTGATTTTTATCTGAAAATTGAGAAAAAAGAGAAGATGGAAAACTATCTGTTTGCTTATTAGGTTTAGGTAGCTATTTGTACTCCTGGTACATAGTTAATACAATAATGGTGACAGATGCTTCCTTTTCAGTTCTAAATTTAACTAAGCTAATTTTGAAGCCTATGGTTTCCTGTAATGAGCCAATCATGTATGTGCACTTTGAACAAAGTGTGTATGAAATAAAAAGAACAGAAATGCAAGCAAAAAAAAAAAAAAAATTCTAAAATTCATTAGTCAGATGATAGGAGTTTTTCAGCTTTCTTAGGACCCCTCACCATAATAATATAAAATTTCAATTGTATAATAATTTATAAAATTGTAAATATGGAGAAACAGAAGTTATTCTGGGTACCTTTATTCGTACACATTTGACATTACACAATTTTATTACAATATTATTACATTACACAGTCTTATTACAATACTCTGATACTTTCTGCAGGGCTTTGTACAAAATTAAGTAGACAATCCCACAAAATCTATTTGCCTAAGTTACCTTGTTCATGAAGGATTTTATAAGTTATTAATTTGTAACCATAATGAATCTTCACAAAACATTTGCACTTATTACATTTCTTATGTGCCTTAAAATGTAATTCCTTAAATTCAAACCATGCTATTTTTTTTTCATAGAATCGAAAAGATCCATAGGTTTAAACAGGCTTAAACCATAGCTAACTTCGAGTTGCAAACAGAGTCTGAGAGGCATACCAGGATGTTAAGTGCTCACTGTGTGAAGATTAACCACAGGACCTGGAGTGGCCTCTAATGATGCAAGGTGTGAAAGATTAAGAAGTTCCATTAACAAGTTTCCATGACATCAGAAAACTTCTATTTAGTGTCCAGATTGTCAATAGAAGTGAACCACAGATTAGTTATTGACATGAGGGCCATTGTGCATCAGATGAAAAGAATACACAAAATATTGACATGATATTAATCAAGTATAAACATTCAAATAAATACAGTCACCCAAAAAATGTACAGTGCAATTTTGGGGCACATATTTCTAGAATAAATACAGGCTGAATGTGTAGGGGTGCTCCACTAACAAATATTCATTGAATATACTTTCCTTCTCTGGAAGCCAGTGATTCAGTAAAAGTCAAGTCACAATGCATAACGTGTGATAAGTGAAATGGAATGAATTAGTAGAGGAACTCAGTTTTTCACTTTGCAAAAAAAAGTAAAAATAAATTGCACTTTACCTCCAGTGACATTTGTGTTTTCATCCATTAAATCCACCTGTGTCTACTTGTCATTTAGTATTTAAATAAAGATTTCTGGTGAAAATTATAAAAATCAGCAGAAGTACACATAATCTCAGCTAGAGTAAGGCAGGTGCTAGGTAATGGGAGCAGATGCTTAGGTAATGGAGGGTGGTTGCAGCAGCGAGAAAAAACAGTAGTGTGGAATATGGTACACTTTAGTGTGTCTTTGTGTGGAAAATATGCAGCATGTCACCTTTTTAAAAATGCACTGCACATGTCTGCAGTGAAGTGAATAAGAGACATAAACAGAGCTAGATTTTGTCAGTGTGGTCAGAATTACATTATGTAGTACAACTGCTGAAAAGAACACAAGTAACCACAGAGGAAGCAGTATTTAATTTTTGTCTCCTTCAAAAACATTTAAAACTCTCTTTAGTAAATTTTGGATTTCAAAGTTTGCAAAATCATCTTCAAAACAATTTTATTGTCAGTTTTATGGCACTTTACAGTAAGTGAATTGAAAATGACTGGTTTGGCTCAATACTATAAAGAATAAAAATCATATCTCTTATCTTGGAGATAACAGAGGCTCTTTTTTACTCAGTCCACACAGCTGTTAAACATAAACAAGCTCACAGGTATTCCACAGTTTTTTCTTCCCCTCATTTACCCAAGCTAACAGGGATGGAGATACTCTGTGATGTTGCATAAAAAGTACAATATGGGGCCGAGTTCCTCTCCTCTCAGTGTACAAGAAGTGATCTTGCAGTCCTTGGTACTGTGCTCCATTTATATGAAGTTACTGTTAACTGACCAGAGGAGAAAATCTACATCTTTGTATATACCTTCTTGGGTCAGGGGCCTCATGTATAATGCCGTGCGTAGAATTCACACTATAACACGACGTAAGCACAAAAGCCGAAATGTGCTTATGCACAGAAAATTCCAGATGCAGGAATCTGTGCGTAATCCAACTTCTGCGTTCTTCTGCTCCATAAATCCCGATCAGCGTGAAAACTAACATACGTGCATGCTCCTTCTGTCCCGCCCCGTCTCCTCCCAGAATTACGCCTCTTTGAATATGCAAATAGACCTTAAGCTCAGCCTTCTATGAAAAGGCAATGGCAAAAGCAAGAGGGAAAATATTTCAGAGAATACCAAGTGGAGGCAAAGAAAAACGTACTATTTGTTGGTTTATACAGTGGTATAATCAACAAAAGGAAGTTGATCGAGTGACATGCGTGTTGGAGAAACAAGTTCAAGTTCACAAAGTCGCACAGTGCCCAACATGATAAGAAGTTGTCACATATCAAAGTTGCCGTGAAAAGGCGAGACGTAGCCCACCGTCTGAGTGTCATATGGAAGCTTATTAGGGTACAGTGAGAAAAAAAGGCACAGAGTAGGAAAAAAGTACGAAATGTTAACTTCAATCTCGAAATATCCACTTTAATCACATAGTTTATTTTGTCATTAAGGTAGAACATAAACTTCATCTTAAAATCATTTAATTTACTATTTTCTCAAATCTCATCATAACTAAAGTAGCATGTTAAATGCTTTGTTTTGTATTTGATCTTCAATGTGCTGTATGTGTGTGAATCCCTACGTGCTTCCGTTCTTTGTCTTTCTCCAACAGGACACAGAATCCATTACAAACGTGATATTACAGCTCTCTGAATAATTAAAATACTGAGATGTATACGTGATATCATTTTCATGATGATTGGAATGAAAGCATGTTATTAAGAACACAATGGTGCAGTGATTGTTCATGTCTCATACAAGATGCTGCTGCGCCATGCACGTCCTTCGATGAAATAATTTATTGTAGCAGTACTGTCTCTTTCAAACATACTAACCTTCAATTCTTGTCCTTACTTTTCATTCCCCAAATACCCAATCGCCACACAATCAGCTCTGTAATAGATGTTAAGCCATCTGTAAGCTTACAATGACGATTCTTCAAAACTTTTAAGGAACATTGAAATATCTTCATAGTACGTGTTTAATTATTCTATCCATCTATCCTTCCAATGTCGCGCCAGCCTCAGCAAATACACAGCGCAAGGCAGAAACAACACGTGAACATGCATGCACTGTGGCACCGTGTCCTCACGTTTAATTATTAACAATACAGATTATTTAAATGAAGTTAAAGTTTTATCTGTATAATATAATAAACATATTTTGCATTTAATCTTACAAATGATACCGTCATCATATGCAAATACGCGCTTTATAAAGTGGCGCAGGTTGTGTAATATTGTAACTGTAGTGCAAGTTTACAGTGGGGTAATTGTACTTAAAAGTACAAACAGTTCTACAAGGAGCACTTGATTGAGTGCGTTTATAGTTCTTGGGATGAAACTGTTTCTGAACCGCGAGGTCCGTACAGGAAAGGCTTTGAAATGTTTTGCTGCAGCTGAGGCAGCGTGGGCTGGATGCTGTATACTGATAATTCTCTTTCCAATCAGCTGCTACTGTGATTACCCACTCAGATACCGTCATATAAATACTCCGAGTGGTGCAGTGAGAGTAATATGGAAAAAGATGATCCGCTGTGGCAACCCTTAAAGGGAGCAGCTGAAAGAGGAAAAAGAAGAAGAAGAAGAAGGTGCAGTGAGAGTAACAATGCTAAAGCAGTTATGGTATTTGGAATACTATGGCTATTCCCTGGACCATTATATTGTTACAGGTTAATTACAATCAGATGCATTACACTAATAAACAATATGCGGTTAGTTTCAGTATATTTATAAAGCCATGTCAGGAAAATAAAGAGTAACCACACAGAAACAGTAGCACTGCTTTGACTCTGGGTGCCGCCAGTCTGCAAAACCGAGCGGAGAACTTGCGTACGACAAGGTATGAGGTACCGTGGAAAAGTGCGTGGCTTTACGCCAAGTGTAGGTTTTATACATCGCGATTTGAATGTGGAAAAGTTCTTACGCAACATTTCTGTGCGTACGCACCATTCATATATGAGGCCCCAGGTGATCGCCAAGGCATTTCCAAATTTCTAACTGGGTGTGTTCCTACCAAATATTTTCAATTATCCCCAGGAAAAAAAATTGGGAGAAAAGGAGCAGCACACTTTAAGGCATCTGGAGCTTTTTCCCCATTCTTGCAGGTGTCAGGTGTGTGAGGCAGGGTAAACTGTGACAGTAGATCAATATAAATGGCACAGTATATTAATATGTAATAAAAGTAAAGCAATGCTTGGCCTCTACATGAAATCCAAAGTGGCCCATCAGCCAACACACAAGTGCAAGGGTGCTGGTGAAAACTGGAGTACATTTTGAAATCATGGCAGATATGGCATTTGGGGCTGTAAAGCAGCAGCACTAACCACCACACCATTTATCCTGTCTGTACTGAACAAGAGGTCACATGGGTAGAAGAGATGACTAACTCAAAAAGGCAGAAATATAGAAAATATGATATATAGCGGTTAATGTGGATAAAAACAGCACACAATTATTCAACAAGACTGGAAAAATAAGAAAAAAAAAAATTATTAGTTAAGAAAAAAAAAAAAATATATAGTTAAGGCAGCTTAGTAATCCCAAATCAAATTTTAATAATGAGGCCAGTGCAATGCAAGTCCTGTTGGATGTTGGACTTTTTAGATGATGGTTTGGAAGAGCCAGTTGTCTATGAGGGCTACATCTGCAAGAGATGCCAGCTGATCCAACACCTCGAGCTCAGGGTCGCTGAACTGGAGGAGGAGTTGGCTGACCTGCGTTGTAATAGAGAATTGGCGGACTTGGCCCAGGTGTCCTTTAGAGATAGTGTGCACCCCTAAGGTGGCGCTGAGGAGATTCCAGACCAGACAGGTAGGAATAGGTGGGTCACGGTCGCAAGGCGTAAGGTAAAGGGTGCACACTGTCCGGGGCATCAACCCCAGAATTAGAAGTGTCTAACCGTTATCATGTCCTGGCGGAGCTGGACGGTGACTCTGATAATTCTGAGGTGGTAGGCAGGGTTGAGGAGCCCCAACGGGCCACCTCAAAACCAGTTCCCAAAAAGAGAGAGGTAGTGATAGTTGGGGACTCAATCATTAGGGGGATTGAAGCGCAGGTGTGCTCCAGAGAGAGAGAGTCTCACGGTGTGTTGCCTTCCGGGAGCACAGGTGGGAGACCTCCTGGAAGGGTGGATAGGCTCTTGGCCAGAGCGGGGTGGATCCAGTTGTCATTGTCCACGTTGGAACAAATGACATACATAAGGGTAGTCTGTCAGTTCTGCGATCCAAATTCAAAGAGTTAGGTACCAAGCTGAGGAGCAGAACTGACAAGGTAGTCTTCTCCGAAGTTCTGCCTGTGCCACGCCAGTCCAGGTAAGATTGAGGAGATTAGAAGGCTTAACGCGTGGCTCAAATCTTGGTGCAGGGTAGAAGGGTATAGGTTTATGGGGCATTGGGACTCCTTTTGGAACAGATGGGACCTGTTCCGCCGTGGCGGGTTACATCTGAACCGGAGGGGCACCAATGTATTGGGGAGGCGTATGTGTAGGCTAGTCGAGGATTGTTTAAACTAGGGAATGGGGGGGCAGGGAGTTTAGGACAGGCCAGATTTAGATCTATACATGGAAGAACAAACAATGGTGTAGAAATAAAAATGCATAGTAATGTAAATTTTAAGCAAACACGTAAAGATAGAAGGATTAACACATTAAAAATAGCTTGCCTTAATGCTAGAAGTATCAAAAATAAGGTAAGTGAGTTGGAGTTGTATGTAGCAGAGCACAATTATGATATTATAGCAATAACGGAAACCTGGCTAAATAACAAAGATGGGGATGAGTGTAACATAGAGGGATACACATTTTTTAGGAAGGATAGACAGAACAGAAAAGGAGGTGGGGTTGCTGTTTATGCCAAACAGGAATTAAATGTAAGTCATCTTCAGTTGGATGATGAGCCCCATCTTAGTGAGGACATGTGGCTTCGCCTGGAAAATATTAGGGAAAAGGTCTCATTTTAGGAGTGTGTTATAGACCACCCAATTCAGACAGTAATTTCAACACACATCTTTTAGTAATATCAAAAGGCAAGTTTACAGGGGATATTATAGTCATGGGGACTTTAATTATCCAAATATTAACTGGGATAACCTTACAGATGGAGGAGCACAAGAGCAGGAGTTTTAGAAGTAATCGCGACTGTTTTTAACACAGCATGTTAAAGCACCAACAAGGGGTGAAGCCTATCTGGATTTAGTATTCTGTAATAATCAGGATAGAATTGAGGGTGTAGAGGTGATTGAACCACTAGGGTCAAGTGACCATAATGTAATACAATTCTCAGTATTTTGTAAGAGTACAGATGCAAAGACTAAAATTGTTAAGTTGAACTTTAGTAGGGCTAATTTTGAGCAGATGCGACAAAGTCTAAGTAGGATAGACTGGGATAAGCTTTTAAATGTGGAGACAGTCGAGGAGCAGTGGAACAGGTTTAAAATGTTTTACATGTAATGCAGGACAGATACATACCTAAATTTGGAAGTAATAGGAAACTAAAAAATCTCCACGATGGATTAATAAAGATTTAAAAAGAAGTTGCAAAGGAAAAACTGCTGTATAAGGCATATAAGACTAATGACTGCAAAGAGAACCGTAGCGTATGAGAACATGAGGGCAACCATTAAGAAGGATATCAGAGAGGCTAAAAGACAGTTGGAGAGGAATATAGCAGATAAGGCGAAAGAAGACCCCAAGAGATTCTTTCAGTATTTTAGTAGTAAAAGAACAGTTAAGGAGGAGGTCAAGTTCATCAGGAATAGTAAAGGGAATTAAAAGATACAGACAATGAAATAGCAGATGCCCTAAACTTACATTTTTCTGAGGTGTTTACAAGTGAGCAAGTGGATAACCTGCCAGAGGTAAACACAACTACTAAGGAGGTACTGAGGGATTTGGAAATTGTAGAGGGAGAAGTGCTGCTCAGATTAAATAAGATGAAATCAAACAAATCACCAGGCCCAGATAATATTTATCCTCGTGTTCTTAAGGAGGCTAGTGAGTACATATATAAACCCTTGACACATATTTTTAGGAAGTCACTGTGCACTGGAGAGATTCCAAAGGACTGGAAAATGGCAAATATCATCCCATTATATAAAAAGGGTGACAGGGCAGATCCAAGCAACTATAGGCCAGTAAGCTTAACAAGCATCACAGGAAAATTAATGGAAGGAATTATTAAGGATAAGATTGAGCAACACATGACAAGGACAGGAGTTATTCTGAACAGTCAGCATGGGTTCAGAAGGGGAGGTCGTGTTTTACTAACATGTTGGAATTCTATGAGGAGGCAACAAAAGGATACGATCAAAGTGGAGCTTATGATATTATTTATCTGGACTTTCAGAAAGCATTTGATAAGGTGCCACATGAGAGGTTGGGCATCAAGTTAAAAGAAGTGGGAATTCAGGGTGATGTTTTTAGATGGGTGCAGAATTGGCTCAGACACAGGAAGCAGAGGGTGATGGTGCGAGGAACCTCATCAGAACTGGCTGATGTTAAGAGTGGTGTTCCACAGGGGTCAGTGCTAGGGCCGCTGCTATTTTTAATATATATAAATGATTTAGATAGGAATATAAGTAACAAGCTGGTTAAGTTTGCAGATGATACCAAGATAGGTGGATTAGCAGATAATTTGGAATCCGTTATATCATTACAGAAGGACTTGGATAGCATACAGGCTTGGGCAGATTTGTGGCAGATGAAATTTAATGTCAGTAAATGTAAAGTATTACACATAGGAAGTAAAAATATTAGGTTTGAATACACAATGGGCGGTCGAAAAATCGAGAGTACACCTTATGAGAAGGATTTAGGAGTCATAGTGGACTCCAAGCTATCAACTTCCAAACAGTGTTCAGAAGCCATTAAGAAGGCTAACAGAATGTTAGGTTATATAGCACGATCTGTGGAGTACAAGTCCAAGGAGGTTATGCTCAACCTTTATAATGCACTGGTGAGGCCTCATCTTGAGTACTGTGTGCAGTTTTGGTCTCCAGGCTACAAAAAGGACATAGCAGCACTAGAAAAGGTCCAGAGAAGAGCGACTAGGCTGATTCCAGGTCTACAGGGGTTGAATTATGAGGAAAGATTAAAAGAGCTGGGCCTTTACAGTTTAAGCAAAAGAAGATTAAGAGGTGACATGATTGAAGTGTTTAAAATTATGAAGGGAATTAGTACAGTGGATCGAGACTTGTATTTTAAAATGAGCTCATCAAGAACACGGGGACACAGTTGGAAACTTAAGGGTAAATTTCGCACAAACATTAGGAAGTTTTTCTTTACACAAAGAACGATAGACACTTGGAATAAGTTACCAAGTAGTGTGGTAGACAGTAAGACGTTAGGGACTTTCAAAACTCGACTTGATGTTTTCTTGGAGGAAGCAAGTGAATAGGACTGGCGAGCTTTGTTGGGCTGAATGGCCTGTTCTCGTCTAGATTGTTCTAATTGTTCTAATATTTGTTGGACGAATCAGAAACAACAATGACAGCAACTGTTAATGGCAGTGCAATTAGGTGATGAGAATGGAAATCCAACAGAAAGGTCTGATTTCTGCAGTGCAAGTAAAACTGATGAAGGAGAAGACAGTGAGAGAGAAGATGAACAGAACCAAAAGACTCCACAGGAGAAGAGCCTTTGGTAGATGTGCTAAACAACCAAAGCAAAACACAAAGTAAAATCAAAAATACAGGGTGGGCCATTTATTTGGATACACCTTAATAAAATGGGAATGGGTGGTGATATTAACTTCCTGTTTGTGGCACATTAGTATATGTGAGGGGGGAAACTTTTCAAGATGGGTGGTGACCATGGTGGCCATTTGGAAGTCGGCCATTTTGGATCCAACTTTTGTTTTTTCAATAGGAAGAGGGTCATGTGACACATCAAACTTATTGGGAATTTCACAAGAAAACAATGGTGTGCTTGGTTTTAACGTAACTTTATTCTTTCATGAGATATTTACAAGTTTCTGACCACTTATAAAATGTGTTCAATGTCCTGCCCATTGTGTTGGATTGTCAATGCAACCCTCTTCTCCCACTCTTCACACACTGATAGCAACACTGCAGGAGAAATGCTAGCACAGGCTTCCAGTATCCGTAGTTTCAGGTGCTGCACATCTCATATCTTCACAGCATAGACAATTAATTGCCTTCAGATGACCCCAAAGATAAAAGACTAAGGGGGTCAGATTGGGAGACCTTGGGGGCCATTCAACTGGCCCATGACGACCAATCCACTTTCCAGGAAATTGTTCATCTAGGAATGCTCGGACCTGACACCCATAATGTGGTGGTGCACCATCTTGCTGGAAAAACTCAGGGAACATTCCAGCTTCAGTGCATAAAGAGGGAAACACATCATCATGTAGCAATTTCGCATATTCAGTGGCCTTGAGGTTTCCATTGATGAAGAATGGCCCCACTATCTTTGTATCCCATATACCACACCATACAATCAATTTTTTTGTTCCAACAGTCTTGGAGGGATCTATCTAATGTGGGTTAGTATCAGACCAATAGCGGTGGTTTTGTTTGTTAACTTCACCATTCACAGAAAAGTTTGCCTCATCACTAAACAAAATCTTCTGCGTAAACTGAGGGTCCTGTTCCAATTTTTGTTTTGCCCATTCTGCAAATTCAGTACGCTGATCTGGGTCATCCTCCTTGAGATACTGCAGTAGCTGGAGTTTGTAAGGGTGCCATTTGTGAGTAGCTAATATCCGCCAAAGGGATGTTTGACTAATGCCACTCTCCAGTGACATGCGGCGAGTGCTACGCTGTGGGCTCTTGCTGAATGAAGCTAGGACAGCCACTGATGTTTCTTCATTAGTGCCAGTTTTCATGCATCCACATTTTGGCAAATCCAACACTGAACCAGTTTCACGAAACTTAGCAAGCAATTTGCTAACTGTAGCATGGGAGATGGATGGTCTCATAGGGTGTCTTGCATTGAAATCTGCTGCAATGACCCAGTTACTGCGTTCACCAGACATCAACACAATTTCTATCCGCTCCTCACGTGTTAAACTCTGCGACATGTGAATGGCTGTAAACAAAGAGAAACTTGTAAATAACTCATGAAAGAATAAAGTTACGTTAAAACCAGGTGTGTCAGGTGTGGTTATGAAAAAGAAGCTCAGACTTTGCATTAAGCTATTTATTTACCTGTCAGCCTACTACCCCTTTAATATCTCTGTGTAGGGGTCAAAAGAGTGAGATCATAGGTCCATAGAGGCAAAATGTGGCTCATACATAGGTTTGCTGGGCTCACTCTTTATGAACAGGTGTAGAGCTCTTCAATATGGGTGGACTGTAAAGTAGATTTGCTGCTTTTTCAGATACAGAGGACACAGTTCAGGTGGTTTGAGCATTTTTTTTAGAAAGACCCCAGGGTGAGTCCCTTAGTTAGTGTGCCAGGAATATGATGAGAACATGACAACCTGGTCTGTCCTCCTCAGCATGTAGCCAACATGACCTTCACCAGCATTGAAAGTGTATTGAAGTGTTTTTTATTTATCTAATGTACTGCTGTGCATAACAATGTTGTGCACACCCAGACTGTAATTATTTATGTACTTTGTAGGCTCTTACTGCAGGACATCTGGTGACTGGTAAAGTACTTTGAACTGAACTGTTAAAAGAGCAGCGTCTTCCAGCACTTCTCCACAACCAGTCACAATAGGGGGTCCCTACAATATTCACAATGCAGCAGTGTAGCAACTGCAAGGTACATAGATAAGCACAGGAGAAAGAACAGTCAACAGAAAGAAATACTACTGGAATGGTGTCATACTCTGGCAGAACTCTAAACACACTTATAAAGACACAGAAATCTAGTCTGTTGAAGGGTTTGATTGATAGATAGATAGATAGATAGATAGATAGATAGATAGATAGATAGATAGATAGATAGATAGATAGATAGATAGATAGATAGATAGATAGATAGATAGATAGATAGATAGATAGATAGATAGATAGATAGATAGATAGATAGATAACTTTATTAACCCCAAGGGGAAATTCACATAATCCAGCAGCAGTATACTGATACAAAGAAACAATATTAAATTAAATAGTAATAAAAATGAAAAAAATTAAAATAAAATTAATGTTAGCATTTACTCCCCCGGGTAGAATTGAAGAGTCGCATAGTGTGGGGGAGGAATGATCTCTTCAGTCTGTCAGTGGAGCAGGACAGTGACAAAAGTCTGTCACTGAAGCTACTCCTCTGTCTGGAGATGACGCTGTTAAGTGGATGCAGTGGATTATTCATGATTGACAGGAGTTTGCTTAGTGCCCGTCGCTCTGCTACAGATGTTAAACTGTCCAACTTTAATCCTACAATACAGCCTGCCTTCTTAACAAGTTTGTCCAGGCGTGAGGCGTCTTTAATCTTTATGCTGCCACCCCAGCACACCACCGCGTAGAAGAGGGCATTCGCCACAACCGTCTGGTAGAACATCTGCAGCATCTTACTGCAGATGTTGAAGGATGCCAACCTTCTCAGAAAGTATAGTCTGCTCTGACCTTTCTTACATAGAGCATCAGTATTGGCAGTCCAGTCCAATTTGTCATCCAGCTGCACTCCCAGATATTTAAAGGTCTGCACCCTCTGCACACAGTCACCTCTGATGATCACGGGGTCCATGAGGGGCCTAGGCCTCCTAAAATCCACCACCAGCTCCTTGGTCTTGCTGGTGTTAAGGTGTAAGTGGTTTGAGTCGCACCATTTAACAAAGTCTTTGATTAACTTTCTGTACTCCTCCTCCTGCCCACACCTGATGCAGCCCACAATAGCAGTGTCGTCAGCTAACTTTTGCACGTGCAGGACTCCGAGTCATATTGGAAGTCTGATGTATATAGATTGAACAGGACCGGAGAAAGTACAGTCCCCTGCGGCGCCCCTGTATTGCTGAACACAATGTCAGACCTGCAGTTCCCAAGACGCACATATTGAGGTCTGTCTGTAAGATAGTCCACAATCCATGCCACCAGGTGTGAATCTACTCCCATCTCAGTCAGCTTGTCTCTAAGGAGCAGAGGTTGGATGGTGTTGAAGGCGCTAGAGAAGTCCAAAAACATAATTCTTACAGCACCACTGCCTTTGTCCAGGTGGGAGAGGGATCGGTGTAGCATATAGATGATGGCATCCTCCGCTCCCACCTTCTCCTGGTATGCGAACTGCAGAGGGTCGAGGGCGTGGCGGACCTGTGGCCTCAGGTGGTTAAGCAGCAGCCGCTCCATGATCTTCATCAGATGTGACGTTAGAGCAACAGGCCAGAAGTCATTCAGCTCACTAGGACGTGATACCTTTGGGACAGGGGTGATACAAGATGTTTCCCAAAGCCTTGGGACTCTCCCCTGTTCCAGGCTCAGGTTGATGATGCGCTGTAGAGGACTCTCCAGTTCCAACGCACATGCCTTCAGCAGTCGTGGCGATACACCATCTGGACCCACTGCTTTGCTGGCACGAAGTCTTTTCAGCTCTCTGCTCACATGGGCTGCTGTAATTGTGGGTGGGGATGTCTCACCTATGCTGGTATCAGCAGAAGGATGGTTGGAGGATGCAGGTGAGAGTGGGTTACTGTGATCAAACCTATTAAAGAAGTTGTTCATTTGGTTTGCTCTCTCCACGTCTGTCTCGATGGCGGCACCCCGCTTCGAGCTGCAGCCAGTGATAATCTTCATCCCATCCCACACTTCCTTCATGCTGTTGTTCTGCAACTTATACTCCAGCTTTCTCCTGTACTGCTCTTTTGCCGCCCTGAGCTGGACTCGGAGTTCCTTCTGCACGCACTTGAGCTCATGCTGATCACCACCTTTAAAAGCCCTTTTCTTCTGGTTCAAAAGGCCCTTGATGTCACTTGTAATCAATGGCTTGTTGTTAGCATAGCAGCATACTGTTCTTACTGGAACTATAATGTCCATACAGAAGTTGATGTAATCAGTTGTGCAGTCAACAGCCTCTTCAATGTTCTCACTATGTGATCCAAGCAATATATCCCAGTCTGTAGTTCCAAAGCAGTCTCTCAGAGCCTGCTCTGCCTCAGGGGACCACTTCCTGAATGAGCGTGTAGTTGTAGGTAGCGCCCTCACTCTTGGTTTGTATTGAGGCTAAAGCAGAACCAGGTTATGATCTGCTTTCCCAAGCGCAGGCAGCGGGGTGGCGCTGTATGCTCTTTAACGTTTGCATACAGTAGGTCGATAGTCCTGTTTCCCCGAGTGTTACAATCCACATACTGGGTGAAGGCAGGTAATGTTTTGTCCAGCGTTACATGGTTAAAGTCTCCAGCGATTAGCACAAGTGCCTCAGGGTGCTGCGTTTGTAACTTAGCAACTGCGGAATGGATGATGTCACTGCCATCTCCGTTCGCTTGAGGGGGATGTAAACAATAACAGCAATCACGTGTCCAAACTCTCTGGGCAAGTAATAGTGGCGCAGACTTACGGCCAACAGTTCGATGTCCCTGCAGCAAGTGGAGATTTTAACGTTTACATGTCCTGAGTTGCACCACTTTGTATTGACATAGAGAGCGAGTCCTCCTCCTTTCTTCTTTCCGCAGGTACTTGCGTCTCTGTCCGCTCTAACTGTGCTAAACCCGGGTAGCTCCACGTTAGCATCTGGGATGGTAGACGTTAGCCACGTTTCACTAAAACACAGCAAGCTGCATTCTCTGTAGGTTCTGACATTTTTCACCAGCACAGCCAGTTCGTCGATCTTATTTGGTAGTGAGTTTACATTTCCCAGGATCACAGAAGGCACAGACGGTTTATAACGCCATTTTCTCTCAAGTTGTCTCGATTTAATCTTATCTTTTATCTTTGCGCCGGCTCGGCTGCCCCGATATTGTCTTCTTACCTCGTCAGGTAAATAAGGAACCACACCGCATAAGCATCTCTTCTCAGTGCTTTAAGCTGACTACTTGAATAGGCAATTCTCGGAGTGTAAAAATCCATGCCAAATAGTAAAATAGTAAAAGTGTCCAGGGAGCAATTCCACATAAAAGAAAGTGGTAGAAGTGATCAGTGAAATAGAGAAAAATAGAGATAAAAAGGTAAAAAGATAAAGTCATATACGGAGCTGCTGGAAAGGCTGCCACTCGGATGCGGCCCCGGAAACAAATGTTTTGGGACTTTTTTGTTTTTTGTTGTTTCTTGTTTTGTTAAACCTTGCATCAGACATCTATCCTTAAAGACGATGAAATTTAACACCTGTCTACAATAACTGATGTAGTTCAAGTGGGCAAAATTTATATATGTATTTTATAAAACACACCATGAACCAGCAAAGAAACAAACTAACAATAATATAGTCTTAATGACTAACTTTTTAATCTCATCTCTAATGACTTTTTTTCACCTACTCTCATGTTTTCTCCTTTCATCTGCCCTTGCTGTGTTCCCTCCTTCCTCTCCTTTTTATGTTACCCGCTTTGTTCTTCTCAGTTGAAAAACCTGATGAAAGAGTTGCAGCAAACATGTTGTATCTTTTACCTTCTTTCCATTTAATTAACAATTAACCCATTTTCTTTGCAGACTTAGCCCTATACTAAAACAATAATAAGAGTCTGTTGTGTGTGTGTGTGTACAAATTTACATTATTATGAAAGTTATAGCAAATAAATGGTGTAGGAAAGTGGAAGTAGTAATCTCTTCTAGAAAAAAAAAATTATCAAAATTAGACAAAATGTAAAAAATATTTGGCAATGTAACCCTAGAACAACAAATCTTAAGCAAGGATAAAAGCCAAAACACTTGCACTTCCATGTAAGTATGACTAGAATTGGGCATTTTAATTGAGTCCACAAGACACAACTTTACACAGCTGCGGAAATGACACAAAATGGATATGATCCAGATAACGCCTGGGATTAATACCTTGTGTGAATATTTGATTTAAAATGTAAAGAAATAAAGAAAAAGGATACCAGATGACTGTGGAACCTGTAGTCCAAAAATATACACAATCATGTGTTTATTCACCAAAACACAAAAGTGTAGCAAACATATAATAAAATGTATCAAAATAAACAGAGCCCAAGCCCCTGTTGCCTCTTTGGGTATCCCTCTACTGGTCATGGCCTTATTTTTTGTATACCATGACTTCCCATCTCTGAAAGCCACATCCAACAAATACCTGTTACAGTCCATATATGTCTCTCTGGCTTTAAATCTCTGGTTTCTGTCCTGTCTGACAGAAAGCCTTCAGCCAAGGTCACCACCTGATTCCAGACTTAACAAGCAGCTAATAAGAAGTGTCCCTTAAATACTACAATGGGAGCACTTCTTATTAAACCTTTGGGTCATGAAGCCAAAGTGGGCTTGGGTGATGCCTGTGATTACTTCAGAACTCTGTTCTACCTTAACAAAGTCTAAAGTATAGGAACTAAAACAGTTCATCGACCCTTTCCCTTCTTAAAAGAACCACATTGTTTTCTCTACATATTTTTGCAATAGAAGAAATGCTGAATGCTAACTACATGCTGCACCTCCTGTCAATTACTCTACAGACAGCACATCCGAATTTGCCTGCCTGTTTTACTGCACAAGTCACATCACTTTAACAGATTAGAAGGCCCCTTAACCTGCAATTACTCCATCTTGGGTATGACGTTAAACTGCATCCATCCCTGCATGTAGGCCCTCCAACCTGAAAGGTAAAACTTGGGGGTTGGTGGTGAAATTGTCACTCCAGCCACCATAAAAAAACCTCACACTGTTCCACTCCATCTGAACTAGTGTGGTGCTGAGGTGTCACCCATTGCATGGCTGCACTAGAGTGCTAATCTGGATTCTGAGTTGGTTTGTTGTGTGGTGGGAGTGGCAATGCGCTGTATCAGCACGTACTCCTAACCCCCTCTCTCTCTCTCTGTCTCTCTCTCTCTCTTACAAAAATACTCCCTAATTTCCCTCAGAGCTTTATGAATGACAAAAAAATGGAATGCGGAACAAAAAGGCCATTGTCTTTATGACATATAGCAATAAAGCAACTAATTATCTTGCATCAGCTATTGTCCTATTTATGAACAGTGTGATACCTGGTAGCAGCTTGGAGGAATTGTATCAGGGCTTTAGTAACTCTTAAGTATTTCTTCTAGGTCAGTGAAAAAAGATATATTGTCTACTGTTCTCTGAGATTGTTGTGTATCCATATTGATGTGCAATCATTTCCTCTGGCAACACATGAGGGTTCTTTTAATCTCTACAGGCCTTGACAAATCATCCTCCTGTATGGTGTCACCATTAGTATCCCAGACAATCCCATACCATCTAAGTCTTATTTGAATTTAAATATTAGGACATCACTTCAGCTAAAGTGCTGTCCAGGCAAACTCGATGAACTGAATTTATAACAAGTATGGAAGGTGTTCTTATTTAGGTTCATTCATCTCAGCAGAAGACTTCTGAAGCTCTTATTTAGTGACCACTGGATTTTTGGTCACATCCCTGACCAAGGATCTTCCTGCTTAGTTTGGCTGGATGGTCAATTCTAGGAATTGTCCTGGTAGTTTGAAATGTCTCAGTATATCGCAATTATTGGTGACACTGTGTTCCTGAGAATACTCAAAACGTAAGAAATGATTTTATCCCCTTATCCTGATTTATGCCTCACCACAATTTGATCACAGAGGCCAACAGAGTGTTCCTTAAACTTCATGGTTTGCTTTTTGTTCTGATATATCAGAGTGGATTGTGAGACCTTGTATACATAGGTGTGTGCTTTTCTAAATGATGCCCAATCAATTCTGTCACAGATAGACTCTAATCCTGTTTCACACACATCTTAAGGATAGTTACAGCAAACAGGATGTACCTGACCACAATCTTGGGTGCTTCACTAAGAACATATAAAGAGATTATCAGTTTTGAATCTACTTGCAAACCTTTCTGATAAACATATTTTTACTTTGTCATTATGAGTTATTGAGTGTGAATTTATTTATATAAAATTACATTTGCAACACAATAAATAAAGTGAAGGGGTCTGAAAACTTTCTGAATCCACTGTATGAAGCGTATGATTGTACAAAGTTACAAACAGCAATTATATTTACCACTTTTAAATAGCTGAAGGTTAATTGCAAACATTTTGTAGGAGATTCATTTTGGTGGCTGTGGACCTCATCACTGCTTTAAGATTAAAATAGTTGCTAAGGTTAAGCAGCTTTCCAATTTTGGACTTTTCCCTGTATGATTTCTGAAGTGATGCAACATCTTGCTGATATATGTGAGTTGCTAGTCCTCTTCAGAAAGTGGTTTCCTGTAATGATTAGCAATGAATAACTTACATTTCATATGTTAAACACTGCAGCTATAACATTTAACTATTTAATTAACCCATTTGATTCTAGTAGATGTAGAGCCATGATAAGTACTCAAACCTAAGATAAATTTAATGAAAACCAAAACACATGAATCAAATTATACTGTTCCTCAACTGACTACACATGCTGCTCATAATGCACCTTTCTTGCAGAAGTGCTCAGCCAGAACATTTTAAATATTCTGAAATGATCAAATGCACCCCTGGACTGGGCATGAGTCCATGACAAAGCACAATGACACACACTATTGGAATGATATCATTTTCAACTTAATATCTCATGGCAATTTTTATCTTCTCAGAATTTCAAATATGTTTTGGTGAATTTTTCATTTTTCAGTTTCCTTCTAAACTATGTGTTTCATGCAATGCCTGTTTTCTTGCACACTACATACAATATAATCTATCTATCTATCTATCTATCTATCTATCTATCTATCTATCTATCTATCTATCTATCTATCTATCTATCTATCTATCTATCTATTAGTGATGGCCCTGAATTTTACTGTCACGGTGTCCCAGTTAAATTTGTGTCTGGTGGAACTTATATTTGTGTAAATCAGTGACCGTGGGTCTTTCCTTCTAATGGCTTTATGATTTTCCTGTATACGTGTTGTGAGTTTTTTAGCTGTTTGTCCCATGTGTATTGCTGGGCATACATTGCATGGAATGCTGTAAACTGTGTTTCTTGTCTCCATGACAAGTTTTGTGCTCTATCTTGATCCCAGATCTGGACAGGATGTGTGCTGTACTTTCTGACACAACACAATGATAAGGGAGGGTGTGGTACATGTGGTGAGGGACTGTGTTAGAGTCATCAACCACAGATGCAAGAAACACAGTTTACAGCATTATATTATACCAGTAATGGGACACTGCATGATAATGTACAGTGAATACACCTGACTTGAGCATTCATAGTTTTCATCCTCTTTCTCTGTACATTTATCAGAGGTTTGCTCAGAAGTTGATGCGCTTGCTGCTTCCTGAACAGCTCTTCTTTTCTTCACCCTAGCAGCCCACTGCTTCTCTTCTTTCATTGGCATCTTTTCGCGTTGAAACTGATTAAGTTAGTTTTTGTGTTGCAATTACTTTGTATGTTTTTCTTAAATTTTTCACTTAAGCGACACAATCTGCCTCAAGAATGATTAAAGATATGAAGAGGTGGGGGAAGTGACCACGAAGGTGGTAGGGAATGAGAACGATGCGCATACGCATGCGCCATATGGCCACCCTGCTGCGCACTGCCAAGTGCTGATCCTACAGTAAAAAAAAAGAAAAGGAGTAATAAATATCATCACCCGAAAGCGGATAGTAGACATCATGTAGTGTATGTGTACCAAATTTATGGGTCAACAGGTGAAATAGTTTGTGAGCTACAGATGATTTAAGATCCTGGACAGACAAACGAACAGCCACGGTAGTGTATTGTATAAGAAGATATATTTATACACACATACATAGTCACACAAGTACTGTATGCTTAGGAGACCATTTAAGTTTGGTAATGGTAATTCTCCTTCAGCCTCAGGGATGGAGTTGTGTGATAATGTTCTTTCTTTTCCTCCTGCTTCAGAAGATTGACAGCTCTCGAATCCTTGCCCTGTTACCAACTGACCAGAAGAACCACCAGCTTGGACAGTCGATTGCTTATGTCTGAAGAAGATGTTTTGTATACTTCACACATTATTTTGAAAATTTTTAACATTCAATTACATGGGGTTCGCCAAAGGGTGCCCCAAATCTTTGGCCGTCTCTGTTTTGTTTCTTAGAACACACACATACAAATATCTAAATAAGTAGAACCTAAAATCATTAAAAGAAATAGAAGTTTGAATTTAAGGAAAGCCTTCAGAAAAGCACAGAACCTCTTTGTTTTTCCCAGTTGATTCTGGGGTTCGTCAGGGGTGTGTTCTGCTCCTACTCTGTTCAATGCTTGTATGGACTGAGTGTTGAGCAAGGCTCTGGGACATCTGTTGGTGAAGAAAGAGTCATGGATCTTGAGTTTGCTGATGATGCTGTGATCTTCGTAGAGTCAATGAAGGCTCTGATCGGGGTGCTCGAGAGATTGAGCGAGGAGTCTGAGTGTCTGGGCTTGTAATTGTCCTGATGAAAACTAAGATCCAGGCCTTTAATGACCTCTTGGGCACTGCCATCAGCAGTGTGTCTGTTTGCAGAGAGAGTGTTGACCTTCTTGAGAGGTTTACTTACCTTGGCAGTGACATTCCTATGAAGTCAGAAGATGGATTGGGAGAACACTGGGTCATGAGGTCACTGAAAAGGGGTGTGTGGTGCTCCCGATATCTATGCAAAAGGAGTCCTGGTGCTTCCTGTCTTGATATACGGTTGTGAGACATGGATGCTCTCCAGTGACCTGAGAAGAAGACTGGATTCCTTTGGTACAGTGTCGAATGAGCGGTTGCTCATGGAGTCCCAAATGAGGCATATTACCTGCATTGCGAGGGAGCGTCAGTTACAGCACTACGACCATGTGGCACATTTCCCCGAGTGTGATCCGGCTCATAAGATCCTCATTGTTGGGGACCCAAGTGGCTGGACCAGGCCAAGGGTGTTGACCACATAACACCTGGATGTGGCAGATAGAGGGTCACTTCTGGAGGGAGGGACTGGACCGTGTGTACGCCTGGGGGGTTGCCAACCAGAGTCCCGAGTTGTTTCGTCGTGTAGTGGGTGCAGCAATGCACTGTACCTGTGCATGCTCCCCAACTTGACTTGACTTGACTTCAGAAAAGTCTGAAATACTATTTTGCAAATAAATCCAGTGTGATTCAAGTTAAAAGCCTCAAAGCATCAACATGCAGTATAAACTATAAAGCAAGCTGCAATCCAATAGTTTGAACTGGGGTCACTGAGAAGGATTCTGTGCATATAAATATCAAAAAGTTAACCAACGCAAATAGTTTAAGACTAATCTGCAAGAATCAGCTACAATCCTGTAAACTACAGCAAAAATATTCTCATCACATAATGACAGAAGATATGAGGCCTAGAGAAATCTAAACTCAAGGGCCAAAAAGGTGGATAGAAAATAGTTGCAATGATACAATCATCATTGAAGGACCTGAATATTGAGAGCTAATTGACTTAATCAGGTGAAAAGATCATACAGCTTTATGTATCTGTCCCTTTTCTTAACTCATTATCAGAATAATAGGTTTATGGTGGGGCTTGATTCAAGAGAATTACTTTTTTAAAAGGATTTCCAGAGTGTGCCAGCAGAGGATTATTCTCACATGCACATTTCATTTTGGTCAGAGTTATATTTACATTTGCTCATTTAACGGACACAGTTTTCTAAAGTGACTTACAAAAGATGTCAACATAATCAAGTAAACATCAGTCTGGGAGTCTGTTTCGAAGCAAGTGCTAGAGTCGGCACTATTGTGTTTGATTCAGCCAAACAAAACACTTTTGCCAATTTCTTTATTTTTATCTTAGCATTTCAACTCTCATTTTTGAAGAAACAGATTCCTTTCTAGGTATTTACATTACAACTTTCATTTAAATTTGCTTTGAGTCAGTTGCAGTACTTCAGCTATTAAAGTAGTTGCATTTTACAGCCTTCATTTATTTCCTTCCATGTAATGTGCAGCTTTATGTTGACTAAACTCCTTAGTTATAGACTTATTAAAGCTCTACTGTTACAATAAATAATAATAGTGTTAAAACAAATTAAAAATTAAGAATGGATGCAACAATTTACAAGAATCAATTCTTTTTAACTTTATGGGTATTTTTTAAACCCTAAGGCAGACTAAGAATGATTGACTCTTAAGTACCGTGATAGAATTAAGCTTACTGCATTATGAGGTATAGTGGTACGGAAACTGTGGGTGGAGATAGCGAGAGCTGAAGGTTTATTTTAAAGTTAAGTATTTTTACTTTTTCTATTTCTACTTACCATTTCTAGGAAGCAGAAGACCTTTATTTTAACCATTTGAAGTGGTTTTAGCAGCAATAATAGAAAGTACTGTAAGTAAACTTAATAATTTAGAAAACTGATTAATTAAGCATGTAATAAAGCAATCTGCTGTAATTTTCTGACTATTTTCAATGTTCAAACTTTAAATTATCATTTTTTCAATAATCAACTCTACACTATGGTGCTACATTGTTTGTCTTAAGAGTTCTATTTAATATTTTGTTTCTTTAGTCATTTCTTGAAGAAAGCATATGAGCTGTACATTAATCTACATTATATAATTGCCATAAAAAGAAGGATTTACATGTCATAAATTTAAGTTTATATTTTAATAAACAAGACAGCTCGCAAAATTGTAAAATTATCTTAGACAATGCAACATTGTCATCCTTAATGGCAATACATTGTATACTGCTCATGATTTGTATATGGTTAAAACTATGGCTATTATTATTATTAGTATTATTATTATTATTAGTAGTAGTAGTAGTAGTAGTAGTAGTAGTAGTAGTATTAGTAGTAGTATCACAAGCAATGAAAAACTAAGAACAAAAATAAAACCAATAGATCTCTAATAACTATAGGAAAAATACTAGACAAAAATAAGCTAATTTCAGAATATAGTGACATACGAAAGAAAAAGAAAATTATATCAGAGAAAACAGTTATTAATTTTGCAGCTTGTAGCATATAGTCATAAACCAGAGGGACCAAAGAGATTATCCAGTTTATTAATTCATAAAATTAAGAAACCGTCTTTGAGTTACAGATGCGTTTAAGTATATTAAGTAATTCAATAACTTTAAACATTTTAACCCCAGAAAAACCCTAAAAATATTTGGATTATTATTTAATTTTCAGAAGCAATTTGCATTAAAATATTAAAATGGCGTGCATACTATAATACATAGCAACAATAAACCTGGTATTGGGGTGTCATTTCATCATCGTGCGCACTTGACTCACACACATTCACTCAGTCTTGTGTATCAGAAAATAAGCGCTGAAGGGCTCATTTGCACTTATTTTACCATTCTATTATTTTGTCATATGAATGCAATGATGTTTAAAGGATCTTTTGTAATAATTCAAAAATGTATTAAAACGTAATACATTTTATCAACAATTATCGCACTTCTTTCAAAATAAAATAGATTCTCCTGGTTTTTTTTTTTTTCTTTTTTTAGGGATCGGAATGTTTTCAGGGTCATTGCTGTAACTTTTTTTTTCTAAAATAAATAATTATGTGTGAGAATGTGTACTTATAAATGAATTGTAGTTGACGCTTTAAAAATTGATTAAGCAAGAATTATTAGTCAGCTTCTGAGCGGCTGAGCAATAGAATTGTAAGCGTACTGTCGCTAGTGTAGCATAGACGTAGATGACAAAAGACATAAAAACAGTTCTGTGTAAAAATAAATAAATTGATTGATTGATTGACTGATTGATTGATTTACAGATGTCGCACAGGTTCACTACAGTTATATGAAGTCCAATGCATGTCATCTCTTTTTAAACCCATTTCTGTTTTGCACCCCATCACTGTAAAATCAGCGTATCTCAACCCGTGGTCTGCGACGCATTATCAGGTGGTCCGCGGCTGCGTTGCCGATTCGGTATTCAGTGCTTTGAGTTTGCTCTGATCTTCCCTACATTTTTAGAGATTCGTTGTTATATGCGATGAACGTACTTGTGGCTTATAGCAATCAAATGGATGGCGGGGATGCTTGTTATACAGGTTGTCACAAGATTGTATAGTAACGCTTTGTGTTCTGAAATTCCGTGTTCGGCTCTGCAGCTGCCTCAAATGCTGGCTGTCATTACCTGTTGCTGGCTGAGTATGCATACACCTGGTTGATAGGAGACGATATGAAGGTAAATTGGGTGGACGAATAATCTCTGGGATAACGGTAAAGAAGTTAAAGGGGGCTGCGTGTATCAGGAGAAATACACACACACACACACACACATATATATATATATATATATATATATATATATATATATATATATATATATATATATATATATATATATATATATATATATATATACATAGCCCACGTTAGCCCTTGCAGATGTCCGGTCTTCACGGACGCATATTTAGTGCACTTTTAGACGCCATTGGCAACTTTCGCGTGTTCACCATTGCAGCTTAAGGTGCAAAGTCGCCTTTAATTAAAATCCTCAGTGTTGCTGTAGTGCAAATTACATATTTGTTGGATCAGCGAGAACTGTAATATAAAAAGGTTGAAACAAGTTGTTGAGCAATAGTATGGACAATTCAGTACGACTTCAATCTGTAGATATTTCAATACAAATTATTTCTTATTGTCACATTATTTAAGATTTATCCTGTCTCCTGTATAAACTACTAATAGCAAACACAAATTTGTTAGTAATAATTTAGCTGTGTGACTCAATCTTTTATGCAGTTTGTTGAATTGTTACTAAAATCCGGATGTTGAACTAGTTGCAGAAATATTTGAAAAATGCTATTAAAATGTTTTAAAAAGTTAAGGCAAATTAAATAAACAACATTGATTAATTATTTTTTACCACATTCATTCTTAACAATAAAGGTCCCAAAGTGGTTCTTTAGAGCGATGCCATGGAACAAAAGATCCAAAAGCATGAATGCTCCAAAAAGAATCTTTATTTATTTAGATTGTTAACAGGGTCCATACATTAAATAATCATAAATATATGGTAACAGATTTGTGAAATACCAACAATCATGATTTTAAAAGGACTCTTGCTGCATACAATCACACAAGCTAAATTCAGATTTTCTTATTCTGTTAGTGCCTCGATAAATTGCCCAACTTACATTAAAGATTTCAGTTTTTTCTACACATTAGGAAGCTTTCAAAGCATTAACAACCAGTTTATGGTTAGAACCCTTCCCAGAATGAAATGGTGCTTTCTGGTGGTTTCTTAAACATTCCAGTTTGATAGTCTATAACTTCAAATCCCTTTTTACGTGTGGGACAGTTTAATTTAACATATTCTTTTTACTGTATATTTACTCCATATATTCATTAAGCATTCAGGTTCAAATAATATCTTAATTGTGTCTAAAAGCATGACTGTATTTCCTCTTTTTTCCATATCTGGGCAAATTAAAATCTGGACCTAATGATTAATTTAGGTTCTACAGTACTTGCTTAGTTTTCTAAGTTGAATCATGAAAAAGAATAATAAAGTTTTGTATACATATGATTTTACAGGTACAATGGCTCATGCATATGAAGTATTGATTGGAATCAGCATTGCAATTGGGTTTGGATTTCTTCTACTGGCAGGTCTGTTTTGCTTCCGTAAACAAATTGGTAAGGTTTTAGAAATAACTGTTCATTTTGTTGTTCTTAAATAAAGTTATTCTGTATTTATGTAATAAAGTACTCTGTAAAAAGTGCAGTTATCAGAATTTAAGGATAAATATTTTTCATTAAAATAAAAATTTTCCATTCACTCCTATAAATAGGTGACATTTATTTATGATATATATAATACATATTTCTTTCTGATGACTAGTTAAGCCCGCACCACATGTAATGCACACTGATTCTAGAGCCATGTATGCAGAGGCGTCAGTTAATTGCAAAGAATTACACAGGGCAGGAGATGTGGACCTCTTGTGCCTCCTTTATCAAAGGTACAGGCAGTTCATTTATCTCAGCTGCTGTGGGTTTGTAGTTTCAGGATTAACTAAATATTTCCCAATAAACTTGTTCTGAGTAAACTTTAACTTGCAAAGCTGTCTAAATGAATACAATCAACAACACAAACAATCATGTTATATACTACTATTTAAATACAGTAAATTAAATTTTGAAATCTAATTTTTGAAATAAAAAATGACTGGTTTTAAAGCATGCAACTGAATGCATGTTTCTGTACACATCACAATAAATAAATGAAAGTAGAAAATGAAATGACATTGCACATGGTTATTAACTGACCTTTCACAATGAAATGCTCGTTTCAGGCTCATCACTTCTTACAGACTTTATTGTTGTGGTGTGATGACTACTGACTGACGACTGACTGTTGTGAGCTGCACTCACTGCCGGGTGCCGCCAAGTTGACTCAATGCAAATTCATTTTTTAAAGCTGACGTTTACTTCAATGCACCCACATGTATAATGAATTCACTTGTAAAAAAACCCACTCTGAACGAATACATGTAGAGACATGATGCAAGATGCAAGCGGACTAATGCACGCCAAGCAGTAGTAAGCTAGTATAAAGAATGAATGTTGTTCCTGATTGGCATGGAGCTGCTGGAGAGAGATGCTTACTTACTTACCTACATTGTAAAACTTTTACTTTGGTTTGAATGTAGGAATGGGACATACTTACCTACATACCCAGTATAACTGTTATGTGCGCATATAGATTTTCCAGAAAACATTCAATCATAAAAAAAAACATTTTAAAAATGTAACAACACTTAACATTCTTAAACTCACCTAATCCAGTTCAGGGACATCAACCTCAGGTAGATAGCAGAAAGCATTTCAGGAAAAGGGCACCATCATAGGATCCATTCTCACACACACAAATTTGGATCACTAATGTCACATTACATGCCCTTTGCAGTGATTTTCAGTCACATACTTCATTTACTGTACATACTGTAATCTTACCAAGTTGGAGACATGCAATGCATGCCTCTGTGACCCACAGTCATGTAATACTATATACCCAGAAACTCAGTCCTGCTGGTCTGTTACTTGCCCTGACTACATTTCTTTTTCTTAAGTCATAGGTGTGGGCTCTGTGTGCATGAGAGCTGACAATAAATCAGTACTTACCTGAAAGTACAATGCATATAATGCAGTGACGAGGAATAAGGTACAAGGGTCTCACCTGTCTGATGTTGTATGTTTTAAGTACCATGACACAATGGAAATCAAGCAAAAGAAAAAAAAAGAGGAAGAGACTATGGCTGAAATTGCCATACCTAAGACCTTCACATGGGCACCAATTCAATCAGGCTACACGTTACTGGCTGTTAAAAAAGTGGGAGTATTTCTGTGGAAGTGTGGTACAGTGGGGCTGCACAATAAGATGGGAACTGGGCGAAACAGAAAGAGAGTGAGAGAGAGAGAGAGAGAGCGCTCAGCTAACGTCACCAGAAAATGCAAATCGGAGAACCGAGATGGCTCAATTGGAATATTTTCTGCTCATCTAAGGCCAGGAGTTCTTCTGGCAGCTTAGGCTGATAAGATACTGTTTCTGAGGGCTATTGTAATCCAGATGTTATGGTTTAATGGCTGGCCACCGAAAGTTACCACAATGCAAATTTTCAGGCTGGCTCATTGTGTGAGTCTACAGCAGTAGAAGGAGAAAGCTTGCAATACTCTGGAAATTTTAAACTGCATTGGAAAGTCATTACACAGTCATCTAATTTGATATACCCTGTACTTTCGCCTTGTGTTAACTGAAATACTCAAGCAAGGAGGTCAGCAACTCTGTCATCAAGTATGACATCCCTTCCGATTAGAAGTCAGATAAAGTGACAGAGGGGTTCTAAAACAGAAATCTTTTAGTGAGAGAAAAAATAGAAAGTCACTGTGGAAAAAAAATGCAGACATGTTGTGAAGATATTCAACATCAACACCGACAACAAGTGGGTGCAACACTTGAACCTAGCACACTGGAGCCCTGTGGAAGCTGCACTAACTACAGTGCATATTCAAATACAGAATATAGAAAATGCATCACTTTGCTGTAGCAGATCCAGAAAGAACATGAGGTTCTTGCTAATATCAATGCAATTTGCATTACTTATTTCATAATAACCAAAAAGGCTTATCTTAAATGCTTGAGCCTGCTTGCTATTGAAACTTTTAAAAATATACTGTAAATCTATAACTACAAAGAATCACATTGCAAAATGTTTCCTCAAATTTGTCTTAAAACATAGACTGATTAAGCATTTGGCTGATTTTGTGTTTTAAATAACTTAAAACAGTAGCACCCATATTTTAACTGTGCTACCCATTTAAGACTTGTTGAAATCCAACTAATCAATATAGACTTAATCACATTCAGCATTAATATTTGCAGTACACCATTGAATGGAATGAATTTTATAATAACATTACATTGGATAAACTTTATTTATCTCAAGGGGAATTCATATGCATAAAAAGCCACAGAAACATAAAAACAAGGACACAGAGTCACAGGACAAATGATACAGTCAATCAATAAATATGTAAGTATAAATAAATAAATAAACATTGTTCAAATATTTCAAAAATGGAATCTAAAATAAACTTAACTAGTGCCCTGGGATGAAGCCTTGAAATGCCTGATATCAGTAATAAAATGCATTCCAACAGATGGTACATCACATTTCAGGTTACACAGGTTGTCCTTCTCCTCCAGGATGTCACATCCATACATGCAGTCGTAAGAAGGTCTAAAGAGCATGGAGGAGATTCCAGGAGATGAGCTGTTAAACATATAGAGCTGGTCAGGGCCATAGAAATTAATGTAAATTTTAACCTGTGTGCTCAACATGAAGTGGCCGAAGTAACAATTAAGACTGTGAAAGAAATAAGAACGTAATATCTTAATTATTAGGGAAAGTAATCAATTACTGTGAATACAATTCACATATTTGTGCTGAATTCCACGGTTAACAGCAGTTGATTAGAGAGTTATTGTTCTGGTGCATAAAATGCAGAAGTAACAACATTTTTAAGTAAAACTGGAACTTAATTACAGCTGGAGGTGTAGTAAAACAGCAGGTACGAGTCCAGGAAACAATCATTATTATCATAAAGATGATGGTTATCAAGTTGCTTAGTTTATTTTGTTCTGGAAATGAGTGTAAAAGAATTTTAAAAACAGTTGAGTTAAATATACATTTATTTGACTGTTTCACCATTGAACAATACCTAGTAGGCCTTTGATTTCTTTATCTCCTAAAAGCATTATCTTAAATGATAATTTACACTTTAGTAAGATAAAAGAGAACTTACTAAAGTAAACTATACTAAATGTACACGTTGTTTGTAAGGCGCATATTGTATTGTTAACACTACTTGAATATAAAGTATTTAAGTTTCCTGTTTGCAACTCTGTCACATAGTTTTACTGTATTTCTTATGTCTTCTAGATAACTGTGTGGACAGTTTTTTGTCTCTATGGATACCACAGGAAGCTGACCAAAAGGTGCTGTTTAAACTTTTAATCACATAAACAATGCTCATTGTTTTAGATCTGTTTCAAATGAGTATTTATGGCTACACATTTTCAAAAGAAAAAAAAATACTTGATTTAAATAGACCACGAACTAGAACATTTTCAGGGTGGAGTTTTTATTTACACAAATTTCCTAAAAAATCTTTAGTTTCTACTGATTGTTCAAAGACATTTAGAATGTTGAAGGAAATGGGGATAAGATATACAGTAAATGATGTTTTTATCTTTTAATTATAAACACCACAGATTCCCCATTTGTACAAAGGAGAGTAGTGTTGATTAATAGTCCGGTGCTACTGGAGTATGATTGTCTTATGAAAAACAGATTAATGTTTTATTTTTTTTGTAGGGTATCCCTATAATCCTCATTTATTATTATATGATTTTTTGGAGGCAGGAACAAATTATATTTTAAGTATGTCTACTTTTTTATATAATTTATACTAGATATACAGAGATGTTTCCTCAGTGATTCTGATAAAGCAAAGGTCGTGAGGCTTTTTCATATTACTCGTCATCTGGTCAAAAAAACAGTCCAGATTTGTCACTAATTACCTTGAAATTTAGTAACAACACAGAAACCAAAGAAAAGAAAATATCTGGAACTGAAATCTCTAACATGCACATACGCTGGTAAGGGAAATATTCTAGAATGTGATGGCCTGGTTGAAAAATTCAAAATCCATGTCTCAAAACAGCAAAAGTTATAAAGCCATCAGAAACAAAGTAAAAAAAATACAAATGTAGAATCACAACTGAATGTTGAATCTGTTCATAACTTTGTATTCTTGCAATTTATAAAAAAAAACGTGGCTGCAAGATGTTTTTTAGCATCAGAAGCACAAGAAGTGATACATGTGGGGATAAGAAGGAAAGAGATTCTTCTGTGCTTGAACCATGCAGAGGAGTGGGCTTGAGGAGGAGTGGGCTTTTACATGAGCGTCTCCAGTTACATATTGTTTCGAACTGGCTGCTTCAATTTTACTTTTCAAGTTTAAGCACATCAGCAATGCTTGCCATTTAATCCTTTTATTTTACTGCCATTGGTTTCACCTTCAGCCCTGCTGTTTCCCTTTACTATTTTTATTTTGCATTTATTCAGCAATGCATTGTATTAATTGATGTTTAATCTTTTTGCTTTACAGTTACAAAATTGGCACAAGAATGTTTAGAAACTCCATAGGGGATCTTTTTAAACTTTTTTTTAATCTTAAAGGCTGTGATTTTTATTCAGTTTGTTTCATCAAGTATCTTTGAGTTGTTTCTCTACTTAAAAAATATAAATTAATTTTTTAACTTCTACACAGTTTTCAAAAGTTATTGTGTAGTACTCTTAATTACTGAAATGATTGGGTAAAATATCACTACTTTACCCCCGTTGGTGACAAAAAAAAAATAGCAACCTCATATTAAAACAGTACAGCTGTGGAAGAAGAAGACAGACAAAAGTACTGAGGTATGCCCACGTGCATTTTTGGGGCTGATGTTTCATAGAATTAAAGTTATCATAGTTGGTCAATAACGCTTTTAAAACAGGAACTGAAATTCTATCTTGACTGGGTTGACATTAGCTCATTTAAAAATGCTGTTTATGTCTAAAAAACCAAATTCTGACTAGCATTAAGCAGATAATATCATAAACCCATTGCGATGTTTTCTTAGCCTGTGTTCAACATCTTGAGATTTCCACTTTAAAATAGTGTTACACTGAGAATACTTAAAGACACCCAAAGCATTGCCGAAGGTAATGAACAATATAGTCACACATGGACCGTGGGCAGTGTGTGCTTTGGAAAACCCAATTATGTACTGCACTGGCCCAATGTGGGAGCTGACTGACTCACTCATCACTAATTCTCCAACTTCCCGTGTAGGTAGAAGGCTGAAATTTGGCAGGCTTTGGTTCCCAAAAGACCCAACCACATGAAGGCTCTAGAAAGAACCTTAATTTAAATCCGCAGCAGGCTTCATATAGAGTAGTAAGGGAACAGATTTGTTAAATACCAATTAATCGTGATTTTAAAAGGACTGTTTAATTCATACAATAGCACAGGCCAGATTTTCTTAATTATATTGTACTGTGAGATAGCCTACCATTCATCACAGATTATGTTTTCAACATATTAAGGAATTTATCAAGGCACAAAGAACAAATATCATATGCTGAGAACCCCTTCCAAAATGGAATGATGCTTTGTCAAAAAATGTATAGCACAAGTACTGCATTTAAAATAAATGCTCATGCTTTTATGCAGGCCTATAAATGAAATTTATTACAAACCACAAAAACCAAAATACAACCAGTGAAGGCTTCCATTAAAACGAGAATACAAAAGAAATTTGTAAGGTGCAATAAAACCCCAAACCTCCCAAGAACTAGTGAAATGATAATGTGACAAACAGAATGGCACAACAATGGCAAATTAGTCTAACACTATCATGAAAAATGTAAAGAAAAACGTGACAAGTCCCATCGTATCTACAAAACAAAACTAGTTTAAAACATCTTGACTCTTAAAAACTACATATATGCTTAAAATCTCCATAAAATCCCTTTAAAGTACTTAAAACCTACCACGTAAAAGCGAACATTTCAGGCACATACATTTCACTTCCTTACTGCAACACCCAGTTAGCCCTTGATCTTCTCACACACTTGGCTTGAGACGGTTTCTAGGCCAGTTTATACACAATAGGTAGGTGAATTGTCCCAATGATCATGTCACTTCTACTATTAAAAACCCATCTACGCACTGTGTGGAGGTACTTAGACTAAAGAGAATCACAGTTCCCCTATTCCTGTCCAATCAGGAAGGCCTCTATTCTTTCAGTCTCATACCTTGGTGATATATAAATATTGGCACGTGACATGGAATGAAATGCCTTCTTGCTGTTTTCCAAACTGACTTTGTCAAATTGGACACCAACTGCTCTGCCAGGTGCCACAGCAACATCTTCCTGCATTTCCAGAGGAGCGTCCAGTTCTTCCTCCTATATTGTACTATTATCCCTCGTTTGAGATGGTGTTGCCCATACTTCAAATTCTCTAATCTTCACTAGAAGTAGAAATGGCCAGAGTTACTTCCAGTGCTTCTGAGCCCGGATTGATTTCTAAACATGGCTGAACTTCTGGACAGAGTCACAATTCATAACAGTGCATGCTACAAGGTGGCTTGGACCCATTTACCAGGACAATTGTATACACCAACTTCTTATCCAAACATTCCCACAATCTATATGGAATCTCTTACCAGCCTAAATGACCTCCCAAACAGGAAGAGTAAAAAAAATGAATACCCTGTGGGATGATTTTCAGTCGTGTTCTATAAAAGATTTTACATTGCCCATTCCCTTTGCCAGTGACATGGCATGGTCCTGCTTTTCTTCAAAATGAAGGAACTACAGTACTTGTGCTTCAAAACATTCTCCCTGATCAGAGTGAATTCTTTTCACATCTAAAAATCCATTCCTTTATTAAAACACCAGCCACATTTATTGCTTTCTGATCTCTTGTTGGCACTGCAATGGTGACATTTGAAAACACATCTATAATAAAACATTTTCAATACCATCTTGTAATGGTTCAAGCACAGTAAAATCCATTGTGACAACTTCCAAGGGCTTACATATTCTCAAATAACCCACTGCAACTTTGTCCTTGGGTTGCACATATTTTGCTAATTAGACAAAGCTTAGTTTTTATACCATGATTTAAAGTCTTGGTACATCTTTGGCCAATAACCTCTTTCTAGTACCATATGAAAGGTTCTGTTCCTAGATGACCATGATTTTTATGCAACTAGGTAGGTACATCTTCCTGAAAACAGTTGGGCAACAACATCTGCTTAATCAGTCTTTCATCCTCATTCACCACTCTGTACTGTACAAGAGCCGTCTTGTTCTATCATTTCCCATTGTCTTAAATTAAGTGTTAGTTTTGACACCTTACCCCGTTCCCAGGGACCTGGTGGATTACCTCTCCTCCTGAAAATAAAGAAATTGTCCAATGATTTAATCCATTTCTTGTAACACACTTAATTGCTTCTGTGAAAATTCTGGAAAGGATGACACACTCTGCACCAAAGCATAGTCCACATCTTTAGATTCCTCTTGATTAATGCATCCTTTACAAACACTTGGAACTGTTTGAACAGAGGTGACTTGTACCTCAGGAGCTATTACAAACTCTCATGTCTCATGAGCAGTATACTGTTAAGACAATGCATCTGCATTAACATTCTTTCCTGGTCTTTAAATATCAAAATCAAACAGGGCCAACTGAGAAGCCCATCTTTACTTCACTGCACCCAGGTTAACTGTCCACAAGTAGCTCAAAGGACTGTTAACTGTAAAAACTGTAAAGTTCCTTCCCAACAAACAATCTTGAAACATCTCAGTCACTGCCCATTTTAGGGTGAGAAATTCCAGCTTCATAGCACTGTAATTTTCATGTTCCCCTCTGTTGGATGCTGTTTGCACATGCGATTGGTTTTCTGTGACCTTCACAGTCCTGAGACAGAACGACTCCCAAAACGTGGTGACTGGTATCTATAGTATCTCTAAAACTAAAGAGTCATTGAAATTTGCATATGCCAGCAAAGGGGAAGAAATTAACTTTACTTTAAATTTCTCAAATGCCGCTTTGCAGTCCTCGTCCCACAATTGCACCAACAGGACTTGTGAAGATGACCTAGCCTTTTTTCCCCTTTCTTATCAACCCCTTGTGCAGCAAGGTGATGTAGAGATGCTGTGATCAGTGCAAATCCAACTACAAACCTTCTATAATAGTTTGCAAACCCTAGAAATTATCTCAATTCTGCATTAGTTGGGTATCTCCAGCTAGAAACAGCTTGTATTTTCTCAATGTCAGTTTTTACCCCATCTTTAGAAATAACATGCCCCAAATACTTTACTTCAGTCTTAAAATGAGAGCATTTACTAGGGTTTACTTTTAGGTCAATTTCTTTAACGCGTCCAAATACATGGCCCAGTCTCTGCATATGTTCTTCAACTTTGGTAAAGATAACAAAATCCATTCAAAACAATAAGGATTGATATCGCTCATCACCCAAGATTTCCTCCGACAACCATTGAAATGTACAAGGTGCATTGCAAAATCCAAAGGGAATTTGATTAAATTCCAACAAACCAAAATACATACAAAATGCCTTATGAGTCTGTCCTTTTCAGCAACTGCTACCTGGTTATATCCACTTGCAAGGTCTATGGTAGAAAACCAACAAGCACAATTTAAGGAATCCCAAGATTCTTCAGTCCAAGGAAGTGGAAAGGCATCCTTTATTGTTTTTGCATTCAGTTGTCTGTAATCTACACACATTCTGAGGGAACCATTCTTCTTTCGAACCACCACAATTGGGGATGAATAGGGACTGCAACTCTCCGACCACCTTCCATTGTAACAACTGCCGAATATGGGCCTTAACCTCCTCATATTGACTAGGTGGAAATGTCTACTATATTTTTGACAAACAGGAACGTCATCAATAACAGGAATGTCATGCTAGATTACCTCAGTATATCTCAAATACTGGTCACCAGTGGAACAAAACAGATGCATGTTTATCCAACATTCCTTTAACCTTTTCCACTTGACCAGTATCAGGCCCTGGAAAAAAAGGCATTAATTATCATATCTTTGGCCCCTACCTTATCTTCCCCACCTGCACTTGACTCACATGAAACCACCTTTTTTGCCTCCTCCTCTTCCTCCCTTCTAAAGGCTACCTCTATTTCAAAATGGGGAACCTCCACTCCACTCAACCTTGCTAGCTGCAACCACATATCCTCCTTGTCCAAATTTAAAATCGGAACATACAACATACCCTTTATAACACTGTTATATGTGCAACCCATCATAACATCTGGAAGGAGGCACACTTCTTCTACATTTAATGGTTCCACGAGGACTGAACATTCCAGCTCCTTTACACTTTGTAAGCCCAATACCTGCACCATACCTGCTTTGTGTCTCAGAACTCTCCATTTTCACAAACAGACTATCAGGATGCCAATAAAGCTGCCTGTTTACTTCCTATATACTTACCCACCTATTGTATTAACAAAACAAAACTTACAATTAGTTAAAACACCTGACTCGTAAAAATATACATATATACATACATGCATACTTAAAATCCTCATGAAAAACCCTTTAAATTAATTAAAACCTGCCACATAAAAGTGAACATTTGAGACGCATATACAGTATTTTGTTTCCTTACTGCAACACCCAGTTAGCTATTGATCTCCTCATACACCTAGCTTGAAACTGTTTCCAGGCCAATTTATTTACACCCACCTTATTCGCAAATCAAATTAATATTTGGGCTATCCATCCATATTTATCAGTCCTACAAATGGTTCTCCAAAGAACCATACAACCCAGTAAAGAACCATAAAATATCCTTTAAGAATCATTACTTTTAAGAGTGTGTGTTGGTTTACTGCAGGTGATCTGGTTTCCTCCCATTTCCCCAAATCATGCAGGTTAGGTGGACTGGTGGTGGTAAATTGGACCTATGCTGTGGTGTGTGAGTGTTGTGACCCTGTTGAGTTGACTCTGTGATGAGCTGGTACCTCGTCCAGGGTTTGTTCCTGCCTGCACCCATTGCTTTCTGGAATAGGCTCCAGATGCCCAGTAACCATACCCTGGACAAGTAGGTACAGAAAATGGATGGATGGACAGTTTTCAGGTTCATGACCAAATTTGGGCTCCCTGTCCGTCTGCCCACATTGGACCAGCGTTTTTGGGCCAATGTTGCTCCATGTTCAAATCCCAATTGGGCCATCATTGCCTGCCCACAAATTTGTCCACAACGTTAGTATGTTTAATGGGTCATTAGTCATTTTTTACTATTTTCTGTCAAAAAACAGGCAGATGCTTTTCATATCTATCTGCTCTTAGACAGCCTAATTTTCAAGTGTCAAGCTGCAATCACACCAACCTGAAAAGAATGCCTCTCTCTCACTTACAAAAACGCGACTGCATGCACTTTAAACAGAATAAGTGAGACCCTTCATAGCGCATTTTTATTTTAAAATCCGTTAACTATTACACTTTCCTCCATTATGGTTAATTACTTTCTCCTGCTTAATTACCACAAGTGCAAGGCAATACTTCCCCTGACAAATGCGGACTCCCTGTTAAAACTGTTACTCAAGGAAAACTCTACAATGCAGTTATATTGACTGTTATCTGAAATTCTAATACTGACGACTTATCAGTGGCATGCAGGGGGGCCGAGAAGACAGTGGCCCAGGGCATCTATATCTGGGGGTTTTATCCAGTCCAAACAGTGTTGGTCTCTAGGAGAGGCCTGTATCAAAAATAATTTTAATTTAATATGAGAAAATTTCAATTATTATAGCTCATTCTCAGTGAAGTACTATGACTTCTAAGCACTATTACTAAGGTGTTGTACCATGTTAGCCATTATGAATGTAGAGAAAAGCCAAGCAATATGACACCTTTTATTGGCTAACTAAACTAGTTAGCCAATAAAAAGTGTAATTTTGCTAGGCTTTTCTAAGCACTAGAAATGCTCGCACTGGGCCTTCCCTTGAAAACATTATGAAAACTATGTTCATTTCACATGGGACTGGAAATTGAACCCATGAGTCAAACAACCTTGAAATGGGTTTCAGCACGAGAGAGATGCTCCGCTCCCTCTCCCTCCCTCAGTCCCGTATGCACAGTGAACGTGTTAAGGGTCATTTATCCAATCTTGGTGCAGTGAAGTGTTTACCTCACTTATTTCATCTCTCATGTTCTTTTTCTAGCTAGTCCAGTAAGATAAGTCGGAGAAATATGTAGTCTGTGTAGCCTGAGTAAATCTGGGTTATGTTATAATTCTTGCATGTACTGGAGTTAGGTTCTTGATTTTTTATGTCACAAGAGCATCTGACCAACCTGGCTTTAATTAGCATTGAAAAAGATTTCCTCATAGATGATGTAAAAATGAAGTAGTACAATTATTTTCAGAGAGGAGATCTTCTTCTTCTTCTTCTTCTTCTTTCGACTGCTCCTGTTAGGGGTTGCCACAGCAGATCATCTTCTTCCATATCTTTCTGTCCTCTGCATCTTGTTCTGTTACACCCATCACCTGCATGTCCTCTCTCACCACATCCATAAACCTTTGCTTAGGCCTTCCTCTTTTCCTCTTCTCTGGCAGCTCTATCCTTAGCATCCTTCTCCCAATACACCCAGCATCTCTCCTCTGCGCATGTCCAAACCAATGCAATCTCACCTCTCTGACTTTGTCTCCCAACCATCCAACTTGACCTGACCCTCTAATGTCCTCATTTTTATTCCAGTCCATCCTCGTCACACCCAATGTGAGGAGTTATAATTTGGGGAAATAAACTTATATGAATATTTAATTTGAATAAAGTTTATATTTCTTATTTAATATGCCTTTTTTATCATATTCATGTGCCTTCTTTATAATACACTTTGTCAGTACCATACCTTAGGGGGTATACAATCAAGGAGTTTGCCCCGGACATCTTCTAGCCTCTGAATGCCACTGCGACTTATAGGACCTATTCATCATTTATACATATTGCTTTTCTAATAATATTAAGTTAAAGTATGTAGTTTTCTAAGTATGCTTACTTTCACCATCTCTAGAGCTCCCAGGAGACTAAACTAGACACATCTGTGTATTTAAAATATGTATTCTTCACTTTATATGCACAAATAGTTTTGAGAATTTCCATTCACCAATTTTTAGAACCCACTTACCCAAAGGCTAAATGTAAATGTTGTCAGCAATTGAAATCAAAAACTATGAATTAAAATATTTTTATTTCTGTTTCCTATTGCTATGAGCATGCAGTTAAAGGTAGAAAGAATAACTTCTCCTTACAGGTCAAAATATTGCAAATGTCATCAATTATCTAGCAACACTTTACACTATTAAATTTAATTTTAATGTTTATGTTTTCTACTTTTACTCTAATTGTCTTTTTCTAATGAAAGATTTCTTGGCTAAAATTATTTCCTTTAATTTCTAGGAAAGACAACAAAACTTGCCGAATATAGAAGATATTACCTATGCATCAGTAAGATGGCTGTGAAAAATTAAATGCTGATTCTTTTATAAATTATTATTATTATGTGATTATTATGTTTACTCCCATAGAATCGAAAACTTTTTTTTTTGCTTTTATTGTATAGATTTAAATCTTATAATTTATTAATTTAATTTTATAGAATAATTTGCCAGACATCTACATTGAATTACTTTTTCCTCTCCCTTATTCCATTATGTTCAAAATGTTATATTCTTTTCTGATGCCAGGTTATTTACTGGACCTTATGATTGTTTCAGGATGTACCAGTAATTCACCTTAATCAAACGATGTGCCTGTGTGGATGTCGTTGTGTCCGTCCGGTTGCTGTGTCTCTGTCATTCCAGAAGGTGGCGCATAACTAACATTTTTAAACAACGCATTGCATTTGTCATTCCAATAAGATGGCGCATCGCAGACATTAACACTGCCTTTACAAATGGCATATAATGGAGATACACAGTGCACTGCAAACGTTAATGCTGAGGTCTACATTGGTTAATTAAATTTCAACCCGTTTTATTTATAATATATTCAAGTAATCTACAGCCACGAGAATTGCAATGAATTACTGGGTATTTAATGAAGGAGGATTGGGAACTTATAAGGATGTCACTATTTTGTTAAACTTTGTTGACTTTGAAACACTTCCTCCATCTCTTAATCTGTTTCAATTATGTTCTAATTTAGGTCCATCCTTAATACTATTCCACACTCTAGCTTTGACCACCAGTATGAATGCAGGTAGAGAATGGTCCTCAAAGAAAAGCTACTGCAAATTGCATGCAACCTCAGACTGACATGATGGTTCAACTTGTAGCACAACAACGACCCAAAGCAAAGAGCCAATACAACATTTGGAGTGGCTTTGTGACAAGTTTCTGATTGTCCTTAAGTGCCTAACCAAAGAAAACACTGTAAAAAATCTGACTGTAAATTTACAGTAAATTACTGGCTACTAGATGCATTACTTTTACAGTATTTTATTGTATCATATTACAGTACATTACAATAAAATTACCATACCACACTGTGACTTCACAGTAAACTGGGCAAGAAAATTACTGTGATGTAGCAGTATGTTGCTGTTGAATTACAATAATTAACCATTTTCAATTTACATTAATTTACTGTATTTTTACATGCCAACTGTAAAAGTAATGCAACTCAGTAGCCAGTAATTTACTGTAAATTTACAGTTGCAATAACAACATTAAATACTGTAAAGGACATTAAAACAACCTTGATTACCCATCCTATTTACCAAATTTCCCCAAATTTACAGTAAGTTAAGTTCTGATGGTCTCTAAAGTCCCCTTGTCCACCTCACTACTTGTTCACTTGTTCCTTGCATTTGTGGTTTTCTGTATGATGTTTGTACAAAATATGTTTCCTTTAGTGTCCCTGTAGTCAGGATTAGACTTTTACCAGTCACTTTACAACACATATAATCTTTAAATTATTGAAAATTGATAAAGTTAAACACAAATAAAAACAAAAACACATTGTGTTTTGCATATTTATTCAGCAGTGTTTCTTCAAAAGTTAAATGCACAGAATACCTCAAGTATACACTTTTAAATTCAATAAAAGTCTTAACAGGCAGTTCAACTTTTTTTTTTTTTAATTGCACAAACAAAATGACCTAAACCTCACATACAGTAAGCATATGTTGTGAACGATAGGGGGCGCTCTCGCTCCCTTGAACCCTGTCCACGACTCCAGACACCAGGTAAAAGTCCAAATGTTGACTTTATTTTTCTTCCACAGTGTACAAAGCACACTCTCCTCCACAATACTCATATAAATCACTAATACTAATCACAAATAACCAATCCTCCAGCTCCCAGACGCGTTGCCACCCTTCCACCCAGCTCAGCTCATTGTCTGTGAGTTCCCATAGTCCTTTTATACCTCCTGACCCGGAAGTGTTTCTGTCCAATAGTCCACAAGTCCTTATTCCTTCCGGGTCAGGGTAAATAGTCCCTTTCTTCAACCCGGAAGTCCGTCGCTCTTCCTGTGACGAACCTCCGGGTCACAGGGCACCTAAGAAGCCCTCGGTCCTCCCTGCAGCTCCCTCCTGTGGCCCCCACGGCATCCAGCAGGGCTTTGCATAAAAACTCCATTGTCCATGATGCCCTGCTGGTCTTCTGGGGACCTCCACACTGCAAGGAGGGCTCCACCTGGCGGCTTGGGGGTATTGGCCGGGATAAATGGCCGGCCATCCATCACAGTATTCCCCCCCCAGCGACGAATTATTATTCGGAGCGGCCTGCCCCGAGAGGGAAGTCTTCCTCCAAGAGGACGTCCTGGTTGAGCCTTGATTAAAACGAACATCTTGGTCCCTGGAGAACCTAGGGGGAATATTATTCCAAATTGACATCTTGTCCCCCTCTCTCCAAGGACAGTTCCGCCAAATATGGCCCAACCTTCGGCACCCGTAACACTGCCTCTGTCCTCCTGGTATTCTTCCCCTACGGGACTGAAAACAATAAGGAAATGTTAGGTCCGCCCCTTTTGCTGGGAGAGAAACCCAGCCTCTACCGGTGCTTTTTCTCTCTCTTTCTTGTCAGGAGACCCCCGTTTAATCTTAGAGCCCTCCTGTTTAATCTGGGGCTTATATACAGTCTGGGTCTCTCTATTAAGTAAAGAGAGACCCTTTACTGTTTGCACCCCTTTACTTTTACAAATTACCGGCGGCGGCGTCTTCAGGGCTGCCTCACTCCGGGAGTCAGCACTGTCTAGCTGCCCCGGATCGATTAGCCCTTCCGCCGACCACTCGGTTAACGTATCGACCTCTCTTGTAGGGTACGCCATGTATTGGCACCCGCTACTTATTAAACGCGGGCCCGGATCACACCGCGTCCCTCTATTATGTACGATACGGGTCTCGCATACCTGTATCGCCGCATCATTCATTACAGGAGGCTCCCCACCAAATCGCCGCACGTAGGCCCTCACCTTCTCCAACGGCTCTCTGGCTGCCGCTCCCAAATCCCCAACGATCTTTTCAATGGTCGTCAGGACCTGTAAGACACTCGCTACGGGCTCGATTAGTTTTTCGAGCTCCCGCAAGTTTATATAATTATTTATTTCGACCGGCAGAACACTCACTTCCTTGTTCGCGTTACCTGCCGACTGGGAGCCAATGAGCACGCGTGCTTCAGGCACGTGCTCTGACGGGTCTCGCGGAGGCTTCTGGGACTTGGAGTTCTCAGAGGGTCGAATTGCCTTCTTCGGCGAACTGCGGTCTGTCTTTAATATTTTTGCGACATCCCGATCAGCTTCTTCCCGACCCTCCTTACCTTCTTGTGGGTTGAGCGATGCCTCGCTCGCCTCCCCCTTCCCCTTCGGAAAGACCAAGTCCGTTCCTTCGGGCTCGAAGGTGCAAACAGCAGGACGCGGAGCTCCTCCTTCCCAGGATGCACTGGGTTTGCTACCGTGTCCCTCGTCGGCTGCCATCATGCGGAAGTCGATTTCTAGGCGCTCTGGCTTCGACAGGAGAAGGCCGTCGTCTTCGGGGCAGGCTCCTTTTCCCCTCGGAGCCTCCAGGTGTTCATCTCCAAGGTACATGCACGGGACAAGGTGAGAAGCAATAAAAGGATTTTTAATGTCGTTCCCGGCACGTACCTTAGAGGGATCGTTGCTTCCTGGAGGTTTCTCCAGACTTGTAAGGCCTCTCCTTAACTCCTCCCGAGCATCGGCCATTGCACCTATGGCACTCCCGCTGGCGTTGTCGCTTTGCTTGCCCTTCTTTTTTCCCATTTTGGACTCGTTTTTTTCGGGTTTTGGCGATGCTGTGGTGATTCCTGATTCCGTAGTCTTCTCGGGGTTCATTATCCACAGAAATATTTTATTCAGGTCCTCTGCAAATGATGCTAGAGTATCCTGCTGGCTACGCCACTGTGAACGATAGGGGGCGCTCTCGCTCCCTTGAACCCCTGTCCACGACTCCAGACACCAGGTAAAAGTCCAAATGTTGACTTTATTTTTCTTCCACAGTGTACAAAGCACACTCTCCTCCACAATACTCATATAAATCACTAATACTAATCACAAATAACCAATCCTCCAGCTCCCAGACGCGTTGCCACCCTTCCACCCAGCTCAGCTCATTGTCTGTGAGTTCCCATAGTCCTTTTATACCTCCTGACCCGGAAGTGTTTCTGCCCAATAGTCCACAAGTCCTTATTCCTTCCGGGTCAGGGTAAATAGTCCCTTTCTTCAACCCGGAAGTCCGTCGCTCTTCCTGTGACGAACCTCCGGGTCACAGGGCACGAAGTTGCCCTCGGTCCTCTCTGCAGCTCCCTCCTGTTGCCCCCACGGCATCCAGCAGGGCTTTGCATAAAAACTCCATTGTCCATGATGTCCTGCTGGTCTTCTGGGGACCTCCACGCTGCAAGGAGGGCTCCACCTGGCGGCTTGGGGGTATTGGCCGGGATAAATGGCCGGCCATCCATCACAATGTACAATAAACAAAAACACATTTTTTACTGGACTGTATATCTAATATCGTCTGTAGTAAACAACTTGCCACATACTGTACCACAGTGCCCGCAGTTATTATTGGCTGTCTAGTAGTTATCTAGCAGTCAACAGTGTATTATTTGTAAATGCTACTTTCTCCAGATATGCAGACATCTGAAAGGGTCAAATGCAGAAAATCAATCAATAATTCTGAAACCATGTCTCCTTTTAAAATGTATATTTTAAGAAATTAAATTAAAGACATAGAACTTCAGTGTTTAACATTTAAACAATAATGTTAGAAAACAAAAATGTAATTACGAAGCAGTCTAACATTTTTAAAGACAGCAAGACAGAAATTCAACTGAGGCAAAACAGGAGATTAAAACACTTTAAATCAATTTGAATTATTAGGAGTCCTTTCAGAAAATAATCTCTACATTGACATCCATTCAAAATCAATTAGTTTCCTCAAAAGTGTGCAGACTTGTTGGTTGATGTGTCCATGTTTCTTTTTTGATTTTGAGCCCGACTCTGGGTTAATACCCAAAAAACACCTGGAAAAAAATATAGAAGCTATCAGTTTTATTTGAGCTTTTTCACACTGTTTTTCAAAAGACATTAAATGTTGTTCCTTTCTACAGAATATAGATGCCTAACACTCATCCTAAGTAGGAAAGCCAAACATGATTTCTCTGCCATTTTAACAATGTTGTGAGGATTTACTAGTCTCACTATTACCCTTGCTAGTGTTATCTACAATGTTAGTGTGTTAGTTTACCTTTGGATAAACTCCAATGTGGATGAGGCATCTTCAGGATACTGCAAGTTAAGGTTGTAATAACTTGCGACGATTGTAGCAATACCATTGATGAAGTCATGATGTGGTCCCATGACCACTTGTCCTTCAATTGACAACATCCAGGCTTTAGGCTTCATCGTGTCATCTGAAATAAAAAAGATATTCATCATGTACTTATGCAGAGAAGTGGAATTCTTAATGAACAACAGTGTGAAAGGAATGGGTTGCTAACACAGGGTCTTAGATTACAACTATTAAAGTAATAGAAATAATTAGAGTGTATTACTCATAAAAGCAAAAAGGAGTCATAGGTGTGCACACTGTTCTTCTGGTCGTTGCAAAGTAAAGAGCAGCTGCACAGACCTTCAAAACATATATGAGAAGGTAATACAGGTTTACATTCTACTATACTGTAGTTGCTGACACTATAAGCTACATGTGTTGTTAACATTACCTTGTATAATCAAGCAGGGTGTGCTTGGTAGCATCATTGTCCTCTGAACATCAGTGCCTGTGGCACATGTCTGTAAAATACAGTAATACGTAACTTTAACATATGCTGGATATATGTACAGTACAGTGTATACTGTATATCCCTTAGTGAAGAGTAAAAATGATGGCAGGAGAAAATCCTTTGACTCCAGTGATTCACAATTCTAGATTTAGCAGTTTGTATTTTACTAAAATTCAGTAGTCAGAGAACTATGTGTCTACGTGGGGGATTAAGAGTGTATGAATACAAGTATGAAAGTTAATATACTGTATTGTCTACCCAAGTTCCAGCATTGGCATCTGCCTTTTTTACTCTTGTTCAGGTTGAGTTGAGCCATCATATTCATCTTATTGTTTCTATCAAACTAGTTCTTCATATAGAATACTGAACATTTACTGCTATATAACAATCAAGCACATCCAGCACTCCTCAAGATACCATATTAATTTTCTAAAATTTCAAGGCATTGATTTTAGAAAAATATAAAAACTAAAATCAACTCTAAAGCATTTTCAATGCCAGTTGGGTTCCTGGTCTATTGTAAGCAAAACTCACTTTTCTATCTCTAAAACAATTACTTACATCTGCTTGAAGTAGGATTGCATCCTTGGGCTCTTTAAAGTATGCCATCAGGAGGAGAAGGACACATGCAGCCTTCACTGAAACCTCTGGTTCAAACTTAGACAGGACATCCTTAATTCCTGAATGATGGCTTAGTTCCTGGCAGAACTTTATAATTGTACTGCCTTTATTATCCAGTGCCTCTTGCAGCTTGCTGAGGATACAGATGTTTGTTAGAAGCCTAAAGTGGGAGTAAAGACATCTTTGAGAGAAAAGGAAAGGCCATTCCTTCTGAACTTGTGCAATGTGTGGTGCAGGCACTCCATTAAGGTATCGGCGCTAGAGGATATAGGTCTTCTCCATAAGGGGTTCAGCTTTCTCTGCTCCACTCATCTCATCCGCTGCATTTTCACGTCATCTAATGATGCCTCCGTTTCTCCAGCTGGCAGTTCTACAGGACACCACCTCACACATCCATACTGATCTACAGGGCCTCTTGCCTCCCCTGCTGCATTAGTGTGGGACCTTCTCTCTCTGCGTCGCCTTGCAAGAGTATTTTTTCTGTTTTTATATTCCACTCTTGTTTTAATTTGCTGAAGAAGAGAGTGGCAGCCCTCTCCAACCATGTCTCCTTTTTTTTCCAACATCCGCAAAACTTTTTGGGTATTCCCTTACAATTCCTCGGACTACGCTGTGGCACATTAAGATCGTGTTCAAGCATCTGATCCACCACTGCTTTTACCATATCTTTTCTGTCTCCTGGTGATGGTCTTGTTTGATTTGCCACTGCTTTTTGAATAGCTGCTGGCATCCTATTCCAATTGACTTGGAACTCTGCATACCATGGCCTGCCAGGATGCGGGGACAAAGAAACAGAGGAGTTTGAACTGCTTGAGGAGTTAGAAGATAGGATGAGTGGAGTGCTCACGGGGCATGATGAGAGGAATGAAGAGGCAGTAGCATCCAGTTCACTTTGAACTGTTACAAGTCTTAGACATGATAGCAAAAAAGATCAGTGGAAGAAAGACAAAAAAGCAGCACACTAAATTAATTTATGATAAATTACATTCTTCCTGTTCAATATATTATATTGGTAGCCACTGGAAAGAAACAGAATGAAGGACACTAGTAAGAGAAAAACATGACTGTGTTTTTCAGGTCAATGAGTTTGCCCTTCAATAATCTTTGCACTTCAGTGTTATTTGTTCAGCTTACCAATGGCAGTTATCAGAATATATATTTACCTTCATTTTTAATGCTGTTTAACAGTTTGCGACACTGGATTGACCTAATGTATTTCTCCAGATCCTTCTCTTGTATAAAAGCAAGGTCTTCCCTGCTTTCCACACCAAGCTCTTCTAACCGTTCAAGAAGAGATGTTAAGGATTCATTTGAGAGGCTTGGCAAGATAGATAGCACCACTTCCCTTATGTCTTGACTCATTTTCTAAAAGAGAGTTTGTAGCAGACAGTCAAATATTAACCAATTATTTCATAAAACCTCTTGATTATTTGTTTATTATCAGTAATGCGTTATTTGCTACAATTTTATGTCTGTATGATTTTATGCTTTATTAAGGCACTAGTGAGTACGCCAAGAAGTAAAAGCATTCACAAACTACAGACTATCCCTATCTCAGTTTGATTTCAATTGCATTAGAAAATTTAACTCTTCATTTATAGGTAAATGTGCTGGAATCTTCAAAGGCAATTTCTGAATCATATACAGTAGTTATCTTCTACAATACTTTCACCACAATACAAAGATGTTATTTAAAAGACAAAGTCCTATATACATGTATGTGTTCTTTACAGAACCTCACAGACTCTTCCTACTCCATTATTTGCCTATCCTTTCTACTTACACAATTTCTAAAAAAGAATGATGAAGAACAATTAGCAGTAGGTCACACAGATTATAAGCTGGAAGTGGGTAGTAGTCAAGCAAATCATCTTGCTTTATACAAACATAATCCTTTTGGACTACTCCTAATTAACAATAGACACCTATTTCTCTCAACTTCACAAAGGTATGCTTCTCTGTAACAAAGTATGCAGAATCATGGACAGTAAGTACAAGAATAATCTTCCCAACATAAAGTTCTTCATCACTACTTCCAAGCAAAACAAACATTCCTTTCCTTTTTGCCCAGAGGGGACTGGGCGGTCTTGTGGTCTGGAACCCCTACAGATTTTATTTTTTTTCTCCAGCCTTTGGATTTTTTTTTTTGTTTGTTTTTTCTGTCCACCCTGGGCATCGGACCTTACTTATTCTATGTTAATTAATGTTGACTTATGTTTATTTTTTATTGTGTCTTTTATTTTTCTATTCTTCATTTTGTAAAGCACTTTGAGCTACATTTTTTGTATGAAAATGTGCTATATAAATAAATGTTGATTGATTGATTGATTGATTGATTTCCTGTATGCTGTGCCTTTCACAGTCACTTCATTGCATGCCACTGTAGACTGTGACTCAAAACTATAACTGGCAACAGATTCTCTGATTTTGTCATTATAATCATTCACAAAAAACTCTGTACCCTTGTGTACCTGTACAACTGGAGGGAACAGGCTGCCTGCACTCAAGTAAGCCTGAAGAAGTTGGTGTCTTTCTGCCAGTGTTTTGCACAGATTTTTAAAGTTGTGTAGCTTTCTGGCACACGTTTTGAAAAATGTGTGCTTACTTTCAAACCTTAATGTCCAAAGGCGAATAAGTGGACCAAAGTGGAGTATAAGTTCAGGATAATGGCACATATAATGATGCTTAGGTCTTAAAGGGTGATTAGGGAAAAGCTTTTTCCTACAGTGTAGATATTCTTCAGTTATGACTTTGAGATATGCTACTTGGCCTGCTGCGATAGCTGGTGCACAGACAAGCTCCACTATCTCTCTTAGTTGTAAAAGGAGTTGCCATACCTCGTTTTCACAGGGATCTTGAATCCTGTCACCTATCAAGAGAGGTAACAATCTAAGAAAACACCAATTTTGAACTGCATGTCCATTTAGTCGTTCACTACCAGGAGAAACATCTGCAGGTTTGTCATTGCCATCATTTCCTTGATATTTGAATTGGTTCTTAAATCTGTTTAATTGCAAGTAAGTAAAGTGCTTCTCATGTATTAAATGACCAACAAACAAAGCAAGGTCATACAACACAATACCTTCAAACAAGTCATGGGCTAGACATGGTGGAAGCCCAGGATGGCAAACATGAAAATAAGAAAGTTGGTTAAAAGGAGAGTCACACTTGATACCTGATACAGCAGGGTCTAAACCCTGAACATGACATTTATATTATTGTATTGTCCTCACAGCACCACACGAGTATGGTTCTTTAATACATTTTGCTTTATCTATTTCACAGTAAGGGCGGCACGGTGGTGCAGTGGTAGTGCTGCTGCCTCGCAGTTAGGAGACCTGGGTTCGCTTCCCGGGTCCTCCCTGTGTGGAGTTTGCATGTTCTCCCCGTGTCTGCGTGGGTTTCCTCCCACAATCCAAAGACATGCAGGTTAGGTGGATTGGTGATGTTTGTGTGTGTCCTGCGGTGGGTTGGCACCCTGCCCAGGATTGGTTCCTGCCTTGTGCCCTGGGATTGGCTCCAGCAGACCCCCGTGACCCTGTGTTTGGATTCAGCAGGTTGGAAAATGGATGGATGGATATTTCACAGTATCGGCAAAAATGATCAGCCCGACTGAGGTTTTCCAGAAAATCTCCAATACAATGGGGTCCCAAGTTGTCTCTTGAAATGGCAATCAGAGTGCCTTTTACGTCTGCCATCACTTATCAAAATTCCTCTCTCTTCTAGAAATTTGAGGTCCTTGATCAAAGGTTCAAAAATTCTGGTCACTCCAAAGTATTTTAAGTTCTGCTCCCTACATAAGAGAACAAGTTGCATGTGAGCTGTAGTAGATCTATTATGTGGCAGCCAGGGTTAAGTATACAGCTAAAACTTTAGGTTTTTTTCTCCCTGAAACAAGTGGGTTTACAACCTCAAAGGCGTCTTGATATAAAATCAAACCAATAGAAGAAGGTTCTATTTTCAATAGTGGATTACTTCGAACTCCCTCTCCATCTCCAACATCCTTATAGACATTTTCAGTGGATGCTTGAGAATATGCTAAGGCATACTGTTCTCTTACAGACTCGCTTTTGAACAATGCAAGTAAAGTCTCTTGTATTGGTAAATACTGGGCAAAGCATTCTTTGCCATTTTCATCAGTGCCCAGAAACAAGGGTACAGGCTCAACATAGTTAAAATTCTTTTTTAAAACAGTCTTTCTCTTTTGTTCTGTACTTAGAAGTTCCTTGTTATACATCTTAAGGAGATCCCCCCTGTTCGTTTCATCAATTATGTCACTTATAGTGGCCTCTGGAATTCCAAGTGCCTTCAATTTCTCAATCAGAATCTTAAGTAAATGTGAAAGTCCAATATCATGGGCATTTTGAAAGTCCTCAATGATTGTTTGTATGGTACTTGCTGGTATCAATACCTTAGCTTGTAATTTCAGATAAAGAAGTGTAATGTTTTGTAAAAACAAAGTTTCATCCACAGCCAGTGGCCTTTCTGGTTCACAATCATCCTCATCAAAAATATTTGAATCTGCCTGACTAGGAACACCAAAGGGATCCATGGGAACAGATGTATCTAGAATTGAATCATCTAGGTCCTCTCAGCCTGTATGTTTCCTTGAAATATGCAAGGCTAAACTTGACTTAACTGTAAAAATACTCTCACAACCTCTGAATGGGCATTTGATTTTCAGTCCTTGTTTTATGTGTGATTTTAAATGCTTTATGAGAGAGGTCAAAGCATCACACTCAAATTCACATGACTGAACCACACAGTTTAAAGGTGTAGTGAACTGTCTGTAGTGCAGTAGAGTAGGAACTGCTTCCTCACGGTCTCTATATGTGTGTGTTTTCAGAACACTGGCTTTGCGGTACATCCGAGAACACGTAGGCACACCACACTGATAATGATAATTGGGAGTATTACTGTGCAGCTTTGTGTGTTGAATGAAACTGAGTAACATTACTACAGACATACTGGCACTTACTAATTACTTATTAATTTAATTAATAATATTTATTTATTAATTAACTTATTAATATATATATATATATATATATATATATATATATATATATATATATATATATATATATATATAGTTTTTTATGCTGTTCCTGAGCTAACATCTTTCATCACAGTTTAAAACAAAAGCACATAAACTTTATCAAAATGCACAAATTAAAACTGTTTAAAAATACATGAACTAAAACTACATGAAAAAGCTGACATTGAAACAATATTAAAACGCAGACCTGAAGCTATAAGATAAGACACGAGTTAAAAAAATGCACAAATTGAAACGGTTTGAAAATGCTAGAACTTAAATTTTATGAAAGAAATCACTAATTACAGCTGTAAACATTAATATATATTGAAAGGCATGATTTAAAGTAGATTGAGAAATGCACAAACTGAAATTAAGCAAAACTGCACCAGGCCCGGCCTTAGGCATAGGCGAAGTAGGCGACCACCTAGGGTCCCGGCGTCCAGGGGGCCCCGGATTGACAGCGGCCAGGCCCCCGGCCTGACCTCCCCTCCCCTCCCCTCACATGTTTAAATCACATGGGCCAGCGGGGGTGTGTCCGCGTGGGCGGCTGTCTATAAAAGCGGAGCGGTTTGAGTCAAGATCTCTATGGGTCGAACATTCACATCAGTGAATCAGCCCTCATCATCATTCATCGAAATGGCTAAATTGTAGCAGCTAACTACAGATTCAGACGGCACAGCAAAGGACCTAACAGCAGAAAGCAAACTGAGGAAGTGACAGCACAGCTCTGATAAGGATCACGCAGCAAAGAGAACAAGTGCACGGCAACACATTAGGAATCTTCCACTTGAACTCGGGAGCAACAACAAAGCAACAACTCCACACAACATTGGACATTTCCATAGAGACTTAGTATCATAAAACTATTTATCTATGGTAAGATAAATTAGAGCTCTAAATACCAGTAAACAGCCAGCCTATATGTTTTATGTTTGTCTAGTCCAGGGGTGACAAACTCCAGGCCCTGAGTGCCACAAAGGCTGCAGGTTTTCATTCTTATCATCTTCTTAATTAGTGACCAATTTTTGCTGCTGATTACTTCTTTTAATTAACTTGACTCAGGCCCCATAGTTGTTTCTATTTCTTTAATTAGCAGCCAAATAATAATGAGACACAACAAGCCACCATATGACCAGCTCCCCTGTGCCCATTACACAATATCTGAAATTAAAGAGAGGTGATGGTCTTGGTAAGGTTGATCTCTCAGGTCATTTTGACAGTGCTCTTAGAACAGAAAAACAACAGTTTCGAAATGTGTGCTGTGGCAGAATGAGAGCAGCAACAAGCCATGGAATTAAATAATGGGTTTAATTAACAGCAAGAATTGGCTTCTCATTAAGAAAGTGATTGGAGTGAAATTGGTTGGAGTTTGAAGCCTGAGTTTAGCTGTTAATCTGTTAGCTCGTTTCACACCTCATTTCTGCTTGGCTGTCATTTAATGAAGAATGGAATCAATTCAGACGGCTGAACTCTTCTAACATGGCTATTAAAGTGACGGGGAAAAAGTTAATTAGCAGTGAAAACTGGTCACTGATTAGGAAAAGGGTTAGAATGAAAACCTGCACCAACTGTGGCACTCCAGGCCTGGAGTTCTCCACCACTGGTCTAGTCTGTCTGTTTCCAGTCTTCTGTCAATGTATATATAAGCAGTTATCATATTTCTATACCCCTCATGTTTACCAATAAATGGTATTATTCTGTTTTTAACAGAAGTGTGCCTCAGTTATTTTAATATACTGTAAGTCTACTTTAACAGAGAAAGGTAAGGTAGATAAAGTAGGACCCTTGTTGAATTATTAGATTAATCTCTCATTGTTATGGCATCCTCCTGGGTGACTGTCTTATTCATTATTAATCATCAAAATTCCTGCACTATCTATTATATAGTTCCTTTCCTATCTATCTATCTATCTATCTATCTATCTATCTATGGTATTACTCTGAAAATCCAGTAAATACCTCTATTTTAAGAGTGTTTAGGTAGCACATTATGATATAGGCAGATTTAATATGTACCATACTTTAAAAAATACAACTCTGTAAACTCAAGATTAAAATAGTTTTAAGATGATGGATTGAAAATAGAACTTTTTATACATATAACATTCAGGAAACTGTTCAATTAAATTTTTACGTTAATCTTTCATATCGGCATTCAGAACTTGTTACTTGAACCTTGTAAATTATATATATATATATATATATATATATATATATATATATATATATATATATATATATATATATATATATATATATATATATATATCAAGTGAAGTTGGGGAGCATGCACTGTTACAGTGTGTTACTGCACCCACTACATGATGAAACAACTCGGGATTCCGGTTTGCAACCCCCCAGGCAGACACGCAGTCCAGTCCTACCGTCTGGAAATTACCCTCTATCTGCCACAGCCAGGTGTTACATGGGCGACCCCTTGGCCTGGTCCAGGCACTCGGGTTCCCAATAATGAGGATCTTATGAGCCGGATCACACTCTGGGAAACATGCCACATGGCCGTAGTGCCATAACTGACACTCCCTCACAATGCAGGTAATTTGACTCATTCAGGACTCCGAGCAACTGCTCATTCGATACAAAGTCAAACCAATGGTACCCAAGGATTTTCCGGAGGGACACAGTACCAAAGGAGTCCAGTCTTCATCTCAGGTCACTGGATAGCGTCCATGTCTCACAACCATATAGCATATTCGTCCTTTTGCATAGATATCAGGAGCGGCACACACCCCTTTCCAGGGACCTCATGTCCTCCCAGCTCTTCCAATCCATCTACTGACTTCATAGGAAGTGTCACAAGAGACATAAATGTCACCGCCAAGGTAAGTAAACCTCTCAACAAGGTCAACACTCTCTCCGCAAACAGACACAATGTTGATGGCTGTGCCCAAGAGGTCATTAAAGGCCTGGATCTTGGGTTTTATCCAGGACACTTACAAGCCCAGACACTCAGATTCCTCACTCAGTTTCTCGAGCGCTCCAATCAGGGCCTCCATTGACTCCGCGAAGATCACAGCATCGTCAGCAAAGTAAAGATCCATGAATCTTTCTTCCCCAACAGATGCCCCACAGCCACTGGACCCCATGACCTTGCCCAACACCTAGTCCATACAAGCATTAAAAAGAGTAGGAGCAGGACACACCCCTGATGAACCACAGAATCAACTGGGAAAGATGTAGAGGTCCTGCCTACACTCTGCACAGCACTCACAGTACCAGTGTACAGGCCGGCCATGATATCCAGCAACTTCGAGGGGATCCCGCCAACGCTCAGGATGTCCCACAGGGCAGCTCAATCAACTGAGTTGAACGCTTTGCAAACATTGACAAAGGCTGCAAAGAAACTGCTGATATTCAAGTTTGCGCTCCATGAGAACCCTCAGTGCCAGCATCCGGTCAATGGTAGACTTGTTACGCGTAAAACCGACTGTTCTGGTCGCTGGTAGGTTAGCAAATGATCATGGATCCTATTAAGGATGACCCTAGCAAGGACACCGAGAGCAGTGTTATCCCCCTGTAGTTGCTTCAATCCAGGTGATCACCCTTCCCTTTCCAGATAAGGAAGACAAGTCCCGTTTTCCAGTCAGTTGGGATGATGCCAGTTCCACAAATGAAAGAAAAGATTGCTTGCAATGCCAGGAGAACAGCCTTACCACCAGTCTGGAGAAGTTCACCCTGGATGCCACAGATACCCAGACCATAATAGCTATATATGGTTTACCTAAAATAGAGAAGCGATAACTAAGTAAAAGATATTAGTTATGATTACGGTACTTCAAAATAATAAGCTGATATGCTTGTTTTAAGTTGTGTTAATTCATCTTTATAAAAAAGTGAGTTTGGCCAATTTCTTGCGTTTAAGCGCCTTAGCTTTAAACTTTTGATCTCATTTGTTCATGTCCTGCTAACTCTCTCGGCTTTGAGAAACATCACAGCATTTTTTAGCCTTTAATCATTTTAAAGTCTAACCCACCTGCTTAGTGAAAGTGAAACTGAACTGCTGAAGCAAATCAGTTGTGACTTGGAATGATTTAGAAGTAAAGAAACATTTAGGAGTCTTTCACGAAATGGAAAACTATCCTTATACCGTTTTAATGGAAATACCGAATTTGGGAGGAAAGTATAAAGAAAGGATCGAGTCTTATTTTCGAATAAAACGGAAGTCTGGCGGCGGAGAATGCAGCAAACTAAAACACATTGATGGAAATTTGTACAGCATTTCTTTTGAAAACGAGGACGGTAAGAGAACAAACTGGCATTGTCGTTAAAAAATTCTTTCTTTTTGTGCTTATTTACTCATAACAAATTGACACGATGGCAAGTTAGGTGGCATCAAGCGATGAAAGATGACCACGAAACATTAATTTACAGTCCGAACTATAAAACTATAAAAGCAGCGGCACGTAGGAATGCAAATCGAAGAAACGAATTTTCATTCGGTAAATGAGCTTATTTACAAATATTGTACCTGGGATTTGCTTCTTTTATTTATTAACTTAAACTGGTGTAATGTGTTAGCGTCATACTAACTCTTTCGACAGCATTTTTGTTTAATTCCTTAATAAAACTCTAAAGTATCTTGTGAAAACAAATAAAGATATTACCCGTGACACCTACAGTTTCGAGGTGTGTCGAAATCGTGCATGGCACTTTGATCAGTTGCCAACTTCTGAGAAAAGAAACACTTCCTCGTTAAATCTTTTAGTAATAATGACGCTTTAATGTACATATATATTTATATATATTTCTTTGGCAGACGAATCTCGCCAATTTAGGACACCAGGACGTGTCTAAACACAAGTTCACAAGTTAGTAAATGCCTTTGTTTACATTTTATTTGTTTTTGTTTGGATTGTTTTTATGAACAGCTAATAATGAAACCGAAACGAAGAAGCCTGTTTTGCTCATTTTTTTTTTCAAACAGATGACACGCCACAGTAAAACGACATTACTCGGCAGTTGTACCCTTACAAACAACACACATACTGTAAAAAATAAAAGTTTCACACCCGTGCCAGCACAAGCCAAACACAAGTCAGAACTCTCATATTGTCTTTTGATGTGCTCGGCATTGACGTCTGCGACTATCGTTCAAAGAAGGCTTAAATTGATATGTTTATATATATATATATATATTTATATATAATGAGGGTGAGGAGCCATGGTTTCTGTAAAAAATTGAAGAAAAAAAGATTATATATAAAATATCACCATGCTAAAAAGAACAGAAAAAATAATTTATGTTTATATAGGTGGGTCAATATGAGTTCTTTTTGCTTTTTCATATTTTGATTATTTTTAATATTCAGGTTAAGTCATCATTTAGTAACATGAGGACAAATGGCTAAAGGTGACATAGCTGTCCATTAGCATTCAGTAATTGCTTGGACTGGTCTTTGCTCAGTTCAACATTAAATGTCAATAGTGAAACACAATTAAGAGAGAAAACTCTAAAGAAAGAGTGAATCAAAAAGAAAATGATAAAACAGAATTAATTGTTGAAAGGTATAGCACAAAATATAGTGCAAAAATATCTTATAAATGTAAATCCTACACTACTGTTTTTTGATTACATCTTGCCTGAAGAAGGGGCCTGAGTTGCCTCGAAAGCTTGCATATTGTAATCTTTTTAGTTAGCCAATAAAAGGTGTCATTTTGCTTGGCTTTTCTCTACATTCATAATGGCTAACACGGTACAACAACCTAGTTCTAAATGTAAAATAACAGTAGGAAAAAAGGGAGGCTAATTAAACAATGAGATTATAAAATGACTCACGGATTGTGAAATTGGTTGGTTGGAACAGCCTGCAGGGGTAAACTTGAAAACCACTGAACTAACCAGTTATGTGAGTAACAACATTTTTAGTACATTTAGTTAATTTTAAATTATGTTTATATAACCTTTATTAAAATATATTGCACTGTAATGCAATAAAGGTGTAAAATATTGATATTAAATAGATAAATGCATCTAAATTTCCATTTAAGCAGTGTTTCAGCTGTCAATATAAATTATTTGTTTCAATGTGAAAGACTATTTTATAATTAATTGTTGCATTGCCATTAACCCGTATGGTACAGAATTCTAAATTTGCATAAACTTAGTATATTTGCATAAAGGAACAGCCCAATTTACAGCTACAAAGTCTTCCCTATAACGCCCATATTTTTAGAATAGGCCAGTGGGACTAGTTCCCTGGGTACCTCCAATTGCTAGGGACCTCGGGTAGCCTGACTGTCAAATCAATAGAAGAGTGATTTTACAGTTTAGAATAAAAACAAACATACACTATTGAATGTTCACCTTTGCACTATTGGAAGTATCCTGACCGGGTAGATCACATTGTGGTTTGGTAACCTCATTTGCCAGAATCACAGACTCCTTCAAAGGATTGTCATTACAGCTTCTAGAATAATTGAGGCCGACCTTCAACAGTTTCATACCATCTACTCAACCAGAAGATAAGAGTCACCCAGCTCATCCATTGTTTTCATTTCTGCCTTCTGAAAAGCGCTACTGGAGCTTCACCACTCACGGCATCCTGTTCAAAGATAACTTCTTCCCCCGGGGTATTATGTCACTGAACTTCCATTAACTTCATTGTACCTGCTTTGCACTGTGTACTGTGCCCACCTACTGGTTTCTGCCACTATTATTTAGACACCAAAAAACTGTGGCACAAGATTTTTTTTTTTATTAATTTTATTGCAATCCATGCAAAGCAATCAAGTTTTTACAAAAAGAAAAATTGAGTTAAGAACAGATCGATCCCCACCCCTGAGAGAAAGAGCAAGCCAAACGGCATAAAATTTAATACTTGTAAACATACCTAAATTAATAAGTTCTCTGTGCTTTATGAACTTATTTTAAAATATTACTGATTAGATCCTGCCATGTTTTGTAAAAAGTCTGTACGGATCCTCTAACTGAGTATTTGATTTTTTCCAATTTCAAATAATATAACATATCGGTTTCCCACTGACTTAAAAGAGGAGAGTTTGGGTTCTTCCAGTTTATCAGAATAAGTCTGCGTGGCAACAGTGTAGTGAATGCAATCACAATTTGTTTGTCCTTCTCCACTTTAAGCCCCTCTGGAAGAACCCCAAACACAGCTGTTAATGCGTTAGGAGGGATTGTGAGTCCAAGGCTGTCTGAGAGGTAATTAAAAATTTTTGTCCAGAATAATGTTAATTTGGTGCAGGCCCAGAACATGTGACCCAGTGAGGCTGGGGCTTGGTTGCAACGTTCGCAGGTTGGATCATGTCCTGGAAACATTTTGGAGTTTTAGTCGAGACAGATGTGCTCGATATACAGTAATCCCTCCTCGATCGCGGGGGTTGCGTTCCAGACCCCCCGCAATAGGTGAAAATCCGCGAAGTAGAAACCATATGTTTGTGTGGTTATTTTTATATATTTTAAGCCCTTATAAACTCTCACACACTGTTAACATTATTAGAGCCCTCTAGACATGAAATAACACCCTTTAGTCAAACATTTAAACTGTGCTCCATTACAAGACAGAGATGACAGTTCTTTCTCACAATTAAAAGAAAGCAAATATATCTTATCTTTAAAGGAACGCGTCAGAGCAGAAAATGTCAGAGAGAGCGCAAAAGAAAAGCAAACAATCAAAAATCAATACATGCTTTTAAGTATACAGAAGCACCGCGATAAAGCAGCATTTTGTAGAAAAGCGTCCGTGTCCTCTGTGCAAACAGCCCCTCTGCTCACACCCCCTCCGTCAGGCAGAGAGAGTGAGAAAGATAGAGAGAAGCAAACAAGCGCGCTGAAGCATATCTTATAGCATTGAGGAGTTTTAGTTAATATGTAATACATGCTCTAATTGGGTAGCTTTTAAGCCAACCGCCAATAGCATCCCTTGTATGAAATCAACTGGGCAATCAAACTGAGGAAGCATGTAACCTAAATTAAAAGACCCATTGTCCGCAGAAAGCGGCGAACCAGCGAAAAATCCATGATATATATTTAGATATGCTTACATTTAAAATCCGCGATAGAGTGAAACCGCGAAAGTCAAAGCGCGATATAGCGAGGGATTACTGTATAATTTTAAGTTGTATAATTGTATGCTTTGTGCATATGGAGCTCGAGTGAATTCTCTGCATTGCTACTTTCCACTCCTTTTCTGATATATTAATTGAGAGATCTTTTTCCCAGTGTCCTCTTGGATCTTTTAAAATGATTTTATATATTGTAGAGATGGAGTCTAAGTCCTTGAGATTGAGCAATATTTTTTTCCAGCATGGATGAGGGTGCAAGATGAGGAAAATCTGGAAGGTTCTGTTTAACAAAGTTCCTGATTTGAAGATAGTGAAAGAAATGTGTAGCTGGAATGTTAAATTTGGAATGTAATTGTTCATAGGATGCAAAGACGTTGTCTATATAAAGATCTCTAAGCAAGTTAATTCCAAATTTTTCCAGATATTAAAAACTGCATATGTTTGTGAAGGTTGAAAGAGGTGGTTCTCTTGCAGAGGTGCCACAGATAGAAGCTTCTCCGTCTTAAAATGCTTTCTACATTGGTTCCAGATTCTAAGTGTGTGGAGCGCAATTGGGTTATTAGTGTATTGACGATAACGTGTGTTTATTGGAGCACAGAGCAAGGAATACAAAGAAGTACTGCAGGATTTTACTTCTATTGCGGTCCATGCCTGTGTATGTTCTTCTATTTGTGTCCAGGTTCTTATCGCCTGTATATTTGCTGCCCAGTAATAAAACTGGAAGTTAGGTAGAGCCATGCCGCCTTCTGCCTTTTGTCTTTGTAGGGTCGCTCTTTTGATGCGTGGATGTTTTGAATTCCAAATAAATGAGGTTATTGTTGAATCTAATTGCTTAAAGAATGATTTATTAATGTATATTGGGATGTTTTGAAATAAAAAGGAGCTTAGGAAGAATATTCATCTTAACAGTGTTAATTCTTCCAGCTAGTGTGAGATGAAGGGTTGACCATCTATGCAAGTCTTGTTTAATTTTTTCCATGCAGAAGGCAAAATTTTGTTGATATAGAGCTTTATGTTTACTTGTGATGTTTACCCCTAGGTATTTAAACTGTTCTGCAATGATAAAAGGTAGGGTATCTAATCTAATATTATATGCTTGAGAATTCACTGGAAAGAGTACACTTTTATTCAGATTAATTCTGAGACCAGAGATCTTTTGAAATTCTGTGAGTGCTGCTAAGACTGCAGGCACAGAATTTTCTGGGTCCATATATACAGTACCATATCATCTGCATATAATGAGATTTTCTGTTCCAGTCCTTCTCTGCTAATCCCCTTTATCTGATCAGTATTTCGACAATGTATTGCCAGTGGTTCAATGGCAATTGCAAACAGCAGCGTGACAAGGGCATCCTTGTCTAGTGCCACGTTCTAGTTTAAAGTAGTCTGAGCAAATGTTGTTGATGCAAACTGAAGCTTCTGGGTTAGTATACAGTAATTTAATCCATGCACAAATGTTGGGCCAAACCCAAACTTCTCCAATGTAGTAAAAGGTATTTCCATTCAATCATGTCGAATGCTTTTTCTGCATCCAATGATAATAATATTTCTGGGGTGTTTGATTTAGTTGGTGAGTATATTACATTAAACAGGCGTCGAAGATTTGAAGATAAGTGCTGGCCCCTAATAAATCCAGTTTGGTCTTGTGATATTACCAAGGGGAGCACTTTCTCCATCCTTCTAGCTATGATTTTAGAGAGTATTTTAACGTCGTTATTCAGAAGTGAAATTGGTCTGTATGATGCACATTGTAATAAGTCCTTATTTTGTTTTGGAAAGACAGTGATTAGTGCTTGGCGAAAGGTTTGTGGAAGAGATTGGTTATCTCTGGCTTCTGTAAATGTTGCTAATAGGAGGGAGCTAGCTGAGCGGAGAATTTCTTGTAAAATTCTGCAGGGTAGCCATCAGGGCCTGCTGCTTTCCACCTTGGAGTGACTTTATAGTATCTAGTAATTCTGATAATGCCAGAGGTTTATCAAGTTCCTCCACACTAAAAGCGTATATTTGTGGTATCTGTAATGTATCCAGAAATGCATTAGATTGTGTATTGTCTTCTTTAAACTCAGTAGTATATAGGGATTTATAGTAGTCTCTGAAAGTGTGCATTATATTTTTGTGTTCGATGATTTTATCTCCGTTTGTTGGTGATTACCGAGATTGCGTTGCACACTTCTTGCTTGTGAATTTGTTGAGCTAAAAGCTTATTAGCTTTCTCCCCATGTTCATAGTAATGATGTCTGGATTTGTAAATTAGTTGTTCAGTTTCTTTAGTTGTCAAGAGGTTTAATTCCAAATGTAGAGCCTGCCTTCTCCTATGTAGAGTCTCGCTTGGTAGTCTGGTGTGTTCTTCATCTATTTTAGTAATTTCGCTTTTTATCTCTGCTACTTTCTTGCTCGGATTTATTTCTGTGGGAAAGATATGAGATAATCTGTCCTCTTAAGAAGGCCTTAAGAGTTTCCCAGAGTATTCCTGCAGAGATCTCGGGGGATGTATTTGTCTCTAGAAAGAATTTGATTTGTTTGGATATAAATTCTATACAATTCTCGTCAGCTAATAGAAACGGGTTGAGGCCCATCTGGGGTGAGTGTATGGGGCTTAGTAATTTTAGCTCCAAGATCATAGGTGCATGGTCAGAAATAACAATAGCATTGTATTTGCAAGATTTTCTCTTAGATAAGAAGTTATTGTCTATAAAGAAGTAATCAATTCTTTAGTAGCAATGATGTACTGGTGAGTAGAAAGAATATGTTCTTGAATTTGGGTTTAAAAACCTCCAGGGGTCTGATAAGTTGTGATCAGTTATAAACTTTGTAATTATCTTTGCGGTGTTAGATGCCGTTCCCCTGTGGAGGAAGTCCTATCTAAAAGTGGATTTAGAACACAATTAATGTCCCCAGCCATTATAACTTTATGAGTGTTCAGATTGGGAATGAATGCAAATAAATTTTGTATAAATTCCTTATGCATAAACATTTATTAAAATCATTTTACAGTTAGATAAGTCTCCCATGACCATTACATATCTCCCTTCAGGATCCAATACTACATCTGATGCTACAAATGGTACAAATGGCACAAGATTTTTAATGTGGTCTCACAGTGTATGTGACAATAAATATCTCAAATTTAATCTTATCTAATATAATAAACTGAAAATAGTGTTAATATATAGTCTTTTAGTCCACTTTTATACTGCACATACACAAGGCCAGATTTAGGCATCACCTAAACTAAACCATATATATTCGCATAACACAAGGCCAGATTTAGGCATCACCTAAACTAAATTGTATATATTCACATATAAGGTCGGTTCTTGAATCCTGAAAAATTGATCATTAAATCAGACCCTGATTTATACACCCGTTCAAAAATATGACAATTTTTTTTTTATATACATCTTCTTGCCTCCTCCAATCTTGCACCAGTTTCTCAGATACATCGAATTTTGTTGCAGCAGTGCAGTTGCCAATTTCTTTCACCACGTCAATAACTTAATAAGCAGCTTCATATTTTCTTTTGATCGAACGCTCCATCGTAGATAAGGGATGCTCTTACGATAAAGGTGTATGAGTGTATGAGATACAAAAAACACAAAACTGTGCAAAAGACCGGAATAGTTCGGGTATTACCGTGTGGTCACGTAGGCACAATAGAGAGAGAGGGAGGTTAGGAGCACGAGTTGATGCAGCACATTACTGCACCCACATAGAAATAAAAAGGCCGTGTGCTCTGTGGTTACTCTCTCAGGTGGGCGTTAGCATATCATAATCTCTTGGACCAATAGCATGAGTTTTCTGCATTCGACTTATGCGACCGACATTATAAAATACTAGAAATTATACGGTAAAATCAAGCCCCGACTTATCCGCGAGAGAACTTAAGCACGTATATATACGTTAGTTTAAGTTTGCTCAGTCCCTCAGATTTGCTACTGTTTGCTTGCGTATTTTTAAGATCTAATACAGCAATCTCTCCCCCAGTATCCTCATGGTTTTGTTATATATCTTTCAGTACAGCCTTATTCTCTTTATTGGGCTTCTAAAGCTTCCCATAACTTAGGATCTCACCATGTCTAAATGTGACTTTTCATGTACATATTTAAAAACAGTCACCTAGGTTCATAGCTGTATGGTATTGTTCTCATTAGCTCTGCAAATATATGGATCTTCTGTATTTGCCCTAAATCCTGTTTGTCTGTATGGTGTCTGCACAATCTCCATACATCTACAAGAGTTTTTCTCCAGTCATTATGACTTTTTCTACACATTGAAAAAAGATGCCTGTGTTGGAATAATGGATTCTTTAATTTTGGATGTATACATGACTATGCTCAGCGATGGATTAGTATTCTACCTTTTTTTCTGTGCCTTGTTCCTAGTGCATTCTAGGAGATCAGGTAAGAAAGTAAATTCATATGTAATCATTTTTATGTCTAAAGTGAACAGAATGGACTGAGTGAGTGATAGAATATTATTTTTGCAGTTTGTAAGGAACTTAATGAGGAAGTTCTCCCATCTTTATGTTACTCTTGAAATCCATTGCTTTAAAGTAGAAATGTTGCTTATATTGTCTCTCCACTATGAAATCATGTTCTTAAATATAGAAGTTTTGAAAAGTAATATTTTTTTTATCTTTAAAGCTCAAAAGAGAGTTCTCAACACAAAGGATCACAACATCAATGTTGGAAATGAAACAGTTAAAATCACAGTGTGGAGAAAAGAAGCCGATCCACTTCAGGTATGCAATATAACTTATTAATGATTAAAACTCTGATATAAATTTTTTGTCCAAAAAATAAGTTATGCACACTTGTGAAAAAGTTGTTGTTTTATTTGTGTTTGTTATGAGTACAACCATTTACTGCTATAAAACTACACTATCTAGTACTGGGCTGGACCCACTTTTGTCCCTTTTTAAAGGGATGGATTATTAAAGTGCTGAAAACGTTCCCCTGGAATGTCGTTCCAAACTGGCTGAATAGAATTGTATAGTTTCTTAGATGTTTCAGCCACATATTCATAGTCTCAACTTTTCATTCAATCTCATCCCAAAAGCACTGTTTTGGGTTGAAGATCTAGGAACATTGTAGGCTATCAGACAAATCTGAAGTCACTGTCATATTCCTGGAACAAGTTTAACATAATTTGTGTTTTATGATAATGTGTATTGTCCTATTGAACATGTTTATTTGAAGAACAGTAGACAGTGGGCAAAAAAGATGCACAATGCTTAGGAACACTGTGGCACTTGAATGATGTTCACTTGGTATTATAAGGCTTAATGTGTACCAGGAAAGCACCCAATATATATATATATAGCACCCGATATATATACAGTATATGCTATATATATATATATAGTCTCACATGGCATGGCTGGGGGGGTGCGACCCGGTCGGGATGCCCAGGAGGACCAGAGGAGGGCTTATTCCTCCCCCAGACCATGTGGGGGTGACTGCCCTGGTGCCTTTTGGGGCCACAGGCACAGAGCTTTGCAACTCAACCCTTTGAGGACCCGTGATCACCACCAGGGGGTGCCCCAATGCCTTGGGAGCCCTGGACCTCAGCACTTCCGCCACACGGAAGTGCTGGGGGGAAGAGGAGCAGGGACACCCGCTTCTGGAGAAACAGCCAGCACTTCCACCACATGGGGGCATGTCGGTGGAAGATTGCTGGGAAGCACCTGGAGCACATTCGGTTGTGTATTAAAAGGGGCTGCCTGCCTTCGTGCAATGACTTGAATTGGGTGGAAGAAGGACGACGTCTGGGAGGAAGCAAGGAGGCGGCCTGAAGGAAGAAGGCATTGTGTAGTGGCCAGAATTTTTGGGGACTTTGGGGTTGTGTGGCACTTTCTTGTATATAGTACACAATGATTAAACGTGTTTTGGGTGACATTGACTTGTCCACCTGTCTGTGTCGGGGTCGGCTTCCACAATGGCATCCCAGATGGGACTCTTCGCCTACTACAAGGCGGGTACCCATCACAAATAATTTTGTGGATGGCCCAGTACAGCAGGTGTGCACACACACGTGATGCGGGAGCGACGTGCACACAGCCCCGGGAGAGAGAACTGTCCCACAGACCGCCACTGGACAGCTGTCAGAGTGTTCTCACCTGGTGTGGGAGAACAATGACAGGCGTTACCGGAGTGCGGCAAGATCCTATGAGTGTGCTGTCGCTGAGGGCGCCCGAGACGGTGTGGCATCTAGGAAGGCCATGCCGAAGCAGCTGCTTTGCACTGACAGGATCCGGGAGGTAAGTTCCCTGCTCGCCGGCAGCTGGCTCTGAGGGGCCAGGTGTGTTTTGTGTTTTGCAGGCAGGTCTAATGATATGCTGTCATTTTGTCTAATGATATTTATTTTGCGTTTTATTTATCATATATACATATATATATGTCCCTGACAAAAGTCTCGTCGCTTCTCTATTTTGTAGAAACTCCTGCTATTAACCTGACTTTTAATTAATCAACTGGTGTTAGAAATAGCTCATATGAAAAGCTAAAGCCCTCCCAAATGATGTTTAATGCACTGAAATAAATTAGTTTCACTGAAAAAAGATTTATCATTTAATCAAGACAGAAAGGTCAAATTTGGGCAAGACAAAAGTTTTGTCGCCTATACAGAAAATGAACAACCTTGGGGGTGTGCAGGGTCTAGGGCTGACCAACCCCACACTGGCCGGTTATGTCAAATGCTGTTACCAGTATGTGTGGACTATATAAACCTGTGCACAAATTTAATACAAATAACGTTAGCATACACCAGATTTTCTCATTACAGTATTTAGCTAAGTTTTTGCAAGATAACATGCAGATTTTATCAAAATACAACTGGAGAATATAACTTGACAAATCAAATCGAAGTGAAAAAGCAGACCTCAAAAGTGGAACCACCTTAGGTGCGGGGCCTGGGGCAGTTGGTCCACTTGACACCCCTAAACACTGCTCGTGGGTAGAAATATCTCAATGATGATCAAAAGAATGAGATGCACCTGAGAAAAATGTAAACTGTCACAGCAAAGGGTCTGAATACTTGTGTCAATCTGATATTTCTTTCTTTCTTTCTTTCTTTCTGAAAACACTGTAATGATTGTCCAGGACATTACTGATCATTTGAGACCAATCCATGGTAGCAGTGGGTGAGACTTATCATCATCATTATTGGCTTAACAAATACAAAATACACACAAATTGCTGAAGATCTGCTAAAAACTTAGGCTTAAAAAAATGTGACAATTGTTTCCTGTTGTATACCAGAAAATCAACTGATAAACATTGAAAATGGGTTTACAATAAAATCAAAAAGTATATTTGAATTTTAAACCTTGTTTGATTTAAATATTGTTTTTACATTTTGATTGTGTCAATATACAGTATATTTTAAATACATAAATTTTTAATTGATTCAGTGAAATTGTAACTGAACTTTAATAGTCAAAGAATTACTTCATAAAATCAAATGGATATATAATAACTGTTAATTCTGTTTTTCAAGATAACAAATCTCATAATATTCATATAAAATGTGTAACTTATTATCTCAAAAACTAAAATTGTAATATTGCTTCCTAGGAAACATTTGCAATGGAAGAAAATCTGCGTAAGTGATACTTTTGTGCACTTTACTGATATAAATGTCCACTGTTATACAGTACTTTGTTTTTATTGCAATTGTCACTGAGCCAAGATCATTATTTTATTATCTTCTTAAAGTTCACAGTTTTGGATGACAGTTGTTTTCAACTTTTCTTTTTTACCCTTGAGATGTCTCGTCATCCATCCATTCATTCATCCAACCGTGCATAAATAGCATATTTAGAAAGACATATGAGAAATATAAGGGGTACTTATTCACTCTTCTACACAAAACACACATATCTCTATTGCATTTTTAGGGCAAAAAATATACATTTTTGACCTCACCTCATGTGTCAGAGTATAAACATGATCAAACCATCCATTTAACACATTTAGTTAAGTAATGGTAGGCTTTGGCATCTAAATACCATAGAATGAAAATCAGCAGTTCTTTGGAAAAATGATATTGTGCTTTTAAATAGACTAACCCTTGATGATGCTTAAAATCTCTATATTTATTAACATTACCTTATGTTTTTTTGTTTAGAAAATCAAGCAGCTTCTGACACACAGGGCCTTTTTGCTGGTTCAACCAAAAAGGGAAACCTGATTGTCCAGAAAGTTGACATTTACCTTTGCCGATACCTCCAAGACTGCAAAGATGCAACTGACGACCTAACTCAACAGCTTTCACAAATTAATTGCACTGTACAGTTCTCAAAAGAAAATGATGAGATGGTGTTAATTCAAATGACCAATGGAGAAATTGCCAATTGCTCTGAAAAAGTTGAGGGTGTTTTTAAAATTATGGAGGAGAAGTATCGCTGCCACTTTGAAACAGATCCTAGAAAACGACAGATTCTTCTGAAAATGCCACATCTTGCCAACAAGTCCATCCGAATCTACCACGAAACTGCTCAGAGTTTCACAGTTATGGTTGGTGTAAATGCAGACATCTTTGAACTTTTAACTGTGGTAGAAGGTGTGGCATCACAAGACAGGCAAGGAGAGTCAATTAAAATTGAATTAAAGGTGTCCAAACCAAAGTACATCCTTCTTTGTGATTTATTTGAAAATGCCATGGAAGGACAAATAAAGATAACCTATGATGGCAAGTCTTCTCTGCACCTTGAAGGAACCCCAAATGCAGTTAAAAAAGGAACTTGCATATTTCAGGAGCAATTAAAGAAAATCCTTGAACTAACCATCCGATTATCAAATTTATTGATTTCTTTCTTAAAATTAAAAAGCACACAAGATGCATTGAGAGCTTTATTCAACACCTTCAGTAACACTGTGACCATGGACATTGACCTTGATGTGACACTTTTTAGTCTTTCAAAAGAAACACTGGAAGAAGCTGAAAAGATTTTACTTGCAGATCTCAGGAAAGAAGACGTTAATGTACCAGAAAGCTTCAAGTCGACTCCTATACAAGAAAAACTGATGGAATTTGTACACAAATTAGATTGTAGGATAAACAAGAATTTAACAAGAGTGTGGGTTAAAGAAGATGCCAAAAAGCAGAAAATTTGTGTGGCCGGCTTTACAGAAGAAGTCAGAGCTGTAATCAAAGATCTTTCTGAGTATTTTGAGAAAAATGCCTTAACAACAGTGCATATTCCTTTACAGTTTCCACAGATAGCTAGTTCTTTAATTGACCTTTTAAATCTTAAAGGTCTGCAGTTTAGTGGTGTCGAATTAAAGGTGGTAACAACTCCTCCGAATGTCATTATTACAGGACCTCAACAGCAGGTGACCAGTGTTCAAAGTTCCATTCAGAAGGCTTTGCCTTCAATAATTCTGGAGGACCTGGTCATCCCAAAACCAGGCGCCTACAAATACTTCAGTGAGCATGGGAGCTCATATCTTTCTTCGATCAGCAAAGAATATAATTGTGTAATCAAGTTTAAGAAAGACACTAACATTGAACTACTGCACACCAGTGAAACACAAAGGAATCTGTGTGACTTTAAGCTTGAAACAGGCAAAGTGCTTTCACTTCGACAAGGCGATATAACTAAAGAGAAAGTAGATGCTATAATAAATGCAGCAAATGAGCAGTTGAGTCATGGTGCAGGAGTGGCTGTGGCCATTAGCGATAGTGCAGGACCTGGCTTTCAAAAAGAATGTTCTGAACTGGTAAGAAGGCAAGGAAAAATAAAGACTGGAAAAGCAGTGCTAACAAAGGCAGGGAAATTACCTTGTAAAGCAGTCATTCATGCTGTTGGCCCAAACTGGAGTGAAGAGAATAATGTAAACAGAGTAAAACAGTTGCTAGGATCAGCCATTAAAGAAGCCTTAGAAATTGCTGAACAAAAAGGCTTTCGGACAGTGGCAATGCCCTGTGTCTCCTGTGGAATATTTGGTGTTCCCATCGAACTGAGTGCAGAATGCATCATTTCAGCAGTGAAGAACTTTGCCATAACAGCCCACAGTGTTCATTCAATCACAATTATCGATATCAACAGAGATACACTAAAGAAGTTTGAGGATATTTGCAGAAAGCTTCTAGGAATACAAGAAGCCACATTAAATCAGAACCGGAAAATAGAAAAATCATCACACGTTAACATGTCTATGGATGAAGAAGAAAGCCCAAACCTTCAAGTTGAAGTTGTTTTGGGAAAACTGGAGGAACAAAGCGTAAGGAAACATTTTATTATATTTAAAACCTTTAGTTTCAAAATCTGCTAATTCGTTTTTTACTTTTTTTGTTAATGTTTGTTAAAGAGACACACTGAAATAGTTGTTAGGTTTTGAAAGTAACCCCTGCAATGCAAAATCATGCTATAGTTACTACAAAGAAGCTGAACAGCCCATACAGTAAAGTATAAATATGAACCCTTTCACAACAATCACTAAAAACTACTAAATATGTTTCCTACTACCAACATTTGTTCATTTCTCTTTTCATTTTGCTTGCATTGAATAGAAATGTATTTTGATGCCCCAGATGCCCGCAGCCATTTGCCTCATCCATTTCCCAGGACAGCGACAGTCATAGCCAAGGATGAACTATGGTTGAGTAAGGACACACAGCAATAGTTGTCATAGTTGTTTCAAAACAGTGCATAAAGCAAGTTTATTCAATCCAAAGCAGTGGTTGAAAAAGTAAAGTATAGGCAAATGCCTTCTTCAAGAAACAATTCATAAAAACAGTGCAATGTGAACGTTAAAACTCTCATTAAATAGTTTCAAATTAATATTTAAAACCAAGAGTAAAATCAGAGTTAGAACCAGTTGAGATACTGAGACGCTGGCAAATATGGTCAGCCCTCTGGCTCTTATCCCAACGACCTTCTAATAGTGTCTTTTGGGGTATACTAGGCCTGGCACCCTAGTTCTGCCACATTTGTCAGCAATGGAAACACTCATGTAGCACTCGGTCACTCCTGTTCCCAAAGCTCAATAGGAGTGACCTGCCCCTGGAGCACAATTCCTCTCACTCCACCACAGGGCATCCCAACTACCTCGCCTACCCCCCTCAGCACTGACTCGACTGTCCAGTTCTGTGCTCTCTCACTCAGTTTTCCTTCAGTTTGATCTTGATCTCTCTTTTGTCCTAGCTCAGACCATTTATTCTCTGTAGAGTACTAACGAGGGATGGCCGTGCCAACTGCTCTCCCACACATAAATGAGCCATGATCCAGTTTTCTCATTAAGCTCCCCACAACTGCTTGTCTCTCTGACACACACCTACTCTAGCAGAATCAGAGTTCCACTATTCTAAAAAAAATCCCTAAACCTTCCCTGGGACAAGAGTCTCACCATGGACCTCAAACATGGTCCATGATAAATATACAAAAATGCATGTCCATAATAGGATGTCATCTTTGCTTAAAACAGTTGCTTACCAAACTATTTTTCAATTTACTTTGAATAAAGAAAAAACTTTACAAAGTATGCAACATTAAATTCACATATCCAGTTTTTAAACTTAATTTGTTTCCTTTGTGTTCTATGGACAAACAACATTTTTTTATTATACAGTGCCTTTAGAAAGTATTCAATATTTATTGAATATTTATTTTTTAATAGACCTATTAATAAATTACCTCATAATTTCTACATTTAATTATCACATAATGTATGCATCCATATACGTATGCAGGTAAATTTATTACTTTTACTTATGCCTTTCTTTTATTAGGACAATGTTTTGGTGGTTCCGATAATTGGAGGTGACCTTAATTCAACACAAGTCTCCATGGATTTTCAAAACAAAGCAGGAACATTATTGCCGATGGCATTTTCTCACTCAGCTCAAGGCAAACATTTGATCCCTGGTGATATACTCCCGATATATGATGTATCAAATCTAAAATGCCTCCAAGTCCTCTATTTATTTTGCAGCAAGTGGAATGACCCTCAGGGACATGCTTTAGAGGTAAATTTCCTTTTTTGTTCATTTATTTTATGAAAATAATATATAGGGTAAACTTGGTTTCTCTCTGCCTGCTTGACAGTAAGACTCACTTTTTAGCTTCACATGTGCAGTTTAATTTAAGATTTAATGTTTCATCTGAGGGCGGCACAGTGGTGCAGTGGGTAGCGCTGCTGCCTCGCAGTAAGGAGACCTGGGTTTGCTTCCCGGGTCCTCCCTGCTTGGAGTTTGCATGTTCTCCCTGTGTCTGTGTGGGTTTCCTCCCATGGTCCAAAGACATGCAGGTTAGGTGCATTGGCGATTCTAATTTGTCCTAGTGTGTGTGCGCACCCTGCGGTGGACTGGCACCCTGCCCGGGATTTGTTTCCTGTCTTGCACCCTGTGTTGGCTGGGATTGGTTCCAGCAGACCCACATGACCCTGTAGTTAGGATATAGCAGATTGGATAATGGATGGATGGATGGATGGATGCTTCATCTGATAGGAACTTTATCAATATAAAAAATATAAACAAAGGTTAATTCAATTCTAGAAATAGAATGCTTTTGGTGTAGCATTTTCATCAAGTGTTCTCTTGAAGTATGGTGAAAGGGAATATGGAAGAATACTGATAATACTGAATTAAATTATAAGATCTTAAAAGGGCAGAAGAAAAGGGCAGGTTTGAGGAGCAGGCTAAAGTGTAATAATAAAGAGTTAGCAGTCTGTTCATCACTGGAATTTGTATTTTAGAGCTGTCATATTCATTTCAGAATTTTAGTTATATTAAAAAATGTCTTACAGTTTCAATAGCAGAAGCTCAAGTTCAAGTTCCTTTATCATCATCCCATCCGAATACAGGGTACAGATTGAGAAGAAATTGCATGTCTTTAGGACCATGTTTCAAATAAACAACATGGTGTGCAACAAGACAATGTACACCATTAAGTGTAAATACACCATTTTGGATTTTTTGATTTGTTTTACTTTATTAATCCATGTAGGGAAACTGTCTTTTTGCATGACCTTTGGAGGTCAGAGCACAGGGCCAGCCATTATACAGTGCGCCAGGACAATTTTCAGGTTAAGGGCCTTGCTCAAGGGCCTAACAGAGTAGGATTCTTTTACTGTGGGGCGAAGTGCAGCAGATCAGTTAGAAATGGCTTAACAGTAGCAACATTAATTTATTAAAACAAATGCAATTTAAGAAGATAACAAATATACCTGGAATATCTGGAATGTAGTCACTGTTTACCACTTATAAAGTGCAATGTGTGCATTTGATTTAGACTGCTGTCACATATATAAATAGTGTAAATAGTGTAAGGTTTGTAGTTCAACAGTAGTAGGGGTGCTAAAGCACTGAGTGAGTTGTACAAAGAGGGAAAAGAAACCATTACACCAGTTGTCGAACTCCAGGCCTGGAGGGCCACAGTGGCTGCAGGTTTTCATTCTAATCCTTTTCATAAGAAGTGACCAGTTTTCACTGCTAATTAACTTCTTTTCTTTATCCCTGTTTTTAAGGATTCAGACGCCCGAATTGATTCTTTTCTTCAATAAATGACAGCCAAACAGAAATGAGACGTGAAACGAGCCAACAGATGACCAATTAAACTGGGGATTCAAACTCCAACCAGTTTGTTAATGAGAAGCCAATTCTTGCTGTGAATTAAGCCCGTTATTTAATTCCATGGCTTGTTTCTGCTTTCATTGTGCCACAGCAGACATTTCCAAAACTGTTGATTTTCTGTTTTATTGAGACTTTCACCTTTCTTTATTTTCAGATATTGTCTGATGGACACAGGTTAGCTGGTCATATGGCTGTTTGTTTTGTGTCTCATTATTGTTTGGCTGCTAATTAAGGGAAAAGAAACAACTAAGGGGTCTGAGTCATGTCAATTAAAACTAAGGCAAAAGAAGTTAATTAGCAACAAAACCAATCACTAATTAAGGAGATGGTTAGAATGAAAACCTGAATCCACTGCGGCCCTCAAGGACTGGAGTTCAACACCCCTGCATTACACAGTCTGGATCAGTGTTTCCCAAACTCGGTCCTGGGGACCCCCTGTGGCTGCAGGTTTTTGTTCCAACCAGCTTCTTAATCAGTGACAACACCTGATGACACTGATTTCATTTAATTAGCTGTTTTTTTTTTTCTTTTATTCGACATTAAGAAAAGCACAGCAGCATGATTTTTACATTTATAAGACATTTATAAATATTTGTGCTTTTGCTATAGATTTAAATGCTTAACTCTCTATTGTTGATTTCATTATACTTTGCCCTTTCTCTGTGCAGTTTTTCCCCATTCGTTGTATCTTAATAATAACAATTTAAAACAGGCAGATCAGACACCCAGGCAAACAACATTGAATAATCAAAGGCTGCAACTACTTTAGAGTCAGACCCACTAATTAGTAAATAATGGATTAATTAAACAATTAGAACACCTAGAAAAGTAGAATAAAAATCAAGATGAAAATACTGTTAAAAAGAAAACAAAAAACATTATTCCTATATAACTGCTTGGTACATTTTAATATTTTTTTTTCACAAAATTAGTTTTCTAATTTCTATATTGTTCCCTAAACACAGAAATTGGGAAATATCAGTTCACTTAATTAGCCCAGGAGTTCAATTAAAAAAAGAAGCTGGTTGGAACAAAAACCTGCAGCCACAGGGGATCCCCAGGACCGAGTTTGGGAAACACTGGCCTGGATGATCTAGCTTGAATGCTGTGATATTGTCTACTAGATGGCAGGAGCCCATTAGAGCCTATATGCTGAGTGTGAGCCACACCATTGGATGCCTTGTGGAGGCTGAATGTGCTGTAGATGTCTTGTATGGAGAACAGAGATACACCGATGATGTCCTTGAGATGAAAATGAAAGGGGAAGATTTGCCTTTCTCAGCCATTGCAGGAAGTAAAGTCATTGTTGTGCTTTCTTGGCAACACATAAGCAGCTGAAAGCTGAAAGATGCAAATCTATTCATTCAGATTTTACTTACTCTAAATGGCACTTCAGGAAATTGTGAGATTTTTACCATAATTGAATTTTACTTTCAAATATTGGTTCATCTAATCTAATCTAAATACATGTAAAATTACTCCATAAAAGCAATTCCATAAGAGAACTATATGCTTTCTTCCTGAGACAATGGTACCAATTTTCCTGGAAGTGAAACATCATTTGTTTTGCAAAATATTCGCAAAAGCAAAACATTACGTTTCACTGGAAATTCAATTTTGTGTGAATCGTTTAATCCCAACGAAATGAAATTCAGATGCATACTGGTGCAGAAACATAAAATACAAGGCTAAATATTCACAGGACAGATAATATCGCCAAGCAATAAATCAATCAATCAATAATAAATAATTAAACAGGTGGAAGCACCGAATTGTCTGATAGCAGTGAGTATAAAAGACTACCCCAGGATGCTTCTTAGCACAGCATGGTGAAATGAGCCTGCGGCTAAAAGTGCTCCAAGACAGCACCTCCTGGAGTGGATGGAGAGTTATTTCATGATGGCATCCAACTTTGTCATAATAGCTTCCAGTGTGACCAGGGTTAGCTATGAGATGAAGCAGGCTTTCCTGATAAGTTTGTTCAGACATTGTGCTTCTTTTGAGCTCAGGTTGCTTTCCCAGGAGACTGCAGTGTAGAGTAAACCTCCTTAAAAAGTGCAGTCTACTCTGGCCCTTCTTGTACAGTGCCATTGTGTTGTCAGATCAGTTCTGTTTGTTCTTTATGTGAATCCCCAAGTATTTGTAGCTCTGTACCACATCTATATCCTCCCCATGAATGGTCTCAGAGACTCATCAGCATGCCAGGACCTGCTCTTTTGTCTTGCTAATTTTGAATTGCAGGTTGTTGCCCCTGCAGCACAAGGCAAAGTCCTCCTGTACAACCTTACTGTACTCTGGCTTGTCTTCATTATTAATGCAGCCTATAATGGACACGTCATCTGAAAATTCCTGTAGATGGCATTTGCTGGTATTGTGCTGGAAGTCTGTTATGTGAAGGGTAAACAGGAAGGGAGACAAGATAGTTACCTCAGGTGATCCAATATAACACACCACCATTTCTGACACACAGTTCGTCAGCTTCACAAATTGCTGTTTGTTGGTCAAGTAGTGCATGATACAGAAGATTTGGAGGAATCAAGATTCAAAGCCTTTAGTTTTTTTTCCCCCATTCAATTAGGCAGAAGGGTGTTAAAAGCACTGGAAAAGTCAAAGAACACTATCTTAAATGTGGTGTCGGCTTTGTCCAAGTGGGAGCAGGCTCAGTGGAGCATGTAGATGAAAGCATCCTCCACACCTATGTGTGTCTGACAGGCAAACTGAAGAGGATGCAGATGTTCTGAAACCAGAGGTCATAGCTTTTTAATGAACAGCCTCTCAAAGGTCTTCATAATGTATAAAGTAAAATCAACTGGTCTGAAGTCCTTAGGATCACTAAAATGTCCTTTCTTTGGCATCGGGACCGCATAGGATGTTTTCTATGGCTGGTGAACCTTCTGCAAACTCAAACTTTGTGATTTAATATTTAAATAAAGATCTGTAGTAAAAAAAATAATCACTGACTCCTTTCCTGATGATTCAGGAGAGTAGTTGTGTGAAAGCATGCTGTTGAGTCATCAAACTTGTGTTGTGGTTGTTCTTGTGGCACGTGCTTTAATGCCCATTTGCTGATCACAATCCTAAGAGTTCAGTGATGCATGAATTGTACATATCCTTAACTAGTATGAGGTGGTTACTAGTTAATAGTGGTCAGAAGGCTGCTTTCATTTAGTACATTTCCTGTGGAGAAAACACAGTGATTTGCATGATGGTATGTTTTGGTGAATCTTCATGTTAAAAATGCCATACATAGAATTGAATTAATGTGTTACTTATAACTGCAGAAAAGAGCATCTGAACTATCTGAACTTGCTGTACTTGTAAAGCTTTATTATAGCACCTCTGCAGTCAGAAACATGTTATTGTCTGTCAGAAAAAGGAATGAGCACATGACAATTTGAAAATGTGAAACTGTGCTTAAAAGACATCACAGAGTTGGCTAATTTGATATCCCCTACGATAAGTGGTCATGTAATGTGATATCCTCAGACAACAAGATCAACAACTACAGCTGTCAAGTTCGACATTCCCTCTGACTAGAGGTGCTGTAATATAACACTGTCCTATGCACTTCTCAAGCCACATCTGTCTGCAGTTTTGGTTTCCTTATTATAAGAAGGACATAACAGCCATAGAGAAAGTAGAAAGAAGAACAACTAGACTTCTTCCAGAGCTACAGTGACTGAATAATAAGGAAAATAACAAAGATTAAATATTTTCAGTTTATGCAAATAAGAATTAATAGTTTACATTATTGAGGTGTTCAAAATTATGAAGGGAAATAGTAAGGTGAACTGTCAGCTGTTACTTAAATAAAAAGACCACTAAAAAAATAAATGGCAGTTTGGGTTTAACTAAAAACATGAAGTGAAGAGTAAATTACAAACTTTGTAAGTTGGACTCAAAAATTTGTTCCTGCCAAAATGTGTTACATTTTCTTGTTAATGTGATATACTTGATCATTTCTAGATTCTTAAAAGAGGGCTACGTAATTGCCTACAGCACTGCCATTCCAATGCTCTACAATCAATTGCGATTCCTGTGATTGGACCTGGCAGAGCACTGGGTTTTCCTCATGAGGCTGCTATCAAGGCTTTGCTGAATGAAATTGGCCAGTTTGAGAAGAATTTCAGTGCCAGTTGGCTGAAAAAAGTGAGAATTATCATTCATCCAAATGATAAGAATTCTGCTATGGTAAGTTGTCAATTAGAAAAACATCTAAGACTAGCCAACCCGCGGCGTACAATACGCTGCATAATTATTTATTGATGGGTGAACACTTCCTGAAAGACACAGTTGTCCAAATGGGGTGGGTTTGAGGATATGACTGTGAGTGAATGAAAAGATGGAACTCTGGAGAGAGCAACATACAATTGTCCGTGACTGAAAACAGGTTTTGGCAGATACAGGCATATCTTTTTGAAAGTTTGGCCCTGTGCCTTATTAATTGTCATTGCAAAGGCCAGTCTAACAGGAAATTGTCTGCGTGTAAAATTAAAAGGCAAATTTGAATCTGATGGGGTCAGGGAAATCCGGGGAATAAGGACAGTTTGTGAGGTAGCAGCTGCGATAGTTTTACACTCCAGTACATTGCGGTGAATGCTGGTAACAGTCAGTCTATTACCATGACAGAGACCTCTTGCTGGCATGAGGTTTCTGAGAAGCATGATGACTGAACCAATTTTAATTTTGAGTTTATGCAGAGGAATGCCAGTGGGAGTAAGACTTTTAAGAAATTCTTCAGGGAATAAAAGTTGATCTACGGGGTTTGTCTGTGATGATGGAGTCAACACTGGTGAAAGTTACTTCATCGGTAGGGATAAGTTTCAGTACTTGTTCATTAAGGTGTAGCGAGTCTTCGTTGGTGACGCTTAATATAGCTTGCATACTGAGTTGTTCTGGAGTGACAGTTGAGAAGTTGATGCCTTGAGAGTGAGGGTGGATGCGGGAGGAGGGTTAGAGTTGGCGGGCGGGGCTCTGTCGTTCGTATCCCATGGTTGGGCTACTTGGTCGATTATATATAGAAAAGCAGCCGGAACCGAAAAGAAGAATGAAAAGTCAACGTGGCTCAGAGGTGCATGTGGACTGTAGCAGAGACGAAAGCGACTGAGGCGGTGTTTGGTGAGGTGTTGCATGCAGGTACATGAGCAGGCAGTGTGCATGCCTCGAGAGCGAGGGTGGACGCGTGAAGAGGGTTAGAGTTGGCGGGCGGGACTCTGTCGTGCGTATCCCATGGTCTCTGTCTTACATGCCATAGTTGGCTGCTTAGTGAATTGTTGGTGGGCGGGGCTCTGTCATGCGTATCCCATGGTCTCTGTCTTGCGTGCCTTGGTTGGCTGCTTAGTGAATTATATATATAGATAATAAAAGTTAACACTTTTGCTTAACTTACCTTCTTACAAGTAGTATAAGTATGGACATTTGACACTCATTCTGAACTATATAACATTGTTCCAGAAATCTAGACAAACGAAATACATCATACATCAATCACTGCACTATAGCAAATCATTCAATAACTTGTGGATAATTAATATTTTAATATAAAAATATTTTATCATACATAATTACTGATGAGTGAAACAGATGTGTTTAATTTTGCATGCATATTTCCAAAATTGCCCCTAAAATATGTGATATTACAATTGTGATGGGTAAAATTTACCAAAATTAGGTTTTTGATGGGATTTTTAATTTTATTTCATGCATGGGAAACCAGTCTGCGCACCTCAGACAGACAGATCTCTGTAGATGGATACACATTTTATTGGTCTAGTCGGTCTGATGGCTGTATGCTCAGGGAGTAGCTGTTGCTGTAGCAGATTGGCTTCTTCTGATGGTGTCCGATGTCATTTCTTTCAACGAGCTTATTATGGGACTCATTTTACGGCACTCCCTGGGTACCTTGTCTGTTGTCTCAGTGTATGCTCTCACCGTGGTGAATGATGTCTCGGCGAGGGAGACATTTTATTCGCAGCTTCACTTGGTGGTTGATGGGTGCCCACGAGGTGACACTCCTCTGATCATGGGCGACTTCAATGCAGCCACTGGCACTGACAGGGCCGGCTATGAGGATTGTCTCAGTCCCCATGGGTCTGGTGACCGTGGTGAAAGTGGCTCCATGTTCCTTGACTTTGCAAAAGGTCAGGGGCTGCGAATTGCTGGATCCTGGTTTCAATGCCCTGAACCGCATTGTTGTACTTGGTACTTCAATACTGGTGGTGCGGTGAAGGAGATCAATCACATCCTTGTGGGCAGATGCTGGAGGCTCTTGCAAAACTTCAGAGTCTACAAAAGTGCCCAGTTTGTGAATTCTGACCATAGACTTGTTGTTGCTACTCTTAGGATCCAGCTTAGGTCCAGTAGGTTACCACCTACTAGGAAAATGATCCTGGACTTGGGCAGACTCCAAGACCAGGCTGTTTGTAATGAGTTTGCACGCAGTTTGTGTGAGGAACTTCAAGATTTGGGTATGACTGCCGATCCTAATCTGATGTGGGAGACCTTCCGTGACAAGACCCTGAAGGTTGCTGAGGGTTGTGTTGGTGTTACCAGTGTTCCCAGAAGGAGGTGTTTCATCTCGCAGGGGACCCTGGATATCATCGAGAGGAGTCGCAGCGCACGGCTCAATGGCAACTCTGGTCTGTACCGGGAGCTGAGAAGGACAGCTGAAAGGGCTCTGAGGGCAGATAAAGAGGTGTTTGTTAGAGGAATCTGTAAGCAAGTGACACACCATCTGTGGTCTAGCAACCCATGTCCTGCTTACAGAGGAATCAAAGCATTACACACATCTGAATCTGTTCCTCGGAGAGTCGCAGTCAGGGCAGCTGATGGAACGGTCCTTATGGATGACACTGCAGTTGTGACCCGCTCAGCTGACTACTTTGAGCAGTTGTTCAAAGCTGATCCTCCGGCTAGGATGTTGGATATCTCTGGGTCCACGGTTCTTGAGGCTGATTCTCCAATTAGCTGTGAACCACCCAATCTCTCACCAGGCTGGTGGTAAGGCTGTCCTCCTGGCATTGCAAGCAATCATTTCTTCCATTTGGGAGACAGGCATCATCCCAACTGAATGGAAAATGGGACTTGTCATCCTTATCTGGAAAGGGAAGGGTGATTGCCAAAATTGCAGCAACTACAGGGGGAAAACACTGCTCTCCGTGCCAGGTAAGGTCCTTGCTAGGGTCATCCTCAATAGGATCCATGATCACTTGCACACCTACCAGTGACCAGAACAGTCTGGTTTTACACCTAAGAAGTCTGCCATCGACCTCATCCTGGCACTAAGGGTTCTCATAGAGCGCAAACGTGAATATCCTGAATGTTCGCGGGATCCCCTTGAGGTTGCTGGATATCATGGCTGGCCTGTACACTGGTACTGTGAGTGCTGTGCAGAGTGGAGACAGGACCTCTGCGTCTTTCCCAGTTGATTCTGTGGTTCACCAGGGGTGTGTTCTTGGTCCTACTCTGTTCAATGCTTGTATGGACTGGGTGTTGGGCAAAGTTATGGGGTCCAGTGGCTGTGGGGCATCTGTTGGTGAAGAAAGATTCACAGATCTTGACTTTGCTGACGATGCTGTGATCTTTGCGGAGTCAATGGAGGCTCAAATCAGGGTGCTCGAGAGACTGAGTGAGGAGTCTGAGTGTCTGGCCTTGTGAGTGTCCTGGATAAAAACAAAGATCCAGGCCTTTAATGATCTCTTGGACACAACCATCAGCAGTGTGTCTGTTTGCGGAGAGTGTGTCGACCTTGTTGAGAGGTTTACTTACCTTTGCAGTGACATTCATATCTCTAGTGACTCTTCCTGTGAAGTCAGTAGACGGATTGGGAGAGCATGGGGGTCATGAGGTTGCTGGAAAGGGATGTATGGTGCTCCTGATATCTATGCAAAAGGACGAATGTCCAAATCTTTAGAATCCTGGTGCTTCCTGTCTTGCTTTATGGTTGTGAGACATGGACGCTGTCCAGTGACCTGAGACGAAGACTGGACTCCTTTGGTAATGTGTCTCCTTGGAAAGTCCTTGGATAGCGTTGGTTTGACGTTTTGTTGAATAAGTGGTTGTTCATGGAGTCCCGAATGAGGTACATTACCTGCATTGTGAGGGAGCGTCAGTTACGGCACTACGGCCATGTGGCGCATTTCCCAGAGGGTGAACCAGCTCATAAGATCCTCATTGTTGGTGACCCAAGTGGCTGGACCAGACCAAGGGTTCGCCCACGTAACACCTGGCTGCGGCAGATAGAGGGTAATTTCCGGAGGGTAGGACTGGACCGTGTGTCTGCCTGGAGGTTTGCCAACAGGGATCCCAAGCTGTTTCGACATGTAGTGGGTGCGGCAACACACTGTACCAGTGCATGCTCCCCAATTTGAATTTATTTGACATGAGAAGCAATACATATTTCTCTCTGAGGGTTATTTCACCATCAAAACTGCTGTACCCTTCATTGGCCACCCTCTAGTCTTCCATGTTTCTTCTCAGGTAGCTGCACCTACTTTCATCTGCCAAGTACACTGCATACCTACCCAATCATGCCACTGCCATTTGCTGTCAGGGTTAATACCATATACACTCACTTTCCTTAATAAAGGAGCAAATCCAAGCAAAAATTCTTCTGAAGACTCCCTAGTTTAATTGACATTTAATTAGTGCTTTTAGCTCCATCACCTTACTATCTGTAAACAATGATTCAACTTGGATGTCTAATTAACATTTCACTTTTTGGTTTCTGATTTTCCATGCTTTTCTACATGTTCAAGAAAGTGTATCCTTTCATTTCCAAAGTATTGTTGTTTTGTCATGGTAGGGTCCCTATTCTTCCCTTTACAAATTTGTATTATGTAGACCATAATGAAATGTCCCCAAAGCCCTGTGTGATGGACGGCCGGCTTCATATTCCGGCCCTCACCCCCAGGCCGCCAGGAGGAGCTCTCCCGACAGCATGGACTGGCCCCGAATTCCAGCAGGGCCTCATGGACTATGTAGTTTTTATGCACAGCCCTGCTGGATACTTTGGGGACCACTGGGAGTCGCTGTCGGGAGGCCAATGGACTCATTTATGCCCTATAACCCGGAAGTGCGTCATAATCCCGGGACAGGAAGAAACAACGTGCTTCCGGGGTGAAGATAAGGACTATTTACCCTGACCTGGAAGGAATAAGGACTTGTGGACTGTTGGGCAGGAACACCTCCGGGTCAGGGAGTATAAAGGACTGTGGGAGCTCCCAGACGGCGAGCTGAGCTGGGTGGTAGGAGGGCAACGCGTCTGGGAGCTCCCACAGTCCTTTATACTCCCTGACCTGGGAGGATTGGGTATTGTATTTGTTATTGGTTATTTATGAATAGTGTGGAGTGGAGGGTGCTTAGTGCACATTATTATAATAAAAATAATTATTATTCCACTTTTACCTGGTGTTTGGCATGGTACCTGAGGGTTCAAGAGTGCGATAGCGCCCCCTACTGCTACACCTGCTATAGGCGTTATATGTTACATTAACTTTTATATCTATGAACTCAGACAAGACGACACCTAGAGGTCTTGCATGATGATTTTCATCCCCATCTGGAGTCAAAAACTCCTACTGGTACATAAAATATCTCTCTCGCCTACCAAGGATGATGGGTGTTCCTCTATCTCTGTCTCAAAAAACAGAGACAGAGAAAAAGAGCATACCCACTGTGCCCCAGATGCCACACACCAGGAAACTTACCAGATTTTTCTGCCATTGCTAAGCATTGCAATTTACTCACATTGAAACATCTTGTGCAATTCCTGGAAACTTGGCATTAATACTTCTAATGATGCACTTGATATCTCTAGCAAGGCATCTTTTAAAGTAGTCAGGTCTTGTAATTTTTAATCATGTTAAACTGACATCTAGCATACCTTTTAACAAATAGTTGGATTTCAAATGTTCGGCTTTTTAAAGATATGATTTTTTTTTTATTTCACGTGTGTGACAGAGGTAAGTAAAGTATATTGGATTTTGTAATATATAACATGTGAAAATTATATATATCTTTTGCATTTTATTTAGGTAATTCAAGAAGCAAGCACAAAGTTTGATTTTAAGAATTTAAAGATGCATGTTTCGTCAAATAAATGTAAGTTACTGTTTTTGTTTTAATTTTACTTTTTGTTTTTTACTTGGATGAAATAATGAAAGTACATAATATACTTTTATGAATAACCTTGAAATTTCCTTGGTGAGTTCACTAAATGATATTTACTAAGTTATAAATAAAAAGATTTTAGAAGGTGCAAAGCAGTTATCATAGTGTTACATACAACATTAATGTACTGAAAAACAACAGTCACAGCATTACAAAATAAAATATTCTTTATATTACCATTTTTTGTTGATTCTTTATTTAGTAGTTGCTTTTACCCTACAGAAAATCATGACATTTAAGGCAAGAAAATAGACCTTATCAGGCAGTTTATGGATTCAAAAATTTAAGGTAGAGCAAAGGAATCTTAATGATATAGTCAGTCCTAACAGTAGATGATAAAATAGCAACTTAATAAATGTGTATAACTAATTGTTAATCACATCAGATTAGCTCTGAGAGTTTTCTATTAGGATTTTACCTTAAACTAATGAACCTTACTTTGGAGAACATGAAGTTGTGATCTTTGTCAATTATCGGCTTTCCCAAAGCTTAAAGTTCATTAAGTGCTTTTAAAGGATGTGGGACTTTGTGTGTGTATATATATATATATATATATATATATATATATATATATATATATATATATATATATATATATATATATATATATATTCAGTAATGGAGTCTTTGCCTTCCTGTTGTAGCTTAAACTTAAGAATAGGCTTATGCATCAAAGCTCACATACATCTTAAATGCAGCCATTTTAAGAACTTACACTGACTTTGTAAAAAAAGAAAACAGAAAGTGGTTAACATAAAGGGTCCAGGTTCTTCAAGAAAAATCAAAGAACAGCTTTGTGTCAGGTGTGCAAAGACACAACCTGTGATTGTCAAAACACAAAAAGTAAAGAACAAGCAGACAAATACATCTTAACGTGAGTTTATTGGCATCTGATTCAAGTTTAAGAATGTAAAGGTAAATTATGGAGCATATGTCCATGTCTGAATGGTGTTCTCATTATGAGGTACTCAGTAAAAAAGATTGTGCTGAATCACTTTCAGGCAAGCTTTAAAGATATTTTTAAGTAAATTATATGTATTTAAGTAAAATAAATATTTTTTTTTATAATTGTAGCACATATGTTTCATTCCTTGACAAGTTTCACAAATGAGGTCACTGTGATGGCAGGCAATGTCAGACTGCAGATTGTGCATGGAAATATACTGGATGAATCTACAGATATCATTGTCAATTCAACAGATTTTCAGAGTACACATGCAGGTAGGAAATCCTTCATGTATTGCCCAGTGTCCTAAAAGTAATGCTTTGATTATATGAAAACCATTGTGACCACAACATACTAGAAATGCTTTATCAGTCATTGCCTCAGTTGTATCAACAATTCAGTGATTCTGAGACAATATGTGTTAAACTGTATATTGTTCTTTCCATACAGATATCCCAAACTGCTTAAATTATTAAACCAACAATAAAAAAGACATACATCATTGTTGAAATTACATTCAAAAACCAGCTAATTGCAATTTGAGGTTAAGAGGACCAGAGTCTATCCCGATAGTATCAGAGAAAAGACAGGAATTAACACTGGATGGGGTTTAAGTCTATTATAGGGAACCTCACCCAGACACAGCGTCAATTCAAAATCACTAGTTAACCTAGTCAGTCAGTCATTTTCCAACCCGCTATATTCTAACACAGGGTCATGGGGGTCTGCTGGAGCCAGTCCCAGGCAACACAGGGCACAAGGCAGTAACAAACCCAGGCAGGGCACCAGCCCACTGCAGACTGGTTAATCTAACAAACATATTTAGGGATATGGGTGAGAAAATATGATGCCTGCAAAGACAAGTGGAAAATTTGAAAAGAAGACAATGAAGAATCATGGGATTTGAACTGTGAATGGTAGATCCAAGAGGTCACAGTGCTAACCCCTGCACTACCATTCTATCCATATTCATTTTCAGAACTTATGATTTGAAAGAAGCCTGAGTCAGAAAAATTTAGAATCCATCTGGAAGCATTTTGAAAGATTGGATCAAGAACTAAACAAAAGTTCCCCCAGTGAATGCAGTTTGGTCCTGTGGAAATGTGTTATATTTTAGACTATGAATGGGCAACACAATATGGAGAAACTGTTCCAGATACACTGGGGCAAAATCATGGAAACACATATAAGTCAATGTCTTCTTCTTCCTCTTCATCTGTTCCCACTTCTAAGTGGGGTCGATATGCTTGATAACCCTTCTCCAAACAGCTTGGTCTTGCACATCCCTGCTAGTCAAGCATTTTTCCTTCGTATCTTCTTTGATGTTATCCATCCACATCCAGTTTTGCCTCCATACTTTTTTCTTCCCCTTTACATCCATTCCCATCACTTTTTTGCACACATATTCATTGTCTGTCCTCATCGCATGTCCATACAACTTCAACCTACTTTCTGCACTTTCCCAGATATCTCTCGCACTTTTGTTGTATCTCTGATTGTCTCATTTCTTATTCTGTCCTTTTTTGTAACTCCACACATCCATCTCAACATTCTCATTTCTGGCCCATCTATGTAACTTCTTCTCCTGCTCTCCTTTTATTGCGCATGTCTCAGCTCTGTACATCATTATTGAACTTATGACTGTCTTAAAAACCATGCCTTTAACCTTCACCTTAATTATTCGATCATCAAATGTACAGATGTAAAAAACTGATTCAGCCTTTGTTAGGAGACTACTGTGTAAATCACAAACCTGGGGCCTCATGCATAATGCCGTGCATAGAATTCGCACTATAACATGATGTAAGCATAAAATCTGTGCGTTCACCCACTTCCGCGTTCTTCCGCTACATAATCACGATCAGCGTGAAAAGTAACGCTCATGCACGCGCCTGCTGTTCCCGCCCTATCTCCTCCCAGAATTACACCTCTTTGAATATGCAAATCAATATAAATAGCCCTTAAGCTCAGCGTTCTGTTAAAAGACAATGGCAAAAGCACAAGGGAAAATATAAGAATTTCAGCGAATACCAAGTGGTGGTAGGAAAAACGTACTATTTGTTGGTTTAAACAGTGGTATAAACAACAAAAGGAAGTTGATCGAATGACATAGAGTGTCGGAGAAACTGGAAAGCTCAAGTTAACAAAATCACACAGTGCCCGAAATAAAAAAGAAGTTGTCAGATATCAAATTCGCAGTGAAAAGGCGAGTCGTAGCCCACTGTCTGAGTGTCATATGAAAACTTATTAGGGTACAGAGAAAAAAAAGGCATACAGTGTGAAAAAAGCACGAAATGTCAACTTTAATCTTGAAATTTCCACTTTAATCACGTAGTTTATTTTGGCATTAAAGTAGAACATCATAAGCTTCATCTTAAAATCGTTTAATTTACTAGTTTCTCAAATCCCATCGTTAACTATAGTAGCAAATTAAATGCTTTGTTTTATATTTGATCTACTATGTGCTCTATGTGGTGAATAACTACGTGCTACTTAAACCAGCTTTCTCTTCGTCTGTCAGGAGACAGAATCCATTACATTCGTGAAATTATAACTCTCTGAATAATTAAAATACTGAGAAGTATATGTGATATCATTGATGATAGGAGTTAAAGCATGTTATTAAACATGGGAACACGGTGGTGCAGTGATTGTTCATGTCTCGATGGAAGATGCTTGCTGCGCCATGCGTGACCTGCGATGAAATGCTTTATTGCAGCAGTACTGTCTTTTTCAAACATACTAACCTCCAATTCCTGTCCTTCCTTTTCTTCCTCCAAATACCCAATCGCCACACAATCAGCTCTGTGATAGATCTTAAAGTCATCTGTAAGGTAAAAAGAAGAAGGTCAAAACTTTGAAATATCTTCGTAGTACATGTTTAATTATTCTATCCATCTATACTTCCAGTGTTGCGCCAGTCCCAGTAAGAATACAGCGCGAGGCAGGAACAATTCGTGAACGGAGTACCAGCGGCTCGCTATAGCACTGCGACACCGTGTCCTCACATGTTTATTTATTAACAATATAGATTATTTAAATGAAGTTAAAGTTTTATCTGAATAATATAATAAACATATTTTGCTGCATTTCATCTTAAAAATAATATTGTCATCATATGTAAATACACAATTTATAAAGTGGTTCAGGTTGTGCAATATTATAACTGTATCGCACATTTACAGTGAGGTAATTGTACTTATAAGTAGAAACAGTTCTACAATGAGCACTTGATGGACTGATGGAGTGCGTTTATAGTTCTTGGAACGAAACTGTTTATGAACCGCGAGATCCGAACAGGAAAGGCTCTGAAGCGTTGGTTGGATGAGAGCAGTTCAAATAGAAAATGACTGAGGTAGCATGTGCTTGATGCTGTATACCAATAATTCTCTTTCTGATCAGCTGCTGCTGTGATTCACACTCAGATACAGTGATATACTGTAAATAGTCCGAGTGGTGCAGTGAGAGTATTATGGAAAAAGATGATCCGCTGTGGCAACCCCTAATGGGAGCAGCTGAAAGAAGAAGAAGAAGAAGGTGCAGTGAGAGTAACAACGCTAAAGCAGCTATTGTATTTAGAATAGTTTGACCATTCTGTGGACCATTACATTGTTACAGGTTAATTACAATCAGATGCCTTAAACTAATAAACAATATGCAATTAATTTCAGTGTATTAATAAAGCCACGTCAGGGATGTGAATCTGAAAAAGAAAGGGAAACCACACAGAAACAGTAGCACTGCTTTGATGCTGGGTTCCGCCAGTCTACAAATCTGAGCGGAGAACTTGCGTACACCAGGGTATGAGGTACCGTGGAAATGTGCGTGGCTTTACGCCAAGTTTAGGTTTTATACATCGTGATTTGAACATGGAAACGTTCTTACGCAACATTTCTGTGCGTACGCACCATTTATACATGAGGCCCCTGATGTCTAATTTTCACTTTCTTATCAGTGGCAGCTCGGTTATGAATGTACTGTATCTTCTCGAGACACTTAATGACTCTGTGTTACAGTAGTAAGTTTTTATGATGTAAAGAGGTTCAAAGAAAATTTTACACTGTGCATCCATTTTAGCCAAACTTAGTTTTTGATGTGAGAAAAAAAGTCTGGGGATACTACAGTTTATGTGAACAAATCCCTTCACTTTCATAGTTGGTCAAAAGTATGCAAAAAGCATGTTGAACATAATCAGATGCATATAAGACACATTTTGTTATATTTTATTTATGGTGAGCTGTTAAGAATTCTTTATGATTTGATGAAATATTATTGCATCTTATTTCCTAGTTATATTTTGGTGGCTAGCTGTGTTCTTGATCTGATAGTAGATAATACATACATTCCATTTATTTCACAATTTAAATCCTTGGTTCACAGATTGGCCAAGCAAATTCTGTGAAATACTTATGCTGCATTTCAGTTTACCATTATGAACTAGCAGCAAGTTCTAATTTTAGTTTTAGATAATCAAACTGCTCCTTTTCCAGCATTCTCAACCAGCACCTTTCTCAGACACAATGTTCTGTTTGGTGTGGCTTTGAGAGTTTTCTGTGTCCATACTCCATGTATTGAGGCTGGTATTGTTATAGAGCTGCTTGTCATCACCTCAGCATTAGAATTGAACACTCTGTTGTCAAATTACCTGACCAAGAAGAAGACAGTAGAAAATAATCAAAATAGTTCCAACAGTGAAGCCTTGGAACTTGTGTCCTTATAAGAAGACTAAATTGAGGGAAAAAACAATGAAGCACTGTGTCAGAAATGGATGATGGTGTTCCAGGAAGATAGAAGGATCAGGTGTAATTATAAAAAGACTTACACAACCACATATGACTTTAATAAATGTTCTTTGTATGGTGTAGTCAGCTGTGAAATATGATATACATTTCTCTTTGAATTTGCTTATGAAATAAAGAAGCTGCTGCAGTTATTTTTACTATATTTTCTAACTTTTTTTGAAATGGAAAGAAAGTTTTGAAATAGACCTGTAATCTACTCGGACTTTATATATAAGTTTAGATGCATTAAGACAAGATGTACGGCCAAGTGTTTGCAGTGCTGACAGAACATGACCTTATCAAAGAGAATCATTTACAATGAATGTAACAAATGAACTAATCTTAGGCTCATCGGTCTCTAGAGAAAGGTGGAATTTGAATCTAATGAAAAGGTTTTTTTTTTAAATAATGTCATCATTATTCCCAGGGCTGACCATTAAAAATTCATGGAGCAACAATGAGCGGATAATATTGCTTGAAATATTAAAATTGAGGTCTAAAATGATTTGAGATATGGACTAAAATCAAACAAAGACGCACATGAGTAAATAAAACTTTTTTTCTGAAAGGATTGAATGATGAATATTAAAAACAAGTGCTTAACTTTGCAGCCTTAACTAATATCAAAATCTTTTCACATTAAAATATTGCATTATAATGCAATGTTATAATTCTTTACTTATTGCTTATTTTAAAATCAATTAAAAAGAACCTTCTTAGACAAAGTATATTTTTAACCAGGACACATGTTTAATGATACCAGGGTTATTGTCATTTCGCTGCCATCATGTTAATTTCACAATTTTGGTTTATTTTATAGGAGTATCCCAAGCTATATTGTCTGCTGCTGGAACAGATGTGGAAACTGAACTTCAGAATGGTTAGTTGCCTTATTTGCAACATACTCTAATTAAGCTAAAAAATAGGAGTTAGCTTCTAAAGTTATAATCATATTATATTGATATATTTGTATAATCTCTATTAACTCTATTTAACTTGCAATATTATTTTTTTCTTCAAGCATCTAGCCATTCTGGATTGGTAATAACTAGAGCCGGAAAACTGCGGTGTAAAAAAATCATTCATATTTGTGGAAATAACGATCTCAACCAGATTAAACACAGAGTACAGGAAGTTATAGAAATTTGTGAAAAACAGTTCTTCCGATCAGTCTCATTCCCTGCTATTTGTACAGGTAAATACAAGCATTTGCTTTCCTGGATTTATTGTCACAAACCATATAAATTAATCAGAAATTACTGTTGTCTGACTTTGGGGTGTACAGCAAAGTTCTCATACCTTATATATAATTTTAACTGATTTTTTCTTTTCCATTACCTGGAATAAACAACAAATTTTACATGAAACAGTAATAAAAGATAGATAGATAGATAGATAGATAGATAGATAGATAGATAGATAGATAGATAGATAGATAGATAGATAGAAGATTACATAATCACATTTTATTACTTAAATATTGATTTGCATTTCATTAAAATCTTTATTTATTTATTTATTTTTTAGGAGCAGGTGGATTACAACCTAATGCTGTGGCTAAAGCAATGCTGGAAGGAATTTCTGCTGCAGTGCAAAAAACCTACAATGTCTCCTTAATCAGAATTGTTCTTTTTGAGAAAAGAGTTTTTGATTTCTTCAAGATGACACCGAAGTTTTATGAAAACCAACATCTTTACAGTTCCTCAAAAAGTAAAATTAAAACATCTTAATTGGTTTATTGCAACACTTTTTGTAACAATGTGATATATTTTTTAGAGATAATAGGATTGAGAGTTTTCTGTTATGTCTGAAACAATTCTGTTATCCCAGTTTTATTGTTTATTTAAACTTCAAAAAATAAGGTGAGGTTAAAGAAAGTACAGATTCTTTATTTTCCCTTCAATCGTCATGGTCTGACGTCACAAAAAAAAAGAAAAAGAACAACACAGTAAGCAATCTTTACATCAGATAGGTCAATTCTGTCTTAAACTTAAGTCAAATTAGGATAGAAATTGATAGAATTCTTTCACATTCACTGTCAAAGGTTTGGTTTTTCAACCTTGCCATCTCCTACAATTTCTGGTCTTGTAATCTGACATCCTCAGGTGACAGGTTCAGCAACTGATATCATCATTTCCTCTGACTACACCTCATGTAATGTGACACCAGTTAAACAGGCACTTAACACTAGAATCTCTGAAGCCTGTTAAAATAATCGTAATACTAGGCCACCTTAGTTTTACTATCATCTCCTCATTACTGCATTAATTGCACACAAAAAGCACTTTTTTGTGTTTTGCAAATGTGTCAATCGGCCACAGGCAGGCAACCTACCATCCCATCCTGCACAAAGGCAGTTGAAGTCAGACACAAAATACTGCTGAAATCTGTTTATCTGGAAGTAAGGTGTCTGTAATTATATAGCAAAATAATATATTGTTATTTGAAATATATACATTTAAACCCAGCCACAGGGGATGCACAAACCAGTGTGTTTCTTCGTGCCAGTCCCAAGCCCGTATAAATGGAGAGGGTTACATCAGGGTGGGCATCCGGTGTAAAATTTTGCCAAATCAATATGTGGACAACAAGATGATCCACTGTGGCAACCCCTAACGGGAGCAGCTGAAAGAAGAAGAAGAAGACTTGAAATATATACATTTAATGTGTGTTCTGTGTCTACAACAATCTGTGTAAATGTAGGATGACATTTCTGGCAAGGCAAGAAATGTTGAACACATAACTAAAGCAGAATTTTTTTTCATGTTATACTAATAATGACAAAATATTGACGTGAAGAGTATAATGTGTGAAGTCCAAATATCAAATAAACACTACAGAAATGGGTATAGCAAAACAAATGTGCTTTTTATTCAATTTTATTTTTGAATAATTGTTTAATTTACATGTTGTTGTCAATATGTGAAAACAGAAACCGAAATATCAATCGATATAAAGTAAAAATGTCTGCATGCATATGTGCTTTGCATCTTTCATAGTGGAAATGCAGCAGTTACACAGATATCTGATTTGCTGGTTCAGTGGTAAGAACTGCTGCTTCATATTCAAGATGTAACTGGTTCAAGCTAAGGTCCTCCCTCTATTTAGTGCTTTGAATGGTGGGCTGCTATTACTGTTACTATTATATAATAAAAACATACATTTCAGTTGGGTCTATAACAACTCAATGAAACAAGTGTGCTTTTATTCATTTAAAACTTAATAAAAAACAAACAAAAAGAAAATTGCATATAAGTTCATCTTAACAGCCTGTATAAAGTTATGGTACTTGTAAAAGTTAGCATTTTTTTATTCAGTTACAGTATATTCTCTCAAACATGCTCACACTCCTCCCGATCTGACACTGTTAGTTTTCAAGTAAGGATGTGGTATAATGAAGCAAGTGCGCTTTTATGTGCAGATTTTTTTATCTGGTTTTCTATTTTCAATGTGGAGTTTGCACTTTCCCTCTCATGTCTTTATAAACATGTGCATTACACTGATCGTTGATTCTTGTTGGCCCTGAGTCAGTAGATGCATAAGTGGACCCAGCAAGGGGTGAGGAAATTTATCCAGGCCAAAAATGAATTAGGCCAATTTAAGAATGTCAAACCTATTGTGACAGATGCAATAGAGCTTGCCAGAATCTAGCTAGAACTCTGGTAATTGTATTCATATTCCATAACCCCTTTTAATTATGTTTTGTTTGCATAAACAGATTAATATTGACATTACAGTTTGATTTTTGTGAGTAAATATAATAAACTATTTTCATAGTAACATTTCAAACACCTCACATGGGTACTACAAATACAAATGTTGGAGACAGAACTGTTGTACACTATCTCATTGTGTGTTCTGTTTTGCAGAGTCACCTAATAGCCTGAAGCAGATATTAGACTTTCCAGAAATGGACATAACTCCTGCTCTTTTTGATGTGATGGGATGGAATGCTAGTGATGTACAAAATACTAAACAAAAGCTGGAATCCACCTTCAACCAAACTTACCATGAACAAAGCCTAGAAGATGATTTGTTGTGTCACCTTAAAAAAAAGGACATAGACATTATCTTTGAAGACTCAGCACTTCACAGTGTCCAGGTGGCATTTGAACACTGCATCCAAATCAGATTATGGTTCAAAGGATTACGAGAGGATGTGATGCTCATGGTCAACAAGGTTCAGGACCTCCTAAAACATTTATTAAAACAAAAGTTGCTGAAAAGTGCTGTGCAATGGTGCTTTAATGAAAATGGAAAAGCAATACCTTTCAACTCAGAGGCAAATTATGCCCTGGAAAAGGATCAAAGTCAAATGGTTACAGTCATGGATGACTCTGGGAGAAACTTCCAGGTTAATAAAATAAAAATGGTAGCCACTATTGAAAATTCATCACATGAACACATAGTGATAAGGATAACAAAAGAAGATTTGGGTAAGTTCTCTTATTAAAGTACAAACAAAATATAAAGCTTTACATAATCCTGTAATTTGTCTAAATTTTCACAGAATAAAGAAGGTCATTTGACTTTACTATGTTTTCAAATGGTTGTATTTAGAAAGTAATTTTATAGAAACTCCTCACATCATTGCTGGTGGCAGTGACAAAATATGAGTATTATCTGAGCAGCTATATATTAGCCTAGTGTTTCTGAATTTCTTATTTACAACAGATTCAATTTTAATAGTAGAGTGTAGTGGATGAAGAGGACAGAGAGAACAAGGGCTAACAACTGGTAATGAGACTAACATCAGAAAAGTGTGAGCCCTAATATCTTGCTATTCACTAACAAACTGAATCTGTCCTACTGGCTGTAGCAAAATTATAGCATGATGACAAAATGAAAATTATTACTTATATATGAGTTTGAAAATGAAATACTATTACAAACTATCAATAAATAAAACTTGTACTTACTTAACTATATATTCTTAGTTACAAAACTAAGCAACAGGCATATAGAGCATACTCTCACCGGTGACTTTACTAGGTACACCTGTTCAACTGCTTATTAATGCAAATATCTAATCAGCCAATCACATGGCAGCAACTCAATGCATTTAGGCATGTAGACATTGTCAAAATGACCTACTAAAGTTCAAACAGAGCACCAGAATGGGGAAGAAAGGTCATTAAAGTGACTTCGAATGTGACACAGTTAATGGTGCCAGACAGGCAGGTCTGAGTAATTCAGAAACTAGGATTTTCACACTCAGCCATCTCTAGGGTTTATAGAGAGTGGTGAGAAAAAGGGAAAACATCCAGTGAGCAGTAGTTCTCTAGGAGAAAATTCCTTATTGATGCTAGAGGCCAGAGGAGCAAGCCAAACTGGTTTGAGCTAAATTGAAAGGCAACAGTAACTCAAATAAGTACTCGTTACAACTGAAGTATGCAGAAGAGCATCTCTGAATGCACAACACGTCAAACCTTGAAGCAGATGGGCTACAGCAGCAGGAAACCACACCGGGTGCCACTGCTGTCAGCTAAGAACAGGCAACTGAGGATACAATTTGCACAGGCTCAAAAAACTTAGACAATAGAAGATTCGAAAAACGTTGCCTGGTTTGATGAGACTTAGTTTTTGCTGTGACTTTCAGATGTTAGGGTTGGTGCCAACAACATGAAAGCATGTATCAATAGTTCATGCTGCTGGTTGTGTAAAGGTGTGAGGGATATTTTCATGAAACACTTTGGGCCCCTTAATACCAATTGAGCATTGTTTAAATGCCACAGACTTATCTGAGTATTGTTGCTGACCATGCCCATGCCTTTATGACCACAGTGTGCCCATCTTCTGATGGCTACTTCCAGCAGGATAACACGCCATGTGAAAAATCATCTCAAACTGGATTCTTGAACATGATTTCAATATACTCAAATAGCATCCACAGTCACCAGATCTCAATCCAGTAGACCTCCTTTTGGATGTGGTGCAACAGGTGATTTGAATAATGGATGTGCAGCTGACAAATCTGAAACAGCTGTGTGATGTTACCACGTCAATATGGATTGAAATCCCTGAGAAATGTTCCCAGCACCTTGTTGAATCTATGCCACAAAGAACTGCGTTAGTTTTGAAGGCAAAAGGGGGTCCAACCCAGTACTAGCAAGGTGCACCTAATTAAGTGGCCAGTGACTGTATATAGCTTGAACATCAGCGTACTAAGAATGGCTCCTATATTTCATGTGCATTAGGTGGACAGGCTACTCTGAATGACTCTCATTTGAGTAAGTGCAGGTTTGGGTATGAATGTGCCCTTTGTGGAGATGGCACCATGACCACCTTTGTTTCATTCTTTGTGCATAATATAAATGGATTAAGCTTTGGTTCAGATTTAGACCAGATTAAACAGGTTTAATTAATAGATGACTGTATGAAGGTAGAAACAAAGCAAAATTAATTCTGGACATGAACAATCTTTATCATATAAATGTTTGTTTTTATTAAAATCAAATAAAATTCCACACAAATAACTCAAGTTTTACAAAAATAGGTTTTAAACAAATCAATCCCTACCCCTGAAAAAGAGAGCTAGGCCAGCAGAGTAAAACTTTAAGCTAGTAAAATAAGTAAATAGATAAATTAATAAATGAATAAAGACAAATGGAGTAAACAGGGGAGAGAATCTGCTTCCTCAATTTAAATGCTTATTCTAAAATGTTATTGATTAGATCCTGTCAGGTTTTAAAAACATTTTTTAACAATCCTCTAAAAGAGACTTAGATTTTTTCCAGTTTCAACTAGTATATAACATTACTTACCCACTGACTTAGAATAGGAGAGTTAGGATTCTTCCAGTTGAGCAAAATAAGTCTACATGTCAATAGTTTAGTAAAGGAAATCACAGATTGTTTGTCCTTCTCCACTTTAAGCCCATCTGGAAGTCCACCAAACACAGCTGTTAATGGGTTAGGAGGGATTGTGGCACCAAGGCTGTTTGATGGGCATTCAAAGATTTTGGTCCACAATGATGTTAATTTGGTGCAGGCCCAAAACATGTTACCCAATGAGGCTGGAACCTGATTGCAGCATTCGCAGGTTGGATCTTGCCCTGGAAAAATTTTAGACAATTTAAAAACAAGACAGATGCGCTCGATATATAATTTTAAGTTGAATAATTCTATGCTTTGTGCATATGGAGCTCAAGTGAATTCTGTGCATTGCTACCTTCCACTCCTTTTCTGAGATGTTGAGTGAGAGATCCTTTTCCCATCGTATTCTTGGATCTTTAAAAGGAATGGAATGTAAAATGGTTTTATATATTACAGAAATACTGTCTGAGTCCTTAGGACTGATCAGTATTTTTTCTAGCATAGAGGAAGGTGGGAGGTGAGGAAAATTGGGCAGGTTCTGTTTAACAAAGTTTCTAATTTGAAAGTAGTGAAAGAAATGTGTTGCTGGAAAGTTAAATTTGGATTGTAATTGTAGGATGCAAAGACGTTGTCTATATACAGATCTCTAAGTGATTTAATCCCGAATGTTTTCCAGACATTAAGAACTGCTTTGTTTGAGAGGGTTGAAAGAGGTGGTTCTCGTGCAGAGGTGCCACAGATAAAAGCTTCTCTGTCTTAAAATGCTTCCTATATTGGTTCTATATTCTGAGTCAATGAAGCACAATTGGGTTGTTAGTACATTGGCGATAACTTGTATTTATTGGGGTGCAAAGCAAGGAATATAAAGAAGCATTGTAGGATTGTATTTCTATTGCAGACCAAGCCTGTGTGTATTCATGTATTTGTGTCCATGTCCAGATATTTATAGCTTGTATATTCGCTGCCCAGTAACAAAATTGAAACTTAGGTAGAGCCATGCCACCTTCTGTTTTAGGTCTTTGTAGGGTTGCCCTTTGGATATGTGGATGTTTTGAATTCCAAATAAATGAGGTTATGGTTGAATCAAATTTCTTAAAAAATTATTTACTAATGTTGTGGCAGGCGGCCTGGGTCTATGCCTGGCCGGGACTCCCCTGCATTCTATATTCAGGGGGAGCAGCCCTGGATGGTGCAATACCTCCCCCTGGATGCTAGATGGCTGCCCCCCTGGGTTGGAGCCTACGTTTTCTGCAGGGCTCCATGGGAATTGGAATTGGGTGCAGCCCTGTTAGGTCCCGCAGGCACCGCCAGGGGGTGTTGTAACTGGGACTCCTGAGCCTGTATGGGCAGCGTATTTGCCACACCCAGAAGTGCAGCCGGAACTCGGCGATCAAGCAACTGGAGCACTTCCAGGTGAACTATAAAAAGGGGCCAGCATCCACCACTCCAGGAGCCAGAATGGGGAGGAGGAGGCCAAGGTTGCCTAGGAGGATTGGTGGTGGAAGAAAGAGAGGAGTGTTTTGCTTTTTGTGTGCTGTGCTTGGGACTGTGTACTGCCTGTGGGATAAGGGGAAGACGTGTGCCCAGAGGAGAAGAAAATAAATAGTTTATTTATTTTAAGTGTGCCTCAGTGTCCAGTCTGTGTTGGGTCATACGCCTATATAGTGCCTTTTTACAATGTATATTGGAATGTTTTGAAATAATAAGAGAAGCTTAGGAAGGATATTCATCTTAACAATGTTAATTCTTCCAGCTAGAATGAGATGAAGGGTTGACCATCTATGTAAGTCTTGCTTAATTTTTTCCATACAGGCGGCAACATTTTGTTGATAAAGAGCTTTATGCTTACTTGTGATATTTACCCCTAGGCATTTAAACTGATCTACATGATATAAGGGAAGTTGTCCAATCTAATATTTAAATAAATAATAAATATTTTTGTATGCTACTTTTATAGCTTCAAGAATTCCTCCTTCATGGACAATGACAGATAGTACTTCAGTTCAGAGAGTCTTACTTGATCCTTCATCTCTTGAATTCCAACGAGTTTCAGACATCTTCAGGCAGACTGCTGCTAATAAAACTATCATCAGTGTAAGTTGTTCATCAATATGTAGACAAAATGGCCATGTTTATCCCACTCTGCAATCAATAAAATGTGTGTTTTCTTTTTTGATTACATGAAACAGATTGAGCGAATCCAAAATGTATTTTTATGGCAAGCTTTTGATATAAAAAGAAGACAACTTAAAGATAAGAATGGGGAGGCTGCGTTAAATGAGATGCATCTTTTTCATGGCACTGACAAAGATGCCTGTGATTCAATTGACAGAAATGGTTTCAACAGGAGCTTTGCAGGACAAAATGGTGAGTATGTTGAATGTTGGAGAATAGGAAAAAAAATGATGACTAGGATGTTTTCATTTTATGGACAAAGGCAACAAAGTCCTCGGAAATACAATAAAGTGTTTTTCTAGATAACAGCTCATCAACACTCATCACACCTGTTTATAGGCATTGGTGTTATCCAGCATCTAATATTCTAGAATATTAAGAGTAAGGCCTGTGGTGGGCTGGTTTGTTTCCTGCCTTGCGCCCTGTGTTGGCTGGGATTGGCTCCAGCACACCCCCATGACCCTGTAGTTAGGATATAGCGGGTTGGAAAATGAATGGATGTATAGGAGTAAGGCTGTGTCTCTTCCCAGATTTATTGTTTACCTTTCAGCTTTGATTGCTTCAGCATTGTTTTTATGCTTGCTTTACTCCTGCTCCTCCACTTTGCAGCCACAGTTTCACTTTTCTTTCATTTCCTCTTTTATAATACCTAGTCTAAATCCATGCTGTTTCATAGTACGCTGACCATCACATTCAGATTAAGTCTTAATGGCCTGTGATGGTCGGCCCCACAATCTTTGTGACACTTCTAAGAAACTTGTGAACATGTAACTGCCAATAACTTACCCAAGGATGAGTGGGCAACTGAGAACACACATGCTCAGCAAGGGGTGCTCCAAGTGGTTTTATTTAAAAGCAAGAAGGATTCAAACATGTCATGTTTCACTTCACCAATAAATAATCCATAAAAATCAAGGTGCATGCAGAGGTTAAAAAATTCAATAAATAGATCCAATAAAATGAGGTTAAAATCAAGGTAGTCATCTTTATCTTAAAAGGATCAAAAGATGATGATAAATGATAACGTTTTTACTATTTTTATTAGGCGTCTATATTTTTCTATTCTGTGTTATTCCTTGATGACGTCCTTGGTTTCGCAATCTGAAACAATTGTTGCTGGACTGTAGCATGGTTGTCAAGTGCATGTGTGCATGTCATGTGGCACAATATGTAAGATAGTGGCCATCTTATTTAAGGATAAACTGCATTTACTGAGATCATTTATATTTGGTAAATGAAGGGTAAGTGTTCAAGAACAAAAGATTATTTTCTTATGAAATTAAGGGAATTGTACCCTGTGTTGGCTGGTATTTGCTCCAGCAGAACCCCGTGACCCTGTAGTTAGGATATAGCAGGTTGGATAATGGATGGATTAAGGGAATTTATTTTTATTGAGCCTGCATTAATCATACAGAAAATCAAGAGAGTGCCTGGGGCACTAAAATTCCTAAATATAAAACACTTATATCATGCTTTACAAGTATATTCATAGCTGTGTCACCTCATCTGCATTTGCTGGTGGGATCACAGAAAAAAAAAAACTCTTTCCAAAAAGAAGTAAATAAATGATAAAAAATAGCTGTTAAGTTGTTACATGGGCACTGGTTTGTTGGGCTCCAGCTCTTTGTACAACCTATGGTGACATAATATAAATTAATTACATGTTCAGATGCTCCTGTACTTATGGGGTGTACTGATAAGGGGGATGAGACAGAGGATTCAGGTGGAGAACTTTGTTTCTTGGTGCAGATAGAATTGTCAGCAGCTTCACATCAGCAAGGAACAGGTTATCAAAAAAGATGGAGCAAAGTTGTCACTTGATTATCTATAGCAGAAGCCTTCAGCATTTCTGTACAGACTACATATCAGGACCAGTTACAGGGCAAATAAGAAAAGTGGCGCTTCTGCACGGGTCTTCATTTTATAAAGAGGCTATTTTGGCCTTTGCCTATTTTTCAATGTCTTGTTCTGCACTGATTTTTTTTAAGGGGGCAAAGACAATTTGAAAAGAGCAAACTTATGCTATAGTTTGCCTATTTGATAAATGCTGCATATGTTGAAAAGAACAGCAACATTGCAATTCACAGATCATTAACAACTAAAGTATTATTTATTGCACAGATTTTAGTCTCAGCTACAATTTTGGTCCCAGACATGTTTCTTTAGGAAGGTTGATTGCCTGCTAGCTTATTAAATTGTTTTTAGCATATAGTATATCAAAATTGATTTATCATTGTGCGCATATGTCTATCAGAATGATTGACACTCTACTGTAGAGTTCTAATCCTGCCTAGTTTATTGTACATTCATTTGAGTATTGTTTGCCCATTGTGTTGTTGATTTGAGTATTATATTTAATATTATGGTGTGGCAGCACTAATTAAATTGCCTACAACTCCCAGCAGCCCCTGTAGCATTACACCATTTGGCAACTTCAGAATGTCATGTGGGTTGCTGGGAAGAAAGATAATTAGCCACTTTCATTAAAAAAGTTGCCAACAATATGTTGAGAGAATCGTGATCATCTGTGTTTATTCATTGCAATACTTCACACTTTATTGAATTACAAAATGCAATCCCCGTTGATTGCAGTTTTTATATGGGTGTATTTGCTTGTCCTGTACTTCCTTCTTTGTGTGACTTTGTCTTGGTTGGATGCATTTCCAACTGAGGCGCTCGCTAAGTTACACTAAATCTTCACACAACAACTGGAACCTGGTAGGACAAAACTTTACATTTCATTCAGAGGGCTGGTTTCTCATTCCATACACCATCATCATCTGCACCTATTGAACTGGACTGTGTTTTGGACTGTGCCGTAAGTGCTGATTATTCTCTAGTGCCTAATGCTTTGTTCGATTTACTTTGTTCAGTATTTGTTAAAAAATTATCACTATCAGGAGACTGGGGAGGGCTTTTGCATATATGTTGTTTGTTTAATAATTGATTTTTTGTGCGTTCTTTATTTGTTTAACATATATTTTATTATCAATTCATTTGAGTGCCTTTATAAGTGTCTCTTTGTGTGACTGTGTGCATGCTGGGTTAAGGTTGGATGTGTTCATAGGAGGAGGCTGGGAGCATGTGCTGATTATAGCTTGTTGCCGCATTTACCAAACATCAAACTACCCAGACTGAGATCCAAATGCAGTGGTGCAACGGGTGACACCTCAGCACCACACTGAACAGTGTGATTTTTTTTACAGTGGCTGAAGTGCCAATCCTGCCACCAACGCCCAAGTTATCCCTCCAAATTGGAGGACCTGCTTGCAGATTAACATCATACCCAGGATGGAGCGATTGCAGGTTAAGGGCCCTGCTCAGGGGCCCAACAGAGTGGAGTCACTTCTGGGGTTTATGGGATTTGAACTGGCAATCTTCCGATGGTTAGCACATATCCCTAGCCTCAGGGCCACCACTCCGCCCAAGGGTCACAGGGTCCCCATAAAATAAACAAATCACTGTCTTAGCACAGTGTGAATCTTAGCATCCTTGCAACCGCTAACAATGGAGTGAGATTGACTTCAGTATTGTTTGGCCTGTTTGGCCTCGGATGAGTCGTCTCTGCGCTCTTGGGGTAATTTTGGTCGACCGGCCACTCCTGGGAAGGTTCACCACTGTTCCATGTTTTTGCCATTTGTGGATAATGGCTCTCACTGTGGTTTGCTGGAGTCCCAAAGCTTTAGAAATGGCTTTATAACCTTTACCAGACTGATAGATCTCAATTACTTCTATTCTCATTTGTTCCTGAATTTCTTTGGATCTTGGCATGATGTCTAGCTTTTGAGGTGCTTTTGGTCTACTTCTCTGTGTCAGGCAGCTCCTATTTAAGTGATTTCTTGATTGAAACAGGTGTGGCAGTAATCAGGCCTGGGGGTGGCTACGGAAATTGAACTCAGGTGTGATACACCACAGTTAGGTTATTTTTTAACAAGGGGACAATTACTTTTTCACACAGGGCCATGTAGGTTTGGATTTTTTTTCTCCCTAAATAATAAAAACCATCATTTAAAAACTGCATTTTGTGTTTACTTGTGTTATATTTGACTAATGGTTAAATGTGTTTGATGATCAGAAACATTTTGTGTGACAAACATGCAAAAGAATAAGAAATCAGGAAGGGGGCAAATAGTTTTTCACACCACTGTATTGATTGGTCATCTTGACCTTTAGTACTGATGATACTTTTAGAACAGATTATGTTTAGGATGTTTTTAAAGCACCTTAAATAATGAGTAAAACCACTAACGTATATGGTGGGTCAAAATTGACCGGAGCATGACAGTGTTTGTATCCTTTAATGCTTTTTGTAAAGTTAAGGCACATTGCTAAAAGTCTTCAACTTTCTGAACTAAAAAGATTACTTGCAAAGTGTTTTTATGGCTAATGAACAAACTACTGCAAATGGAGAGTAAAATCCAGTAAAGTCAATGGTGGGTCAAAACTAACCCAAAGGACATGGCAGTAATTAAAATGTGTCGCAGCTGTTCAGAATCTGGCATTTAGAAAACATTTGCTTTTTGTTAACTTAGGTCACTTTCCTGAAAGACTTCGCATTTTCTAGTTACAAAGATGACATTTAGTACTACACTAAATGAACAGTAAATAAATGAACAGTAAAATTCATTGGTGAGTCAAAACTGACCAGAGAGACATGGCAAGCCAAATATTTTTAAAAAGCTGCACAAATTATGGGATATTTCCTTTTTTTACTGTGTTAGTTATAGAAAATGTAGGAAATGTTACAAAGTTTCATTCTGAATATATGAAATGGGTGTTTTTATTGATTTAAATTGCAAACCTGAGTCAAATTTGAATAAATATGTTGTAAGAGTTAAGTTCATGGCATATTTCTTTTTACAAACTGAGAGCATGATGAAAGATCACAGCTTGATAAAGTCACTTGGTTTTATTTTTCAAGTGACTTTATGTTTTAGAGCTTTAAAAGCATTTATAAATATATTAATCTTTGAGAAATAAATAAAAAGGAGATAATTAGGAAGTAAGGAGACCTGGGTTCGCTTCTCAGGTCCTCCCTGTGTGGAGTTTGCATGTTCTCCCCGTGTCTGCGTGGGTTTTCTCCAGGTGCTCCAGTTTCCTCCCACTGTCCAAAGACATGCAGGTTAGGTGCATTGGTGATCCTAAATTGTCCCTAGTGTGTGCTTGGTGTGTGGGTGTGTGTGCCCTGCAGTGGGCTGGCACAGTGTCTGGGATTTGTTCCTCTACCTTGCGCCCTGTGCTGGCTGGGATTGGCTCCAGCAGACTCCCGTGACCCTGTGTTAGGATATAGCGGGTTAGACGATGACTGACTGACTAATTAGGAAGTAAAAAGCAAAGACACCATGTTGTAATTAGAAACAGACTTGCACATACTAAGGTTATTATAAATGAATAAAGCGTATGTTTGTGTATATAAATAAGAACATTAGAGAAGAGATTTTTTAACACACGTCGGGGCAAATCCTTCAAGGGTTACCTGTTCTTTTAACGCATATTCTGTTTAATTTCTAGTCTCAACAACATTGATTATTAATTTTCTGACTATTATTCTTTAAAGAATTGCTCTTATGCTGCAATAACCTTTAATTTATTTTCTCTGTTTTCCCCAAAAGGAACCGTGTATGGACATGGCGTCTACTTTGCTAAGAACTCACAATATTCTGTTACATACTCCCCAGCAGATCAGCAGGGTCGACATTACATGTACTTGGCTCAGGTGCTGATTGGAAAGTACACTACTGGAAATTCCTCAATGAGAGTCCCACCACCTATTTCTCAGAGCAACAACAATGACTTATTTGATAGTCTGGTAGACTCAGTTCCAAATCCTACTATCTTTGTTGTATTTCATGATGATCAGGTTTATCCAGAGTATCTTATAACTTTTTCTTGATCCTTTATCTTAGGGATGATTATTTTAAATTCTTGAAAATTGGTCATTAAGCAGTTAATGTCTATATATGATATAAATATATGGTTTTTCATTTACTTATGTTACTGTACAAAAAACATTTTTTACAATAGTTACAATTTCAAAACATTAGCATTTTAACAATAACCTTTTAGGAAGAATGTGCTTATTTTTGGCCAGGCATCTAAAAAAAGGCTTTCAAACAAAAGAGACTGTAAACCAAAGTCATGTTAAAGGACTCCCTCAATCACCAGCCATCATTCATTTTTGCAGCATTTTCTGTGCTGTCCTCTGATTTTTGTATTGAATGTACATACAAGCTGGGACAAAAACAAAATGAGCAATAAAGTAAACACGTGTGAAACTCATTGAGCACTTGATTACTTACTGCACACACATGTCATGTTTTTAAAAATGTAATTGTGTCCTTAATAGTCTAATGTAAGATCAAAGTGATCAATTTTTAAGTTTATGAACAAAAAAATTAACATGATCCTCAATGAGGTGAAGAGTCACGGTACAGCTAAAAAGCTGAAGCAGTTTCACCAGAGTTTAACTCTTCTTTCATGATTTCAACTTCAGCAATGTTCGTCAAAAAGAGCTAACATATCCACAGACTTAATCTATAAGAAATGCTTATTCTTTTACAACATGATCGCTTCCATTGGGGTATGTTGGCTCAGTGCTTGCCACTGATGAAGCACAATTCCAGAAGATTGAGTTGTACCCCCTGCACTGTCACTGTTTGTGTTGGGTTTTATACATTTCTCACATGCACACGTTTTTTATTTTTGGTGATTTTTCCAGGTGCTCTGGTTAAGCCCCTACATCTGTACAGCTTGCGCATACGTACAGTGACTCAATGTAAGGAAATGTGGTTGGGTGCATGGCAGAATAGGCATTGAGTTGCTTCCTTACTGGTGTCAAATGCTTTTTTGGAAAGGCTATACCTTTAAATGTTTCTGAGATGGAAGCAAACTGGTTCAGGAAAAAGGGTGGTTCTGTGTCCATTATCTCTATGCCCTTATATGATTTTAATTATGCTGCTGTAATCCTCTTCTCATTTTTTACTGCTATGAACACTGAAAAATGTAAACATATATGTTATTGAGTTAACAACCTCCTCTCTTCACACAAACTTTAAAATGCTCCCTACATTTTGAGAAAGGAGTAGAATATACACATTCATTCCATCAAAAATCTTAACATCAATAACTGGGGATCTATACAAACATCTGAAATTTCTTTTTTTCCATTTAGCATTAGCTACAAATACACAAGTGTGTTTGATTCTTGGCCTGATTAATCCATGGAAAAACATCAGCACATTCTATCTGTATCTGTGTGTTTTATTTGTGTGTCTTCTCATACCCCAAATATTTGTAGATTTCATTAAACCAACAACTTACAACTCACCCAGTGAGAGCGTAGGTGTGAGAGGACTGACATCAACTCCAGAAATGGTGTCCAACACTGCTTAAAGCAAATGAATACCTCAGGTCGGATACACTTTACTCATTAGTGCCCAAAACAGAGGGTGAGTGGTGTGGGTCATAGGGTGCACTCTTTGCCATCCAGGAAACCCAAAATAATGGCAGATGAGAACAAATATGTATAAAAAAGGTGGCTTTCTTACCAAAAACAAACACACCGGTGATGGTAACTAAGAAGGAGAAAATACTAATGAAAGATGAGAGAAAATAAACCTGGTAGGCTCTCATTCCCTTACCTGTAAAGGTTCTCTACCTAAGTACCACATGGAATAATACTGATTCACTTATCCTTAAAGCGGATAGTAGACGTCACCTAGTATATATGTACCAAATTGCAGGTCAATAGTTCAAATGGTTTGCGCTCTACAGGTGATTTCAAGTCCGGGACAGGCAAACGGACAGCCACGGTAGCGGAAGAAGATTTTGTCACGAGGTGTGTGTTCCGTGCAACTGAGTTTTCAACAGAGCTGCGGGCGTCCGTTTGCACATGCGACATGTTTTGCCCACAGGAGACATGTAAAAGAGTAAAATACAGTATATAAAATGTACAAGTTGAAGTGACCTTTCTCAGGCTCAATTTTAAACAGAAAGTAAGTCCGCAATATATGTAGAATAGAATGCTCTTCTGCTTTAAGGACATGCGGGGTGTAATTGAGCATTGCTTAGGGAGGATGGATTTAGTGATCGTATTCGTTTATTATCAAAATACTTAATTTAGTTGAGGCATTAAAAAGAAAATATGAACATTTCAGGAAAAAGCATCCTTTTGGGGACATGTACCCATGAAACTCCACCTAAGAATATTTATGTAATCTCCATAAGTCAGGATGGCCGAGCGGTTTAAGGCGCTGCGTTCAGGTCGCAGTCTCCCCTGGAGGCGTGGGTTCGAATCCCACTTCTGACAACCTGTTTTCTAATTTAATGTTGCCCAAGCAAGAATGTTACCTGAGTTATCTAATCCCAAAAGACAAATACGTGTCATATACTTTCTTTCAAAAACTGTTATTGCCCAGCATTCTTATCGTTACCGGTGTCGGGTCCGAGCAAAACCTTTGCACGCTCAAATTAATAGTCCAGCCATATAAGGCTCGCTAGTCATTGCAGTTTTAACTTTACTTGTATTTCATGTTATTGTTACTTATTCCACTGCTCTTTGCACATGCAACACAGACACAGGCGCCCAAGCGTGCCTCTTTGAATTCATTTAAATAGCCTCATGAGGATCTGTTTTGCCCACATGAGCAGTATTTGACAATAGTTTAATTAGTACAAAATGTTCCTCTGTTTTAGGGACAGGCGAGCGTAATAAGTAAATGAGCATTGCTTCGGGAGGATGGATGTAATGATCGTATTATCAGCATACTTAAATTAGGTCTGGCGTTAAAACAGAAAATCTAAACGTTTGAGTACAAAATCAACTTTTAGGGAGATGCCCCCAGTTAACTCCGCCTATGATGTCGCATGAGATGATTTATGTGTTCTGCGCCAAAGGTATTCCACCCAGCGGTCTAAGGTGCTGTGTTTAGGTCGCAGTCTTCCCTAGAAGGTTGGGTTCGAATCCCACTTCTGACAAGCTGTTTTCTAAACTAACGCTGACTGATCATAATGTTCTTGAGATCACAGTCATCACCAAAATTTCTCCTGTAACGCCCATCGTTTCCTTCAGAAATCTACTGGAAAATGACCTTCACATCAAAACACACAAGACAAGTGTCTGAGAAGACCCCCATTGCAAAAGGTCCAAGCTGAGATTCAGGCGTTCTCAACACATTTTGAAATATTAACAGGTAAATTGCTTCTATTTTGCTTCTATATTGTCACATCATATTGTTAATGGACTTTCATCAACTGTTTGTGGATCACAACTTATGTAAAATCCTAACGCTACTAAATAAAATGTTATGTATTGAGGTGCCCTCCTGGAGAAGTTGGACTACCTGTGCCACCTCTGTAGGGTCCAGGTATCACCTCATGCTACCAGTAGTGACACTGACCATAGCCAAATGCAAAACTATGTGACAAAATAGTCAGAAAAGATGAGGAGGGAAAAATGTCAGGTGCCTCCACCTGTTAAACCATTCCTGCTTTGGGGGTCGTCTCATTGTTGCCCCTCTAGTGCACCTGTTGTTAGTTTCATTAACACCAAAGCAGATGAAACTGATTAACTGTCCCCTCTGTGATTTAACTGACCAGATCAATAGCTCAGAAGTGTCATTGACGTGATGCTATACTCCGATTAAAAAATGTTCCTTTATTTTTTTTGAGCAGTACAGTATATGTAGTTAGATAAATGACAAATATTTAAATGACAAATAGTATGGATCACCCATACACAATTTGCAACAAAACAAATGCAAGATAATACAGACATGTTTTATTCATGGTCTTTAGTGTAGTCATGTAAGCAACAATTTAATGTCCTGTGTACACGTCGGGGAATTTCGGGGACTTTTTTTTTTTTAGGGGGACAGAACCGAGGCAGTGGTTCTCAATTTATTAAAAAGGTGTCCGCCTAAACATCCTTAGCAGGTCACAAACTAATACATCCCACTGCCTTGAAATCCCGGCCAGAAATGTCATTATTGAACGGACTCTTTTCAGTTACATTTCTTGTCATGGTTTGGACCAAAAGACGCTTCATGATTACCAACGATGATGCCACCATTGGATTGTGGGCACTGGGACCCCCACACCAAGAGACTACCACTCTTTCTTTCTTTCTTTCTTTCTATTTGTAATGTTTTTGATTTATTGCTAATATCGTCCCCTTTCTTATTCTTTCCATGGGAACCAGAAATAAACATGCGCGATGACGCAAGGAGTACACTTATGGAGCCCCTTTACAATCACATTTATTTAAAATATTAAAATCACTCCCGATGCAACGTTTACGGTCCGTAAATAACAGTCCAAGCTCCCACAGTCTTTAACAGTTCGTTCTGTCGGCGGAGATTCCCACTCGATTAGAAAAAAAGGATCATGTCCTAGAAAGAATTTTAAGCTCTCTGTCATCCACTTGATAGCATCTTCAGGGTAGCTAAGGAGGGTGTACAGTCAAGAATACAAAGGGGGAAAAAATCTGAACAAGGTATGGACACGATGTACTTGATCCAAAACACAAACGCTAAAACAGCAATTGGTATAAATGGTAACACTCATTTCACAATAGGGTGACACAAAGGCTGTGAGGCGTCTGGAACCGGTGAGCATGTTGCGCAGTATCTCACAGCGCTTGTTAAGAATGTGGGAATCATTTTCTATAATGTGCAAGTTTTAATTTCTAGCGGTATTTAGTGTATTACAGTAACATGTTGATCACATAAGCATGTAGTAACTTTTCAGAATCTTCACGGTTGAAACCTGCACGACTACATCCCCCATATACTGTAAGTCGACACTTGAGTGAAAAACTGGGATGAGGATATCGCGCATTAGTCGAGGTACGGCTGCAATTCTTGAGAGACGACCTACCAGAAATTACTGCAGGGACGCGAGTTCGAATCCCGCTCAGGGCACATTGCCGAATGGAAAAAAAAAAAACTTTCTCTTCAACGAATGGTGCTTTGAATCCTACGTTGTAGTTTGTTTATTTTTCTTTTTTGATTAAACGAAAACTGTTCAGTGAATGATTTGTCAAGGAACACACAGACTACAAGCAAAGTTAAAAATCACACTTAAACAAACTGCCTGCCCATTCTATTGAATCATAATTATAACAAATAATAATGCATTTCACTTCCTTATAAAGTGCCTTTACTATCGTCTGAGACGGCTGCACAGATAATCAAGAAGGATAAAATAAAAATGAAAGCACAATAAGATTTAATAAATAATAGTGCACAGCTTTGTGTTTGTATATATTTACAACATTTGGGAAGTAATATATTCTAGTTGATGCTGACAATTAATTTGAAGTAGGTAAAATTAAATATTTGGAAATATTGCAAAGTAAACAGTAAACAGCATAAACACCACTTATATATATATATAGCATTGTCCGAGTATTAAAGGTGTAGGTCTACTTTATAAGCATAATTTATAACATCAGTGTTAATATAGAGTATTATTATTATTCTATATTGGCCTTGATATGAACGATTTGTGAAATTAGTGTTAAGTATTAAAAAAAAGCATACCGGTCTCTTGTTTTTACAGGTACATATATACACAGTATATATATAATTTTTACTGCAGTAATTCATTGGTCTTTATATACCAGAAAGACTTTCCCAGAGTCTTTTGTAGGAAATATGTACACATAGTTGATTTATCATTTTCAGATAAAAATGAACTCGCCCAAACAATTCAGTTTAAAGTTTTTAAATTGGCAAAGATAAAGTCAAGAAAAAAAACTTTTCACTTTCTATGATTTGTATTTTTATAATTATAGAGCACTTCATATTATTTTTAAAGCTCACTATGTAAAATTGAACTGATTATACAATTCAATGTTTATTATATTTATAGATTATTATACCTGTCTTTACACTTGTTGCATAAATATTTAATAAATGTAATAAACTTAACCAAGAATGTTTAAAAAATCATTCAAAAAATGTGCAGGTAAATGTAATTATATCTGCACAAACTGACATTCTTGAAGTAGGTAAAATAAATATTTGGAAATATTGCAATATTGCAGAGGGAAATGTTTATATACTTAGTGCAAAATAGCTATATGTGTTCTAGTAAACAAGCATAATTAACTATATATATATCTATAATATATATGCTATTCTACTGCATGATATATAACTATATATATATATATATATATATATATATATATATATATATATATATATATATATATATATATATATATATATATATATATATATATATATATACTGAGCAAAAAAAGAAACGTCCTCTGACTTTCAACTGTTTTTACTTTCAGTAAACTTAATGTGTAAATATTTGTATGAACACTAAAAGAGTCAACACCATAAGACATAAACTAAAATGTTTCACAATGTGTCCCTGAATGAAGGGAGGCTCAAAATCAAAAGTACCAGTCAGTATGTGGTGTGGCCACCAGCTGCTTGAAGTACTGCAGTACATCTCCTCCTCATGGACTGGACCAGATTTGTCAGTTCTTGCTATGAGATGTTACCCCACTCTTCCACCAAGGCACCTGCAAGTTCCTGGACATTTCTGGGGGGAATGGCCCTAGCCCTCACCCTGCGATCCAACAGGTCCCAGACGTGCTCAATGGGATTGAGATCCGGGCTCTTCCTCTACGAGGATGATCAGCTGTCCTTCTTGTCTCCCTGTAGCGCTGTCTTAGGCATCTCACAGTGCGGACATGGCAATTTATTGCCCTAGCCATATCAGCAGTCCTCATGCCTCCCTGCAGCATGCCTAATGCATGTTCACGCAGATGAGCAGGGACCCTGGGAATCTTTCTTTGGGTGTTTTTTTACAGTCGATAGACAAGTCTCTTTAGTGTCCTGCGTTTTTAGAACTGTGACCTTAAATGCCTACTTTCTGTAAGTTGTTAAGGTCTTAACGACCATTCCACAGGTGCATGTTAATTAATTGATTATGGTTAATTGAACATGCATGGAAAACATTGTTTAAACCCTTTACAATGAAGATCTGTAAAGTTATTTTTACATTATTGTTGAAATACACAGTCCTGGAAAAGGGACGTTTCTTTTTTTGCTGAGTATATATATATATATATATATATATATATATATATATATATATATATATATATATATATATATATAATATTAACTATATATATATCTATAATATGTATGCTATTTTACAGCATGTATATCTATAATATATATGCAATTCTACAGCATGAGTAGAATCATCTGAGTATTAAAGGTGTAGGTCTGCTTTATAAGAATAATTTAGTGTTAAGTATAAAAAAGCATACCAATCTTTTGTTTTTACAGGTACACACACACACACACACACACACACACACACACATATATATATATATATATATATATATATATATATATATATATATATATATATATATATATATATATATATATATATATATATATATATTATTGGTCTTTATTTACAAGAAAGACTTCCCGAGGGTCTTTTGTAGGAAATATGTACACATAGTTGATTTTCTCTATGATTTGAATTTTTATAATTAATGAGCACTTCATATTATTACTTTTAAAGCTCACTCTGTAAAATTAAACTATGATTATACAATTCAATGTTTATTATACTGTATTTATACATTATTATATCTGTCTTTACACGTGTTGAACAAATGTTTACTAAATGTAAGAAACTTAACCAAGAATGTTTAAAAAAATCATTCAGAACATGTGTAGGTGAACGTAAATATATCTGCACAAACCGAGACTAGTGAGTAACATTTTTAGACAGTTCAAAAAGCAACGCAAATCGCAAAGCGTCTGTGTGCCGACTCGGAGGTTGGGCCGCCCTCTCCCAGTTTTGGTAGTCGTGATTCGTCAATTCTTGGTAGAAGAGCGAGCCGTCATTGGCCAATTCTTGGTAGCCGAAACGGGGCGCGATTGGTCAATTCTTGGTAGCCGATACGGGCCGCGATTGGCCCGTGCTTTCAATTCTTGGTAGAATCTTGGTAGCGGAGAGCGATCCGATTGGTTCTCGCTACCAAGAATTACCTCGACTCACGGCTGCACGGAGCGTGGAGCGTGCTTTTCACTCAAGTGTCGATGTAAAGTATATGGCTGCTCGAAACTTCAAGAGGACAGACTCATCAAACGCCACCCAGCCCGGTATTTCAGATCTATTGTCAGTGTAACGCAACTATAGAAATTTCATCGTACCAGCGCCCATTGATAGCGTACCTGTGAGTAGTGGCGACTTTCTGAGAATCTTTATGGGGGACATTCCTTCAAAAATATTCTATCAAATGTCATCAAATTACAATGATTTATAGTATTGAAGGTGATTTTGTTCCACTTGAAAAAGGAGTTTCAAGTCAGGATGGCCGAGCGGTCTAAGGCGCTGCGTTCAGGTCGCAGTCTCCCCTGGAGGCGTGGGTTCGAATCCCACTTCTGACAACCTGTTTTCTAATTTAATAATGGTTAAGCGAGAATGTTATAGGAGAATCTTAAACCCCAAAGTATACAAACAAATCTCATCAAAAATATCATGTATTTGCCCAGCATTCTCATTCCTTCGTAGCTTAACACTCTTTCATGTCTGATTTGTGAGAAAAAGGTCTACAAGCTCAAGCTAACGATCCTGCCATATAAGGCTCGCTAGTCATGCAGTTTTAGCTACATTTATATTTCCTGTATTGTTATTTACTCCCCTGTATTGCCTATCACATTATCAATATACTCTCATCCTGAACTGTGTCAACTGATCAAATACACTTCAAAGGCCACTATATGCACTAAAATATGAGTGAATGACAAGACCCTACAACACTGAATTGAACTGCCTTAATAAACTCAGCACCTCTGAAAAATTAATCTTCTATTCATAGAAGTTAGTAATTTCTCATTAGCCACTGCATAAAGTATTTTTTTGTTTTCAATTTCACCATTGCTGACCTTTCTATAAGACTTAGAAATGGCTAATCTGTTGAAACAAAAGAAGGTCAGCAAGGAATGCAGAAAAGTTAAAAACTGAAATGCACTTTTTACAAATGGCAATAAAACATTTGAGTACATGACATTAATACAATGCATTGTGTCAATTTGGTAATACAATTAAAAATGAAACACTATAATTACACTAGATAGATAGATAGATAGATAGATAGATAGATAGATAGATAGATAGATAGATAGGACTTTGGCTTTTCACAAAGGCTCTTTAAATTAAAATATATAAATACATATATAAAATACATAAAATTATAATTACATAATGGATGGAATTACAGCTCCCCAGTTTACGATAACATCAATGTATTTGTTGTATGGCTCAAAATCACAAAAGGAATGTTTTTAATGGGCTTTAAACAGGCCATCTCTAAGATAGCAGTAAAAAACACCCCCCAAAAAACCTTGTTTAGATATCACACACATAGACCAGTGACATATTTGACTCCCACTATTCCAATGTGCACATCATTAAGATGTAAGGGAAAACTAAAGTACCTGGAGAAAAATCCCCATAAACACAGCGAGAACATGCCATCCATCTCGACCCTAGAAAGGAATTGAAGTCATTGTCCTAAAGCTATGGGGCAGCATTACTAATCACAATTAATGCTGTTTCTTTACGTCTGAATCACAAGTTGAAATACAGTACTGGCCTAATTACTGTCTATGTAGAATTAACACATTTTCTATGTCCTGACTGATTTTTTTCTCTGTACTCCAGTTTCCCCAGATCTCCCTAAAATGTCCAGACTAGGTTTACCGCAGTGATTCTAAACTGGCCTAATGTAGGGAAATACATGTAAGCACTCCCTGCAATGGATTAGAGTCCATTCCAAAGCTTCTTCCAGCCTTGTTTTCAATGACTATAGGATATGTTCCAAAAACACCTGCCCAACATCTGTATAACCTGTTTGGAAAGAATTGCATTCAAAGTTGGGAGAGCAGAATTAAACAGACAGCTACTTAAGAAAATACATTTCAACAAATTAATGAACAGCACAGAACAATACAATCGGTTAAAATGCAATTCCCACCTAGTTTGGCATTAATAAGTGATCCTCCCAAGGACATCTATGTGCAAGTAAATCAAACATCAGTAAATTGGGCAACAATTCATTAGGTCAGTGCTGGCTAGCAGTAAACAGCAAATACTAAGGAGTGGAACTAAGCAAAGCACCATATGCCACAGAAACCCAAAATGGCCTTCATGAGCTCTTATAATGAGCTTCTGCAGAGTTTTGAGACTGAAATCTTAACTTTTATTTTGTTAAACTGTTTGACGGCTGGTACCTCCATTTTTTCCCAAAGAATAATAATCAAGGCCCCAGCGAGAATTGAACTCGCGACCCCTGGTTTACAAGACCAGTGCTCTAACCACTGAGCTATGGAGCCTCATGCGCAAGGTACTGACTCATGGGATCGTCTAATGTTTTTAGGGCAGTTAGTAAGGATCCGGTTCTGCTAGTTTTTTTTTTTTTTAAGAGTGCATACAAATGGTACTTTTATATATTCGTGTATGTTGTTTATATATACAATAAATACAGTTAGCACAGAGTGCTAAATATATGAAAATCCGTTTTCGCAAAAAAAAGTCTCATAAAACGAATAAACATAGTTTATTTATTTTTAAATATTTTAAAATATACGGGAAAGTAACACCGCCATATTATGCATTTTAATATTCCCGGAAGTGTTCATTTGTATGAGAAACATTTTTATTTTTTAGCAGAATAACAGCTCCATTCAGGTCCCATCCATCCATTATCTAACCCGCTATAGCCTAACAATAGGGTCACGGGGGTCTGCTGGAGCCAGCCCAGGCAACACAGGGCGCAAGGCAGGAAACAAACCCCGGGCAGGGCGCCATCCCACCGCAGTCCATTCAAGTCTATAAACAGAAAAGAAAAGTTTGATAATGTGACACTGTTTCCAACGAATAATACTGGAGAAAGTTATTAATTAAGGACTATGCTACTCAATAAATAATCTTAGATTGCGGATATTGCTACAGTATTTGCACTGTTTATGCGGAAATTGCTACAGTATTTGCACTGTTTAATGCCATTATGCAAAAGTCTTTTTCCACTCGAATGTCGCACATGTTCAGGATCCTAAAAGGCGCTCTATAATCGCCAATGTCTCTGTAACTCAGCGAAAGTGAGTGTGGCATCAGACATTTACGATCGTAATGGAAGTGGGAGCATCTTAGCCAAATTGTAGCGCTGTTCTGCCGTGTGCCCGAAGCTAGTCATATTCGAACCTCGACATAAAGCTTGAATGTGCACTACAGTGGTCTCGAGAACTGATAAAGACGATCATGTTAATATGCGCTACACATCCCTCTCGCCATTCACTTGAAGCCGCGTAAGAAACGAATGGCTCGAGACTGCGCAGGTACTGCACATGGGCGGAGTTTGACAACCATAAAAAATAGTCACAATCATACTGCTGCATATTTACATCATATCCCAAGTCACATATCAAATAGTTTGTAATATAATACTACAACATGAGCTAAATATCACAGTAATGCGTTTAAAACTTTAACATTTCGAAAAAGTACACAAGTTTGTTAAATATAGGCTATTGAAACGACGTTCTGAGACTGGACTTTTTTGAAAGACATGGAAGTTATTTAGATTGCTTAAGTAGCCCCTGATATGTATGTATGTATGTATGTATGTATGTATGTATGTATGTGTGTATGTGTGTATGTGTGTGTGTGTGTGTGTGTGTGTGTGTGTTTTCATCCTGCGATGGGCTGTCGTCCTATTCAGCGATCGCTCCTGGCTTGCGCCCGATAAGCTTCCTTGCGTGCCTGCTCCGGATAAGTGGGTTAAAAAATGAATGGACTGAAGGAAAAATGTAAGCACTTTTAATGTTTTATTTACTTTATCAAATAGTTGTTTGTGTATTAAATGTTTTGTCACGAGTTGTGTTTCGTTTGCCTGACTTTTTCACAGACCGATTTTCGGCTGTTTACACGTGCGATATGGACACATGCACGCGGAGGCGTGACCACGGGTTGGCTGGGGTGGGCACTGCCCCCCAGAGACAAGCTGTGCCCACCCTGCAAAATGCTCTGTCTGTCCAATGAAAAATCTGGAGAAGAATAACATTTTATTTTCAAAGTTCACTTCGCCGCACATTTTGAGCCTGTTGACCGCATTCTTTAATTAAAGCAGAGCATACGTTCCATTCTTCTTTTATTTTGTGGTTGGTAACACCAAAGGCTATGCATAGGTGGCTTATTAAAAAGCAGACATCTTAACCTTTGTCCCTCCGCCAGCTGCTGGCTCCACGGTTGAGCCCAGCACCGCTGCTAGCAACACGGAGCACAGCGCACCCACGTCGGGAACCGAAACTCCAAAAGATGTAGCTAAGCCTACGCAATCCTCCAGCTCTGCGCCCATGTCGGGTACTCCAAACCTCTGCCTTCAACAAAATATATCAGTCCGGTCTGTCTGACTTAAATATAGGCTACATAGCCCATCCCAGCCCATTTTTTATTAATTATCCCAAGCGCGCATTCGGAAAGACACTCAGATGTTTTAGTGCAAGCTGGTATCAGTCTCAACCATGGCTTGAATATTCTCTTGTCCGTGATGCCAGCTTTTGCTTTGCCTGCCGCAAATTTAGTATTTCCAATTCGAACCGCGAGGACATATTCGCCAAACACGGCTACACTCATTGGAAAAAGCTCTAGAAAGAGACGGTGGCGGCTTCCACAAACACGCGTCTAGTATACCGCACTTCGGAGCGATGTCTACATGGCAAGAGTATACGGCGCCGGGCAGAGACGGGTGAAAGCATAGTTCAACTGCTGGGTCCAACCAAAAGAATAGATGTTGTGTGAAAAGCATTGGGGAGGCCGTTCAGTTCCTTGCAGTCAATGAACTGGCACTGCGTGGTCACAATCACAAAGGTGGGGAGGAGGGACTTTTCCTTAAGTTCTTTGATTACATAATCAAAAAAGATGCCAAACTTTCAGAAATTGTAAAATACATCCCAGACAATGCAAAATACTCATCCAATATAATTCAAAATGAAATAATTGAGACTATTGCTAAAATGGTGGTAAAAGATATCAGGACCAAATATGAAAAAGCTGACTCATGGATTTTGCATTAAAAGTGATGTTACCAGGGATTGCTGTAACATTGAGAATTTGTCTGTAGTGATTAGATTTGTCCAGAACTTCATCCCTGAAGAACACCTGATTGGCTTAATTGAACTGAATCAGCTTGATGCCGAATATATTCGTAACCAAATTCTGTCACATCTCTCTGAGCTATAGGTTACAGCCCAGGCAATTTAGTGTGTCAGTGTTTTGATGGTGCTTCTGTCATGTCTGGGGCAAGGGGTGGTGTCCAGGCTTTGTTACAAAACAAAGTTGGTAAGTACATTCCATATGTACACTGCTACCACCACCAGCTCCATTTAGCAGTGATACATGCAATGGAATCAGAACCTCTGACTAAGAAGTTCTTTGACTGGTCAAATTCATTGAACACATTTTGTCACAGACATTATGTTTCACACACATACAATACACCCACACAGAAAAGACTTCTAGAAATGCAATGGACCAGTCATTATGATGTCACAAAGTCCATTGTCAACAATGAGGAAGCTATAAGGGGACTTCTCTCAGAGGTAGCAGAGGCTATGACTGCCCCTTTTGACATTTGCATAGAGGCATGTGGTCTTTTGACCCAATAAAAAAGCAGAATTTCTTCAATACTGGAAAATTCCTCCTTCATGTTCTTGGTGTGCTGAAACCAGCCAATGCAATTCTACAGGCACATGCAGTGGATTTGTGCACTACTGGGGAGGTGGTGACAGCTTCAGTGGCCACACTGAAGGAGATGAGATGCCACTCATTCTGGGAGATGCATTTCTCTCAGTGTGAAAGTAGGCCTACCAATTCGCTCAAAAAGAAACGGAAAGTTAATTCACAGCTTGATGATAGTATTGCTGTGTCTACGCTTGGGCATGGTGACTCTGATGAACAAATTGCTTATAATCAGACTTTTAAAGGGCTATGTTCAGCATTTTTGATAGAGCTAATGTTGAATTGGAGACAAAATTCTTTCAGAGAAATGTTGAATTATTGAGGGCCACATCGCTTCTCCTGCCAAAATCAGAATTATTTCTTGATCATTCTCTCCTGAAACCACTTCAGGCACTTGCAGGCACAGAGCAAAACAGCATGAGCTTGCAAAATGAAATTGCTGTGGCAAAAGCAATGTTGATCAATAAACTGCCAGTTGATGTTAATCTGTCTGAAGCATGCAAATGCATTCAGCAGTACAAAGAGGCCTTCCCTATATTGCATTCGCTATATGTCACAGCACTCATCATTGGTGTGTCTTCAGCTGCATGCGAAAACTCTTTCTCTACTTTGAACTGCATTCTCACTCCACTCCGCTGAACAATGCTACATTCAAGGAAGAGAAATTTAGTCATTCTGGCACATGAGAAAAACATCACAGAAAATCTAGACACGAATTAATTTATTTCAGAATTTGCCAAGAGTAACCACAGACTGGTCCTGTAGATAATATCCAGGTTAAACACTGGAAACTGATATCCTATAGCCTCCCTAATGACTACAATGAGCCACGTTTCTGTTCTTGCTCTAATATGTTGTATACATTTGACTTTATTAATATTTACCTTGTAGATGTAGTTCTATATTTGTTCACAAAAAATAATAATACAAGTTCTATTGCCTTTGTTAATTTTATTGAACAATAAGTTATGATTTATGCCACATTTTTTGCTATTATATATTATATAAAACTATGTTGTTATTATTATTTGAGAAATGGGGATGGATGGTTGGTATTTTTTGCCCCCCCCAGACAAGCCAAATGCCCACCCACACATTATGTTCTGGTCACACCTCTGCATGCACGTCTCTTTGCAATCATTTAAACAGCCTCTTGAGGATCTGTTTTGCCCACAGGAGCAGCACTTGACACGTAAATGAGTAAAACACAGAATATAAAATATACAAGTTGAAGTGACCTTTCTCGGTCTCAGTTTTAAATAGTAAGCAAGACCGCGTTTTGTGTAGTACAGAATTTTTCTCTGTTTCAAGGACAGGCGAGGTGTAAGTGAGCATTGCTTAGGGAGGATGGATTTTTGGCGTTTATTATGAAAATACTGAAGCGACCTCCGCGTCAGGTTCGAAAAAGAAGAAAAAAACAGACAGGCGAAGTTAAATTCAGAAAACAGTTTACTTGAACAGTAAAGAAGGAAAAAACACAGGGTTGTACCAGTAGTGTAGTCCAGGGTATACGCAGGTATACGGCGTATACCCACTTCTTATGTCGTCACAGCGTATACCTACTTCTAAATCCCCCTATTATGGGTATAAGCTGCAGTGTAATACAGGGTATACGCGGGTATACAGAGCTTTTCAGTCCACACACTGACAATCTACATCCACAGTGACACGCTGATGCGTATTTATGTGCTGCAGACACGTCATTTTTTTTCTACCATTGTTGTCTGTTTTGGTTATGTTTTTGGAGAACTAACGATGGTTACAGCAAACGGATTGCGCCAATCAGAGGCAGAGTAGGGCGGGACATGCCGTTCCTTTGCTAAACCGGGAAAAATATCCATTGCCGCCACCTTCCTGTCGGTCAATTGTTACACACCAAAATATGTCCTTACGTGAAAAGTTAATATAACCAAGTTAATAGTGAAAATGAAGCGAACCATACAAACAAAAATTAGCTTTCAGAACAAACGACCTTGTGAAGCTACATTATTGCTACTATCCAGCCGGACATGTAGCCACAGCCCAACGCCCACAGTCTCTCGGTCCCCAAACTCAGTCGGAGGGGGTGCTGACGGTGGAGGCGCTAAATCTCCGATCGACGTTGCAATTTCAATGGAAGAACACGTCAACCATAATAGCAATATTTGTAAATTATGTCAATGCAGCATTTCTACAGCATTAACTAGCAGCTTTTTCATTTAGTTTTGTTTATTTTTTGTTGTTCCAATTTGCTCATGCTGTGGCTAGTGTTAAATTAGCTTCCTTTACTTTCATTAGCTTCAAAGTTGCTAGCTGTCAACAAATTCAACCTGACTTTCACATCAGTTCTTATTTTTGAGTATAAACAGATTAACAGGTGTTGGGGAGAGTTTATAATGTTACACTTGCACCATTTTCCCCGAGCACTAGCCGGTGTCCAAATGGCTCAGACATTACAGCATTTCTAGCTAGGTACGCTATTCGTCCTGAGAAATGCTGATTTTAAACTTGAAACTGTGTTAGTGTGTTAGTACCATTTTCACACCAATAATTTTATGACTAATGTTTTTTTTGTAGACACCAATAATGAATGGCAATTTATAATTGTGTCACTCTCTGGCCTTCACTTTCTGTTGCAGAATAGATATTCTAAGACACTGTTTACAAAAGAATCTACTTTCCCCATGGACTAAGAAAATGTATGCATTATGCAGTTGAAACACTCTGTAAATCTGCAAAATCTGCATCTCTGGTTTGTTGAGCTCATAATGATCCTTGAAGTGAATGAAGTCAGGCAGCAGAAGTAAATAGTACTGCCCCTTTCTAGTGGGAACTAAATATGTAAGACTGTCACTATTAGTAACGGGGCACTTTTTTCTTTTGCTGTGTAGGCCACTAAAAAATTTGGGGGCTAAATTTACAGTATACCTACTTCTCCAGATACCACTACACCACTAGTTGTAACAACAAAAAAATGAACGTCTTTGACTTTTGAACTATTTACAATCTTCTATATTTCTCTCACATTTGTGGTCCTGAGGGACGCCATTAAAGAAAAGCAAAACAGAAAAAGAAAAACGCCGACTTTGTAACCCCATAACACAACCTTCTAGACCCTCCTCTCATCCCGGGTACCCCCACTTTCCACGTCAATCATACCCTTGCTGTCAGCCCTCCGCGTTGTACTTAACCCTCCCTCAATCGGACCCAACAGTCACTCCAAAAGGCCTTCAACCTGGCTGGGGTGATACAATACTTACATTAGTTAAGGCATTAAAAAAGAAAATCTAAACATTTCAGGAAAAGGCAATCATTTGGAGACATGTCCCCATGAAACTCCGCCTATGATGTTGCATAAGATGATTTATGCGATCCGCACAAAAGGTATTTCATAGACTGTCACTAAATAGTTATAAAAAGCGTAATGACAATTTGGTTCCACTTTTAATATGGATGTTAAGTCAGGATGGCCGAGTGGTCTAAGGTGCTGCGTTCAGGTTGCAGGCTCCCCTGGAGATGTGGGTTCAAATTTCACTTCTGACAAGCTGTTTTCTAATTTAATGTTGGTTAAGCTAGAACGTTACCCGAGTTCAAACCCCAAATGATAAAAACAAATAATTTCATTTCCATTAAAAACTGGAATTGCCCAATATTCTCATGCCTTCCTATCCTAAGATCCTTCCATGTTGCTGGTGTCAGGACTGAGGAAAACTTATGCACCCTCAAATTAATAATCCAGCCATATAAGAATCGCTAGTCATTGCAGTTTTAACTGTACTTACATTTCCCGTAGTGTTACTTATTCCTCCCTATTGTCATATCACATTGTCAATGTACTCTCATCATGAACTGGGTCAACTGATCATTTATGTACACTCCAAAATGTGCAGAAGGAAATCCGAGTCCAGCCGTCCGGAGGGAAGTGAAGGAGCAGTACAGGAGAAAGCTGGAGCAGAAGTTGCCGAACAACAGCATGAAGGAAGTGTGGGATGGGATGAAGATCATCACTGGCTGCAGCTCGAAGCAGGGTGCCACCATTGAGAGAGACGTGGAGAGAACAAACCAGATGAACAACTTCTTTAACAGGTTTGACCACCCCAACCCACTCTCACCTTAGAGTATTGCACCCTCCACCCATTCTTCTGCTGATACCAGCATAAGAGAGAGTTTCCCCCCACCCACAATTACAGCAGCCCAGGTAAGCAGAGAACTGAGGAGACTTCGTGCTAGCAAAGCAGTGGGTCCAGATGGAGTATCGCCATGACCGCTGAAGGCCTGTGCATTGGAGCTGGGGAGTCCTCTACAGCGCATCTTCAACCTGAGCCTGGAACAAGGGAGAGTCGCAAGGCTTTGGGAAACATCTTGCATCACCCCAGTCCCAAAGGTATCACATCCTAGTGACCTGAATGACTTCTGGCCTGTCGCCCTGACGTCACATGTGGTGAAAACCATGGAGTGGCTGCTGCTTCACCATCTGAGGCCACAGGTCCACCACACCCTCGACCCTCTGCAGTTCGCATACCAGGAGAAGGTGGGAGCGGAGGATGCCATCATCTATATGCTACACCGAATCCTCTCCCACTTGGACAGAGGCAGTGGTGCTGTAAGAATTATGTTTCTGGACTTCTCTAGCGCCTTCAGCACCATCCAACCTCTGCTCCTTGGGGACAAGCTGATAGAGATGGGACTAGATTTATACCTGGTGGTATGGATCGTGGACTATCTTACAGACAGACTTCAGTATGTGCATCTCGGGAACTGCAGGTCTGACATTGTGGTCAGCAACACAGGAGCACCGCAGGGGACTGTACTTTCTCTGGTCCTGTTCAGCCTATATAAATCAGACTTCCAATACAACTCGGAGTCCTGCCACATGCAAAAGTTTGCTGACGACACTGCTATTGTGGGCTGCAACAGGAGTGGGCAGGAGGAGGAGTATAGGAAACTAATCAAGTACTTTGTTAAATGGTGCGACTCAAACCACCTACAACTGAGCACCAGCAAAACCAAGGAGCTGGTGGCGGATTTTAGGAGGACCAGGCCCCTCATGAACCCCGTGATCATCAGATGTGACTGTGTGCAGAGGGTACAGACCTATAAATACATGGGAGTGCAGCTGGATGATAAATTGGACTGGACTGCCAATACTGCGACTGCGACTATACTTCCTTAGAAGACTGGCGTCCTTCAACATCTGCAATAAGATGCTGCAGATGTTCTATAAGACGGTTGTGGCGAGTGCCCTCTTCTACATGGTGGTGTACTGGGGAGGCAGCATAAAGAAGAGGGACGCCTCACGCCTGGACAAACTGGTGAGGAAGGCAGGCTCTATTGTAAGCACGGAGCAGGACAGTTTGACATCCGTGGCAGAGCGATGGGCACTGAGCAGGCTCCTGTCAATCATGGAGAATCCACTGCATCCACTGAACAGGATCATCTCCAGACAGAGGAGCAGCTTCAACCACAGATTGCCGTCACTGTCCTGCTCCACTGACAGACTGAGGAGATCGTTCCTCCACCACACTATGCGACTCTTCAATTCCACCCGGGGGAGTAAATGCTAACATTATTCAAAGTTATTGTCTGCTTTTACATGAATTTCTATTATTCTTTAATTTAACATTGTTTTTTTTATCAGTGTGCTGCTGCTGGAGTATGTGAATTTCCCCTTGGGATTAATAAAGTATCTATCTATCTATCTACAGAAAGATTTTTAAAACTTCAGTCTATGACTACTTCTTGGGTTACATTTAGTCCTCTTAGTTAGAACTCCAGCCTTTGTTTCCTACTCTTCATGCAACTTCATAGAGACGTGTTCATAATACATAAAAAGGATCCAGGCATTGCCATAAAGCTCCCTGCTGTCCTCAACTGGGTTGAATATCACTATGTTTAATATGTGAATTTCAGAAATAACTGAATACTGGGGACATTGGCTGAAAGCTAGCAAACATTAAATATTTACTTGATAAACATGGTCTGGTATATGTTTACAGTGAAACACCAGTTAGCTAATCACAAGAAATTAATTCTGGATTGTTAATTTGTTATGGTGAAGGGGCTCTGTATCTAACCCAAACTATAAGCTTCTCCATGTAAAGTCACCCAAGTCAACTAGGCCTTGGCAAAGACGGCAGATTAAATGTGGTCTACAGGAAGAAAAAATGACATCCTGGTCAAGACATTATAGAATACAAAACTCTAATTGTTTTGGAATGAAGACAAATAATTAACTAATTACCTTGGACTGTATGGTATATTAAATCTCAGCTTTGAAAATGAGCAATATTTAAGAATTTCTACTTAATACTAAGTGAAAGTATACAGCACATTATCACTGATGTGCAGGCTACAATGGGATGATATGTGAGATGATGAATTGTGAGGATAGACAGTGAACATTGCAAACACTAGACTTACAACTGCTGCCATATTAGACAAGACGGGGGGAATCAAATTACAAGAAATATTAATACACTCAGACTGGAGATGGATTGGTGTCAAAAATTGGCCCTTAACTTTTGTCAAGACTGTCTCTCCACAATTGTCTGAACACTGACCATCCGTCCTTGTTCATTCAGCTCGTGTACACAAAATTCTTTCTATTGATCTTCAACTCTAAGTCGTTGTGTGATTTTCAGTGGTTCTCAGTGCCTGCATTCCTGCAGTTGTTATGTCCTTTTTCCTCTCACCAACTATGCAAGGCTGATCTATAGGTGCTACACTGGACTGAACTATGACAAAAATGTGGACTGTTTGAGAGTCTTAACACATTCAACAAACATGGGTTTTAGTTCTAGTTATTTTGATATTTTGCCAGTCAATAATAACTCCACAGTTATCTGAAAGTTGATGCCCTTGTAAATTGACGCCTGAAACAATCTAGATGAGGGGTTTTCAGGATCAGTCCTATAGGGTACCACCAGTTAAGAAGTGCTGCACGTGTACTGTTGTTTAATCATTTCTGTCTAATTTAGAGGGATCAAAACAGTTTGCCCGTAGTCGGCAGGATTCGAACCTGCGCGGGGAGACCCCAATGGATTTCTAGTCCATCGCCTTAACCACTCGGCCACGACTACTTACGAAACTGCGTTTTAAATGACCCAGTTAATAGCTTGTTTATTCATATTAGTCTTTAAAGTACAACGGTCTTTCAGATCTCAGAGTTCATACTAGAAGATTACTTTCCTATGTAGAAGTCCATGTAAATAAGACGGCCCTTGGTAATTTTGCGCACTTTTGTCAATTTTCACAGGAAAAACTACTTAAACTAAACGAGTGTAAAATGAAAGCGACATTTACAGGACACTATTTGTTAAAATAATATTGGCGCTGTTTGGGCGATAAGAAAGCATTTAACTAATACAGAAGTAGTGTAGCGCCCTGGCAGAGCTCTGTGAGGCGGAGCCGCGCGGCGTGTGTGAGCGGACAAAGGGACAAAAAGCGCGTTGAGCCGCAGAATTAGCGGGCCCGGTCGCCAAAGAAAACAACGGTGTGTTTCAACAATAAAAATGTAATTTTATGGCATATTTTCATACAAATAATGTAGCTCAAAGTGCTTTACATGATGTCAAAGAAGTAGTTGTGCAAAGAAAGACAAAGCAAAATTAGATAAGAAAAATAGTAATAGTATAATAGTATACAAAAATAAATAACTCACACATACGATGGATGTATAATTAAGACAAACTTAGTTCTTCAATGTAGAATTTTTTTTTTTTTAGTCTAAATGATGGTCTGATGATAAAGTCAGATGACCAGGGTGGAGGAAAAGAAAAAGAAAACCTCCATTTAAGCCTGAGAAAAAAAAAAAAACAAAAAACAAAATCCGTAGGGGTTCATGGCCAAAATCTTTCCAAACCCCCACTGGGAATTCTGCCTAACATATCCTTATATCCTTATTATTTTTCAAGACATCGTCTTAGAGAATTGAACGCAATGGGTCTTATGACAGGTTGAGCTCTCTGCTTTCATTCAAACATCACAGGTGGCTGCACAGGACTTTGGTCAGGTGGTGGTCGTATATGTTATGTATTGAGATTAATATAATAATGTTTGGCAGTATTCCTAGGCAGCATATCTTTGGAGACACAGGCTTTCTCTTCTTGTCTTTGCGGTTCTTACTAAGTAAAGACTAAAGTGCGGTTGACAACACAACTTCTGGCCTCAGTGTCTATTATTGAATGTCTGCCCGTCATCTGCCTCATATTACTGGACATAGTAGTACAGAAGGGCACCACAAAAGAATCAGAAAAGAAACCAGAGAAAAGTAAACAGTAATAAAGATTGTAGATGTATATGAAGAGTGTGGTAATTCTGTACATATCTTATTTGTTTCCTAGGATAACTGCTCAAGAAGTAAAATAATGTTAGTCGAGCCAAGAAAAAATTCACCCTGTCTTTATCGCATTAGTAGCGGATTAGTGAAATTTGTTTTATTTTAATCAGGCGTGGGATCTTTAAAATAAAACTGAATGGTAATTTACTTGCTGAAGTACCGCCAGTATATCTAACTTAATATGCTGAAGAAATACGACTTCTACATGATCTTCAGTCATGATTCTGTCGGCCATTGAGTGTTTATGCACTTCTATAATCGTCGACTGCTAACACACAACTGAACTACATAGCGGAGCGGATGTATATACGTTATTTTGTTTGACGCATGTGCGTTCAATTGGTTTTATTAACATTAGAGCATCATTGATATATTCTGTTAATGAAAATTAAAAAAAAATGTTATTTAGGTGTATAATATATAACGTATGCTACATGCTACTACTGAACTGTCAACAAACAAATGCCTAGATGTCAGTACCTATTAAAATTGTAATAGGGCAGCGTACTTGGGAGAATTTACAATAAATACTTAGTTTAGTCATCCTTAAATGAATTATTTTTTTTTTACAAATGAGTTAAAGGAGCCTTGCATTTGTTAAGAGAGCCCAGAATATCGCCTTGAAGGTGTTTGGAGTGCATATGTAAGGCTTCGCTAAATACTTTTTTCTAGAGCTCCTGTAAACGTTATTGACTTTTAGGAGCTCCTCCACCAACTTGCTTACCTATTTCTTTTTTATAATATCCCTCTTCTTTAATCGCTTGCATTTCTAATGCAATTGTGTATTTAATTATTAGGAAATAACGGGCAGTTGATCATTTATTTCAGCACGTATTAAGGAATTAAATAGTATTCGTTTTTGATACCTTACCCACTAAAATTGGTGTCTATTTTAAATTAATCATAATAAAACTACAAAGAAAACGATATGCAAAACAAACGGTTCCTCTTTGGTTTTGAAATTCCGGAGAAACGTTATACTGTACATAAATACAGTTTTATTTGTATTTCCATTTTGACTTTGTGTTGGTTGCTCTTGAGATTAAATTTGTGTTATAACCTGAAAACTAAAATGTGAACGGCTTTACTTAGTTCAGTTCTTTTTTACATTTGTATCATACAGTGAAATTCTCCCTTTCTTGACTAAAATGTGCACAGTTAACAGACGTCGATATTTGCTTAGTCACGTTTGCTTTATTTATGACTGTGAAAATATTGTAAAATATTTTATTTAGGCAGATAATTGAGCATTTTCCAAACAGAGAAATAATTTCAATATAAGTTCAATTGTTTCGTTCACTATTAGGGTTTTAAGATGTAGTCGGGACAAGGATTCAGCCTCAGCTGCGCAAAAAATCTCGAAATATCGGACCAGGTCTCAGTTTTGTACTGAACCAAACTTAAAGAGACGTCGTGAGCACAGCTGATTACGAGGTGTTAATTTCAGCAGTGCTAAAAGGGTGAAACGATCAAGAAAATACCTCTCCATTGTAATAAACTTGAAAGATTTCAATCTGGAGAAAAAAATCTGATGCACGATTCCCGAGTCTGCTTGTAAAAGTGACTAGTGACACGCAGTTGACCATTTGTGTTTCAGCATATTCAACCTAAAGTAACTGAAAAATTAATTCGGCTCCACCTATAACAACAACAGCAATAATAATAATAATAATAATAATAATAATAATAAATGACGGCGCCAGAAATAGCCATTTATGTCAAGGGAATAAATTCATATACGTGTAAAGTTTTACACACCGGAAAAGGTTGTTTATTAAAATAAAAAGAAAGAAAGAATAGGGGACTCTTCTCTAAAGCAAACACTTTTAGCACAAAATAGATTCGCAATGCATATAATGAATCGAAACAAGCTGCTAGGTAGTTAAATAAATAAACAAAAATTTCGGAAAATCAAAAGATGTGATGCTCGGACTGCATACTTCACTAGTAGGATTACATCTGGAGTCTGATGACCGCTCTGTAAATAAACGTCATATATCAGCTGTGCACAAAAAGCCCTGTGCTGTAGCACATGTCCTCTTCTGTTTTAAAGAAAGGGTGAAGGTCCACAAAATTCTCTAAAGGCACCCAGCCTTAGTCTTTCAGTCAAATATTGAATCATACATTAGAAAATATCATAATATATCATTTAAATCGGAAATAGTGACCACAATTTCGAGCTTGGGCAAAGTGACTTAGAAATTATTTTAAACCTGTTCCTAAAATGATGTCTTGACTTTAACCACTGATCCTTGAGAACCCATCTGCCGCAACTTACCGCATACATACCAGTTCGAATCCCACATTGCTGAACGAAAGAAAGTATCTCTAAATTAATTAAACAAAAAAAACTTTCTCGTCAACGAACCAACACACACACACACACACATATATATACATATATACACATATATATATACACATATATATATATACACACATATACATATATATATATATATATATACACATATACATATATATATATATATATACACATATACATATATATATATATATATACACATATATATATATATACATATACATATACATATACATATACATATATATATATATATATGTGTGTATGTATGTGTGTGTGTGTGTGTGTGTGTGTGTAACAAGGTTTCTCTTCTAAGATGGATGGAATCCTTTTTGGGAACAAAAAGAACAGGATAGAGGCAGATTTTTTTTTTTAAATCCCGCTGTATTCTTTGCGGCTGCAAGCACGTGGTCAAGCCAAATCAAAACAATAACATTCTTACTTCCTGTCACATCCCCTCCCAGATCTTGAATGCTTAACTTTAACTTAAAAGCACATATCATTTCTAACTTAGCAAGCAGTGGGTTCAAGGCATGAACAATCCCTGGGCAGGGTGCCAGTCCATTTGCAGGATAAAACAATCACAATCACTCGACACTATCCTGTTAATCACTTCTGTACATTAAGACTTTGATAAAAATAAAAACTTCGCAGACCCTACCTATATACTGTCAGAAAGTAATGAATATCATAAAGAAAGGAACTTACCCTTCTAACAAGTCAAATCAGTATCAGGCAGGAGAAAGAGCTTGTCCCTCTGCACCATTTATTACTACTAGCTAATGCTTGATCAGGGAGCGTTCTTCTACTACAGCATGATCAGAATCGTCAGAGTATTAAAGGTGTTGGTCTATTTTATAAGCATATTTTATAATGTCAATGTTAAAATAGAATAAAATTATTATTATTATTATTATTATTATTATTATTATTATTATTATTATTGATGTGAACAATTTGTGAAATTATTGGGAAGTATAAAAAATCATACAACATACCAGTCATTTGTTTTCATATATTTTATATTTTTACCACAGTAGTTAATTAAGAATTATTGGTGTTTTTATACCAGAAAATATGAAATATATGTGTCTTTTCAGTTAAAAATGAACTCATCCAAACAATGAATAAAAAAGCTTTTAAATTAGCAAAGATGTAGTCAAGAAAAAAAGTTTTCATTTTCAGTTATTCATATTTTTATAATTACACAGCACTTCATATTATTATTATTATTATTATTATTATTATTATTATTATTATTATTACTTTTAAAGCTCATCCTGTAAAATGAAACTATGATTATGCAATTCACCAATGTTTATTATATTTGTACATTATTATATCTTTCTTTACACGTTTTGCAAACATATTTAATAACTGTAATAAACTGCACCAAGAATGATTAAAAAATGATTTAAAAAATGTGTACATTAATGTAAGTATATAAATCCGTTCATAATCAATTTAGACTATCAGATTGCAAACTAAATGTCAGATAGGTAAAGGCATATCAAAGGTTGCGTTAAACAACAATAATCAATACATTTATGAAACTTTTATGACAAACTTAAATAAATACATATTTTGCTACTGAAGGGTATTTTTCTCCACAAACCGAGACTTGTGAATAACATTTTTAGAAAGTTCAAAATTAATCGTAAAGCGTCTGTGTGCCGACTCGAACAAACTTTTGCAGAACGCATTCATTGACAAGAGGTGCACCCACCGTTTCCAATTCTTGGTAGCCGACACGAGCCATGATTCGCCAATTCTTGGTAGCAGAAACGAGTTGTGAGTGGTCAATTCTTGGTAGGCGATACGGGCTGCGATTGGCCCGAGCTTTTAATTCTTCGGGGGGTCTTGGTAGAGAAAAGCGATCCGATTGGTTCTCGCTACATAAAGCCTCCTTGTATTCACTGCTCACATGGGATGGTCTAACGCAGTATTTCCTAAACTCGGTCCTGGGGACCCCCTGTGGCTGCAGGTTTTTGTTCCAACCAGATTCCTAATCAGTGAAAACACCTGATAACATTCATCTCATTTAATTAACTGGTATTTTGTTTTTCTTTTATTTGACATTCAGAAAAGCACAGCAGCATGATTTTTACATTTATGGCATTTATAAATATTTCTGCTTTTGCTATAGATTTAAATGCTTAATTCTTTTTTGTTGATTTCATTATACTTTGCCCTTTATCTGTGTAGGTTTTTCCCCTTTGTTGTATCTTATTAATAACAATTAAAAATGAGCAGACATCCAGGCAAACGACACTGAATAATCAAAGACTACTTTAGCGTCAGACCCACTAATTAGTAAATAATGGATTAATTAAACAATTAGAACACCTAGAAAAGTAGAATGAAAATCATGATGAAAATATACCTATATAACTGTTTGGTAGATTTAATTATATTTTTTTAGCAAACTTAATTTTCTAATTTCTATATTGTTCCCTAAACACAGAACATGGGAAATATCAGTTCACTTAATTAGCCCAGGAGTTCAATTAAAAACAGAAGCTGATTGGAACAAAAACCTGCAGCCACAGGGGATCCCCAGGACAGAGTTTGGGAAACACTGGTCTAATGTGTTGGGGGGGAAACTGGTTAAGGATCTGGCTTTGTCTTTTCCTACACACGTTAGTTACACAGATTCGTGTGTGGTGACTATCTATACTAATAAAAGGCAAAGCCCTCACTGACTCACTCACTGACTCATCACTAATTCTCCAACTTCCTGTGTAGGTAGAAGGCTGAAATTTGGGAGGCTCATTCCTTACAGCTTACTTACAAAAAATTGGCAGGTTTCATTTCGAAAGTCTACGCATAATGGTCATAACTGGAACCTATTTTTTCGTCATATACTATAATAGACGTCTGCTCGATGGCCGTGGGAGGCGGACTTACGCCTCCCACGTAATTTAGTGCCTGCCCATATAAGGCCGTCCGTCAGCGGCAATCCAATAGAAACACTGCCACTAAATATTAATGTGTGAAGGACTGTGCTTATGCAGACGAAGATGAGATGGTCAGGGTGGTGTTTGGCACAAACTCAGCGAAACTGCGAGACAAACTTTTAAGTGCCGGCTCTTAGCTAACATTAAATACAGCCGTGGACATTGCACAACATGGCACCAGCACAGCTGGGAACCTTCGATGCATGTACACCGAGCGGCTCATGTGAACTGACGCAGTGCACAGACAAAAAGCAACAGTTCCAAAGAGTGCTGAACAAAAACCGAATTACACAATTGAGAAGGCAGCAAAAACATATAAAGCGTCTGACACATACAAGCATATTCATAAGTGCAACTACTGCGGAAACAATGCACATGGTGGAAAAAGTCAATGTCCCGCTAAAGGAAGACAGTGTAAAAGCTGTGATCTACATACTCTCAAATAGACAAACCACACGCCGAGGCGCAATGGAAGAGGCTTCGTCTCTAGCGCCGATGTCCGAGGTTCAATTCCCGAGAGGGGGTGCACTGAGTATGTATGCCTGATCACCAAAAAATTAGGGCAAAACACGTGTCGCGTACTCTTTGCATTATTTCACAGTAAAACTATTTCAATATATATATATACATACATATATATACACATATATATATCAGCTACATATATATCAGCGCTTCCCGATTCATTTTACCCTCGCATCCCCTTGGTTTGAGACGTATGAAAAAACATGCGGTTAACGCAAAAAGACAGGTCACCAATTGAAGCTTTATGAATAATGGATACTTTATTCGCCATCAATGATTATTTTGGTAAAGCCATACTCAGTGTAATCATTAGATGAATGGTAAAAAAGTAAGAGCGAGGGGAGGGTGACTTATTGAGGCACGCAGGCGAAACCACAATAGCACGCAAGCTCGATGTGATGTGCGCGTCAACTCGATCTAAATTGCGCAATCACATTCGAAAAAGTATATCTTTTCAAGTTCTGTTTAGTCGACACAAATATCTTTGGTAGGAATGTAAGGCGAATTTACTCTTTACATTTCTATGGTGAAGAAAAATTTATGCAATGATGCCTACATTTAACTTACATTCCTACCAAAGACATTTCTGTCGACTAAATAAAAATTCCTTCTATTTAAAATTTAAATAGATCTTGAACAGATACAATAGTTCATAATATCCACGCAGACTTGCACGTAAGAGCAGGAGTCATCCGTTTTAACAAGCAGCGTATTGCACTGATACGAAATAGCCTGCCCATTTAATTATTTGGGAATGGATAAATAAATTAAGATTTTGTACAAATAATGTTTTTCATTTTTCTTCCTTGATGGATTCTGGCACCCCCAGCAACAGTTGCTCATGTAGCAAAGTGTAAAATGTTATCTATAATTTTATTTATTTTTTGTTATGAACTTCCCCAAAAGTGTTGATCCCTGTAAATAGTTTATAGTATAACAACAATATAATCTGTTGTAGCATGAGCGTTAATTAGCGTCACACCTCACAACCTGCGTGCACCACGTTTTTGGCTCTAATGCCAGAAGCGCGGTGGACGCTGTAGGGGCAGAGGGAAGAAGATGTGTATGTGATGCTCTGTCTATTTCTTTCCTTTTGTTTTGCAAAGGGGTTTACTGGAAGAGGAAAATAAAAGCTTGTGTTCTAACCCAACGTGCCTACGTGATAATTATTTACACAACGCAGGAAAAAGCAAAGTCAAGTCGGTTACACTCGCACCACAAAGAGTGTATGTATATATGTAGATATGTATGTACAGTATATATATGTTTATATACAGTATGTGTGTGTATGTATATATGTATTTGTGTGTATGTATGTATATGTTTATATGTGTGTGTGTATATGTATGTATATATATATATATACTGTATATATATATATATATATATATATATATATATATATATATGACAGCAGCACTCATCACTCACAACATTGACAATCATGTTACGTTATTTTCAAAATGTTTCCTTTTCTTTTTCATTACTTCTTTAACACACTACTTCTCCGCTGCGAAGCGCGGGTATTTTGCTAGTATATAAATATAGCTGACGCAGAGCTAAATGTATAAAAATCTGTTTTTGCAAATAGAGTGTCGTAAGTCGAATAGAACTGATTTTTGATTTTTTTAAAATGTTTTAAGTGTTACGGAAAAGTAACTCATACATTTTTAACATTCCAGGGTGTGTTAAATTGTATGAGAAACATATTGATTATTATTTTTTTATTTTATTGCCAGAAAAAGGGTGCTGGGCGGCACGGTGGCTCAGTGGGTAGCACCGCTGCCTTGCAGTTGGGAGACCCAGGTTTGCTTCCCGGGTCCTCCCTGCGTGGAGTTTGCATGTTCTCCTCGTGTCTGCGTGGGTTTCCTCTGGGTGCTCTGGTTTCCTCCCACAGTCCAAAGACATGCAGGTTAGATGCATTGGCGATTCTAAATTGTCCTTAGTGTGTGCTTGATGTGTGGGTATGAGTGCCCTGTGGTGGGCTGGCACGCTGCCTGGGGTTTGTTTCTTGCCTTGTGCAGGATTGGCTCCAGCAGACCCCCGTGACCCTGTAGTTGTGATATAGCGGGTTGGATAATGGATGGATGGAAAAGGGTGCCATGGAATTCTATATACAGAAAAGAAAGTTTAATACTGTGACACTGGCTTCCAACGAAAATGACTGGGGAAAGTTGTTAATTAAGGACTATGCCACTGAATAATTAAATGGTAGAGTAAACTGGGGGACAGACCCTACATTCACATGCACCCACACACACACAGTTTGATGACATTATTCAGAGGTCTTTCTCACTTGAGGGTCACACATGTTTGGGACCCAAAAAGTCACACCTTGAGCCCGATAAACTTCCCTGTGTGCCTGCTATGGATAAGTGGGTTTAAAAAATGGACAGACTGTTGGAGAAATTGAAGCACCTTTATTTACTTTATCAAATAGATTTTTGTTTATTAAATACCAGTAATGGCACACTGCACAACAATGTGCAGTGAATACACTTGACTTGAGCATTCATAGTTTTCATCCTCTTTCTCTGTACGTTTAGTGTTTGTTTGCTCAGAGGTTGAGCAGCCCTTCTTTTCCCCACCCTAGCAGCCAGCTTATTTTCTTCTTTCGTCGGCATCTTTTCGCATTAAAATTAATTAACTCAGGGTTTGTGTTGCAATTACTTAGTATGTTTTCTTTAATTCTTCACTTAAGCTGGCACTTAAGTCTTCAATCTGCCCCAAGAATGATTTAAGATATGAAGAGGTAGGGGAAGTGACTGTGAAGCTGGTAGGGACATAGATATAGAATTACTAGATGCCGTATAATCAGTCGCATCATATGTCAACGTCACCGCCATATTGCGAGTGGCACTGGTGTGGAGTGAAGTAATGGTTGAAGTTGCCTTATCCATGTACTGCTTGGGATTGTACAAACCGCTGTACACTCCAAACCAGATCATGAGGGATTACATTTCATAGGTAAGGCTAAACAGTTGTTTTGGTTATATTTGGCCATTAGAAAATCACGTTTTATAATAACTTTAGCTATGCCAGGCTGTTGACATATAGACTAAATGTCCTTGCTATGGCAAGAAAATTATTAATAGCGTATTCTTGGGTAATATACAAACGTTGGAAGAGTAACAACACTCTCTGAAGCTTCTTGACCAGGGTCAAAGCACACCAGACATGCAGTCTCCTTTTTTACAAAAAAAAAAATCTTTTACATGCACATGTGTACCACCATGCACCATAATCACATGAGCAGTTAACAAGGGGAACACATCTTTCAATTGAGAGCATTTTACATTTAAAATGTACCGGCATCATATGATCAAAGCTACCACTTGTTCACAATAAAAAACTAAGGAGGTTTGATGATTCTTTCTGAGGGTACAGTCAAGGTGGTCAAAGTAGCTGAGCGTGTTATCCGACAGTCGACATTAGGGCAAGCTGTCAGTGTATCTTTGATCAATCAGTTTATTCGGGCTGAGATTGGTTCAGTTGATGTATTTTTTTCTCAAGGAGCACATTGAAGAAACACAGTTTGAAATTGACAACCATCATTTTATGCTTATGTCTTTAGTTGTGTCTGTCTTCCACAAACTAAGGCTGCACCATATTACCAGACTGAATACTGTCAAATTACAGAGTCGCAACACACAGAAAAAGCTATGTAAGACAGTTCTGTTTCGTGGATTTTAGATCCTATCCTGTAGATTAGATACCCTACCTTTTATCATTGCAGAACAGTTTAAATACCTCGGGGTAAACATCACAAGTAAACATAAAGCTCTTTATCAACAAAATTTCGTCGTCTGCATGGAAAAAATTAAACAAGACTTGCATAGATGGTCAACTCTTCATCTCACTCTAGCTGGAAGAATTAACACTGTTAAGATGAATATTCTTCCTAAGCTCCTTTTTTTATTTCAAAACATCCCAATATACATTAATAAATCATTCTTTAAGCAATTAGATTCAACAATAACCTCATTTATTTGGAATTCAAAACATTCACGCATCAAAAGAGCGACCCTACAAAGACAAAAGGCAGAAGGCAGCATGGCTCTACCTAACTTCCAGTTTTATTACTGGGCAGCAAATATACAGGCGATAAGAACCTGGACACAAATAGAAGAACATACACAGGCTTGGACTGCAATAGAAGTAAAATCCTGCAGTACTTCTTTGTATTCCTTGCTCTGCGCTCCAATAAACACACGTTATCGGCAATATACAACTAACCCAATTGCGCTCCACTCACTTAGAATCTGGCACCAATGTAGAAAGCATTTTAAGAAGGAGAAGTTTCTATCTGTGGCACCTCTGCAAGAGAACCATCTCTTTCAACCTTCACAAACATATGTAATTTTTAAGATCTGGAAAAAATTTGGAATTAACTTGCTTAGAGATCTTTATATAGACAACGTCTTTGAATCCTATGAACAATTACAATCCAAATTTAACATTCCAGCTACACATTTCTTTCACTATCTTCAAATCAGGAACTTTGTTAAACAAAACCTTCCAGATTTTCCTCATCTTGCACCCTCATTTATGCTGGAAAAAATATTGCTCAATCTCAAGGACTTAGACTCCATCTCTACAATATATAAAATCATTTTACAATCCCTCCCTTTCAAAGATCCAAGAGGACACTGGGAACAAGATCTCTCAATTAATATATCAGAAAAGGAGTGGAAAGTAGCAATGCAGAGAATTCACTCGAGCTCCATATGCGCAAAGCATACAATTATACAACTCAAAATTATATATCGAGCACATCTGTCTCGACTAAAACTCTCCAAAATGTTTCCAGGGCGAGATCCAACCTGCGAACGTTGTAATCAAGTCCCAGCCTCACTGGGTCACATGTTCTGGGCCTGCACCAAATTAACATTCTGGACAAAAATTTTTAATTACCTTTCAGACAGCCTTGGACTCACAATCCCTCCTAACCCATTAACAGCTGTGTTTGGGGTTCTTCCAGAAGGGCTTAAAGTGGAGAAAGACAAACAAATTGTGATTGCATTCACTACACTCTTGGCACGCAGACTTATTCTGATAAACTGGAAGAACCCAAACTCTCCTCTTTTAAGTCAGTGGGAAACCGATGTGTTATATTATTTGAAATTGGAAAAAATCAAATACTCAGTTAGAGGATCCGTACAGACTTTTTTCAACACATGGCAGAATCTAATCAGTAATATTTTAAAATAAGGTCATGAAGCACAGAGAATTTATTAATTTAGGTATGTTTACAAGCCTTAAATTTTACGCCGTTTGGCTTGCTCTCTCTCTCAGGGGTGGGGATCGATCTGTTCTTAACTCAATTTTTCTTTCTGTAAAAACTTGATTGCTTTGTATGGATTCCAATAAAATTAATAAAATAAATATTAAAAAAAATGATCCTATCCTGTATATATTTAAGTAACCACATTGTGTTTGTATGCGTGTGTCTGTGTGTGAGAGAGAGAGAGATTGAGAGACAAATGTGTGAAATGTTTTCAGAAATTATTAAGCCAATTTGTATACAATAAAATTGTTTATTTTTTGTCATTGAGTGTATAATTTCACTGTTAAAAGAAAGACCAGACTGCCAGTTGCAGTCTTACTATTTTGACTTTCTGACATTGGTCAAGTTTTCATCTCAATAATTAATAATAGTAATACATTTTATTTAATAGGCACCTTTCCGTCCGTCCTGGTTATGTGGGGGGCCACGGGTACAGGGCTTGGAAGCCCAGCCCTGTAGGGACCCGTGGTCACTGCCAGGCGGCGCCCCGATGACGGTTTACCCCGTGTGGTCTTTGGCCAGGGATGGAGCCTGGCCGGGATGCCTTGGAGGACCAGAGGAGGGCGTGTGCCTCCTCCAGATCGAGAGGGGTCGGCCGTCCTGGTTATGCAGGAGGCCGCGGGTAGAGGGCTTGGAAGCCCAACCCTGTAGGGACCCGTGGCCACCGCCAGGCGGCGCCCCAGTGCCTATTTATCCCGGGAGCCCGGCACTTCCGCCACACCAGGAAGTGCCGGGAGAAGACGACAGGGGTTACACGGACGGCTTCCGGGTGCGCAGCCGGCACTTCCACCACACAGGGGTGTGGCCAAGACCAAGTGCCGGGAAGCAGCTGGAGCTCATCCGGGTCCCCATAAAAGGGGCCGCCTCCCTCCAGTCATTAGTGGAAGTCGGGAGGCAGTATTGACGGAGCTGGAGAGAAGACAGGAGGCGGCCAGGAACAAAGGCACAGAGACTGTGGGCCCTGGACTTTGGGGGATTCAGTGCCAGGGGCACTGGGGTTGTGTGAGTGCACGTGACTTTTTATATTGTAAATAGTGTAAATAAACAGTGTGTTGGGAACAAAATATGTGATGTCCGTCTGTCTGTGCCGGGGCCAGCGTTCACTATATATATATATATATATATATATATATATATATACACGGGTGTGGCAGAAAAGTAATGAGACTGATTTTTTATTTACCAAAGTTTTTATTTTTTTCAAACATCAATGTTATCCCCTTCAAAGTAGTTCCCTTGGGCAGCTACACACCGATGGAGACGTTGTTCCCACTGTTGGTAGCAGCGCTGGAAGTCTTCAACCGGTATGGTCTTCAGCATGTCCGTTACACTCTTTTGGATGTTTTTTAAAGTCCCAAAATGACGTCCTTTGAGGACATTTTTCAGTTTAGGAAAAAGGAAAAAGTCACACGGACTGAGGTCAGGTGAATAAGGGGGCTGGGGAACCACAGGAATGCCTTTTGAGGTCAAAAATTCTGTTATGGAGAGGGCAGTTTTTCGGCACCATTGTGGCACAGACCTTTCGCATGTGCAAATGTTCTGTCAAAATTTGATGAACGGTAAATCTGTTCAAATTTAATTGTTCACTCAACATTCTTAATATTAAACGACGGTCTGATCTCACAAGAGTGTTCACACGTTCGATGCTTTCATTGGTTTTTGAAGTTGAAGTCCTCCCTGAAAAACTTGAGCTCGGGATAAAGAATGTTCCCCATAGGCCTGTTTTAACTTTTCAAACATCACATTTGCCGTTTAATGGCACAACGTTGCTCCAAATTCCGCTGTTCCATTTTGCGTGATACACAACCAAAAACACAACTTCGCTAATGGCAGTCACAAAAATCACGTAGTTAACGGAAGGAGTTGAAACTCACACTGAGCTACGGGAGGGTACTGATACACGTGCTCTATCAAGGACAACAGTGCAGCGTTGACAGATCGCTTGCAGTGTTGCCATTCTCATTACTTTTCTGCCACACTCCAGTTAGTTAAATGACAAATAGTATGGATCAGCCATACACAATTTGCGACAAAACAAGTACAAGATAATACAAACATGTTTTCTTTATGGTCTTTTTTTGCTGTTACTAGTGTAGTCATGTAGATAACAATTTAATGATCTGTGTACACGTCAGGTATTTTTTGGGGACTTTTTTCGGGACAGAACCGAGGCAGAGGTTCTCAATTTATTAAAAATGCGTCCGCATTCTAACCATCCTTAACTGGTCACAAAGTGATACATCCCACTGCCTTGAAATCCTGGTCAGAAATGTCATTATAGAACAAACTCTTTTCAGTCGCATTTCTTTCTTTCTTTCTTTCTTTCTTTCTTTCTTTCTTTCTTTCTTTCTATTTTTAATTTTTTTGATTTATTGCCAATATCGTCCCTTTCTTATCCTTTCAATGGAAACCAGAAATAAACATACGCAATGACGCAAGGAGTAGATTTATGGAGCCCCTTTACAATCGCATTTATTTAAAATATTAAAATCACTCCCCATGCAACATTTACGGTCCGTAAATAACAGTCCAAGCTCCCACAGTCTTTAACAGCTCGTTCTGTCGGCAGAGATTCCCACTCGATTAGAAAAAAAGGATCATGTACCAGAAAGAATTTTAAGCTCTCTGTCATCCACTTGATAGCATCTTCAGGGTAGCTAAGGAGGGTGTACAGTCAAGAATACAAAGGGGGGAAAAATCTGAACAAGGTATGGACACGATGTACTTGATCCAAAACACAAACCCTAAAACAGCAATTGGTATAAATACTAACACTCATTTCACAATAGGGTGACACAAAGGCTGTGAGGCGTCTGGAACCGGTGAGCATGTTGCGCAGTATCTCACAACGCTTGCTAAGATAGTGGGAATTATTTTCTATAATGTGCCAGTTTTAATTTCTAGTGGTATTTAGTGTATTACAGTAACATGTTGATCACATTAATAATCATGTAGTAACTTTTCAGAATCTTCACAGTTGAAACCTGCACAACTACATCCCCCCGAGCAGCCGTGAGTCGAGGTAATTCTTGGTAGCGAAAACCAATCAGATCGCTTTCTGCTACCAAGATTCTACCAAGAATTGAAAGCTCGGGCCAATCGTGGCCCGTAACTGCTACCAAGAATTGACCATTCACAACCCGTTTCGGCTACCAAGAACTAGCCAATGACAGCTCACTCGGCTACCAAGAATTGACGAATCACGGCTCGAGTTGGCTACCAAAACTCGGAAAGGGCAGGCCAGGCTCTTGTCAGTTTATCTATACTAATAAAAGGCAAAGCCCTCACTGACTCACTCACTGACTCACTCACTGACTCACTCACTGACTCACTTATCACTAATTCTCCAAGTTCCCGTATAGGTAGAAGGCTGAGATTTGGCAGGCTCATTCCTTACTTACAAAAGTTAAGCAGGTTTCATTTCGAAATTCTACACGTAACGGTCATAACGGTCGATAACGGTCGACAACGTCCGCCATGTTGAACTTTCTTATTTATGGCCCCATCTTCACAAAATTTGGTAGGTGGCTTCCCGGCGCTAGCCAAAACCGATGTACGTACTTATTTCGGTAGTATGACACCATTGTCGGCCGGCATATTGAATTTTCCACACGTCACTAATTCTCCAACTTCCCGTGTAGGTAGATGGCTGAAATTTGGCAGGCCCATTCCTTACAGCTTACTTACAAAAGTTTAGCAGGTTTCATTTCGAAATTCTACGTAACGGTCATAACGGTCAACAACGTCCGCCATATTGAACTTTCTTATTCATGGCCCCATCTTCACGAAATTTGGTAGGCGGCTTCCCTGCGCTAACCAAAACCGATGTACGCACTTATTTCGGTGGTATGATGCCATTGTCGGCCGCCATATTGAATTTTCCAAACGTCACTAATTCTCCAACTGCCCGTGTAGGTAGAAGGCTGAAATTTGGCAGGCCCATTCCTTACAGCTTACTTAAAAAGTTAAGCAGGTTTCATTTCGAAATTCTACGCGTAACGGTCATAATGGTCGACAACGTCCGCCATATTGAACTTTCTTATTCATGGCCCTATCTTCACGAAATTTGGTAGGCGACTTCCCTGCGCTAACCGAAACCAATGTACATACTTATTTCAGTGGTATGACGCCACTGTCAGCCGCCATATTGAACTTTCCAACGTCACTAATTCTCCAACTTCCTGTGTAGGTAAAAGGCTGAAGTTTGGCAGGCTCATTCCTTACAGCTTACTTACAACAATTAAGCAGGTTTCATTTCGAAATTGTCCGCGTAACGGTCATAACGGTCAACAACGTCCGCCATGTTGAACTTTCTTATTTACGGCCCCATCTTCACAAAATTTGGTAGGTGGCTTCCCTTAGCTAACCGAAACCAATGTACGTGCTTATTTCGGTGGTATGACGCCACTGTCAGCCGCCATATTGAATTTTCCAACATCACTAATTCTCCAACTTCCCGTATAGGTAGAAGGCTGAAATTTGCAAGGCTCATTCCTTACAGCTTACTTACAAAAGTTAAGCAGGTTTCATTTCGAAATTCTACGCGTAATGGTCATAACAGTCAACAACGTCCGCCATGTTGAACTTTGTTATTTATGGCCCCATCTTCTCGAAATTTGGTAGGCGGCTTCCCTCCACTAACTGAAACCAATGTACGTACTTATTTCAGTAGTATGATGCCACTGTCGGCCGCCATATTGAACTTTTCAACAGTCTTTGTTACTTATGGGCGGAGATACCACCTACCTTTTCCATTCTCTTTGTTACATATTGCACGGCCATATCAGGCTCATTCTTGATATCCGGAGGAACATTCTGTCTTATGTATTGAATGACTGGGACAGGTTCAAGGTGTGGACTGATGACGGTACAGGAGATAATTATACTACACAGGAGCACTAGAAGAGTGAAATGCTTAAGCCCTTCACCTATGGTTCTGCATGTGAGTTAATGGCTGCTGCTGAATTGTTCGGTTGTCGCTTTCAAGTGTACCGAAATGGCCAAATATTTTACACCTTTCAACAACCGCCAATGCCTCTTAAACATCTTAGATTCACAGGTGACGATTTCAGTAGTGGACACTTTGATGTTTATGAATGTTTAAACTCTCAAAAGCTGGATGTGATTTTATCGATGAAACCGGTTGTGTGCTTACAACGTTTCACAGATGCCAAATGTCACTTCAACACAACAAATCCTACAAATACTGTCGTAATTGAAACAAACCATGAAACTCAAACCGATTATGACAGCAGCAATCCAAGCTGTGAGATTTGAGTCAAGATTACTGTTCACATGGCCAACTGTAAGTTACATGCTCAAGAGTAAGCTCAGTGCACAGCTTGGTCATGTTACAACCGGAGGGCCGAACTGACAACATGGTATACAAAGAGATCCTTAACAAATAATTATTGGCATATTGTCCCACAGTTTAAAAAGGTTTAATTTTCTTCTTAATAAAAATTTTAATGCAGTAGTTCACCGCTGCGAAGCGCGGGTATTTTGCTAGTTTCTATATATAATCTTCATTTGGATCTTGATCTTTGTTTGTCTGCGAATGAATTAGAAGAAGTAGCACTAGATGGCAGTAGAGAGACAGCTAAAACATAGGCATTGCATTAAGAATCTCCTCCAGGCTTATACTACTTATGACTGTAGAAAGCCAGTCACACCTCAAAACACAGACATTCAAACTAAACAAATTGTTGTGCTTTACATTAAATAAAGAGATCTTCATTTAGATCTTGATCTTTGTTTGCCCGTGAATTCCACGCATGTGTAAACCACCTTCCAGTTTAGTACGTTGTTGTTACTCACGGATGTCAACAATGTGCCAGAATAACGAAAGGGGTGGTGGACAGTGTTACGCTGGTTAGAGAATGAGATTGCCGAAGATTAAAGGTACGTGCCTACGTAACATATGAATGAAAGAAAGACAGTGGGTAAAATGAATGACAACGTAATAGCATATTCCAGAAATTATCATTGTTACGTTGTAGCCGGCGAGTGCTGTGCATCTCACAGTTGTACCGTGGCTTGCTCACATGTCAGTGAAGTGATCCCTATTTATGCTTTAAAGAGCCTGGATACCTATGTGTCCCCCTTTTATAACCATTGCTCTGAGTATATTGCCTTAGTCTTTGGATTGCCACAAATCAACCCGCGAGATTGGAGAAAGGTTGAGAAGACATCGTGAGAGGAAACGATAGCGTCGTGAAAATGAGACGGACTGTGAACGGACAGAAGCAGAAATGCTCCTACACCACCACATAATTACTATTCGGACAGTGATTCCGAGTAGACCATTCCTGTCGAATCAATGTCCAAGGGTTTTCTTTTGTAATTTTGTTTCCCTTATAAAATATCATAATGCTGTGCGACGAAGTGCCCAGTTCACGACTGGCAGCCGCGTTTAAACAGGGAGCCCTTCACAGACAACTTTAACACGCACAACGTAGTTGGGCGCACATTGCTAGTACTGTATATTCTGCAAAAGCTTGCTCGAGTTGGCACACAGACGCTTTGCGATTTGCGTTTCTTTTTGAACTGTCTAAAAATGTTACTCACGAGTGTCGGTTTGTACAAATATATTTACATTCACCTACACATTTTTTAAATGATTTTTTAAACATTCTTGGTTAAGTTTATAACATGTATTAAATTTGTGTGCAACACGTGTAAATATAGATATAATAATGTATAACTAACATTGAATTGTATAATAATAGTTTACTTTTACAGAATGAGCTTTAAAACTAATATGAAGTGCTCTATAATTACAAAAATAGCAATCATAGAAAGTGAAAAGTTTTTTTTCTTGACTTCATCTTTGCCAATTTGATTCCATCTTGCCTAAAGAAGGGGCCTGAGTTGCCTCGAAAGCTTGCATATTGTAATCTTTTTAGTTAGCCAATAAAAGGTGTCATTTTGCTTGGCTTTTCTCTTTGCCAGTTTAAAAACTTTTTTTTTTTAATTCATTGTTTGGGCGAGTTCATTTTTATCTGAAAAGGTAAATGAACTATGTGTACAAATTTCCTTCAAAAGACCCTAGTAAAGTCTTTGTGGTATATGAAGACCAATAATTGTTAATGAATTACTGCAGTAAAAATTATATATACAGTATATACTGTATATATGTACCTGTAAAAACAAGTGACTGGTATGCTTTTTTAAAAAAGTGGTGTGTGTGCTGTTTACTAGAACACATATAGTTATTTTTCGCAGAGTATTTAAACAATTCCCTTTGCAATATTTCCAAATATTTATTTTTTATCTACTTCAAATGAATTAAATGTCAGCATCAACTAGAATATATTACTTCCCAAATTTTATAAATACATACAGACACCAGGCTGTGCACTATTATTTATTCATTCTTATTGTGCTTTCATTTTTCTTGTATCCCTCTTGATTATCTGTGCAGTCGTCTCAGACCATGGTAAAGGTGCTATATAAGGAAGTGAAATGCATTATTATTTGTTATAATTAGGATTCAATAGAATGGGCAGGCAGTTTGTTTAAGTGTGATTTTTAACTATGCTTGTTGTCCGTGTGTTCCTTGACAAATCATTCATTAAACAGTTTTCGTTTAATCAAAAAAGAAGAATAAACAACTACATCTGCAATGTAGGATTCAAAGCACCGTTCGTTGAAGAGAAAGTTTTTTTTGTTTTTTTTTAAATAAATTTTAGAGATATCGTCTTCCATTCAGCAACGTGGCAAGAGCGGGATTCGAACCTGATCCCTACTATAATTCTTGATAGATCGTCTCTCAAGAATTGCAGCTATACCTCGACTAATACACTCACTCCTCATCCCAGCTTTTCAATCAAGTGTCGATGGACAGTATATGGCTGCTCGAAACTTTAAGAGGACAGACTCACCAAACGCCACCCACCCCTCTTTCAAGTCAGGATGGCCGAGCGGTCTAAGGCGCTGCGTTCAGGTCGCAGTCTCCCCTGGAGGCGTGGGTTCGAATCCCACTTCTGACAACCTGTTTTCTAATTTAATGATGGTTAAGCTAGAACGTTATAGGAGTTTCTTAAACACTAAAGTATACAAGCAAATCTCTTTAAATATCATGTATTTGCCCAGCATTCTCATGCCTTCGTAGCTTAACACTCTTTCATGTCTGATTTGCGAGAAAAGGGGCTACAAGCTCAAGCTAACGATCCTGCCATATAAGGCTCGCTAGTCATGCAGTTTTAGCTACATGTATAATTCCTGTATTGTTATTTACTCCCCTGTATTGTCTGTCACATTGTCAATGTACTCTCATCCTGAACTGTGTCAACTGATCAAATACACTCCAAAGCCTACTACTGTATATGCAGTAAAATATGAGTGAATGACAAGACCCTACAACACTGAATTGAACTGTCTTAATAAACTCAGCACCTTTGAAAAATTAATCTTCTATTCATAGAAGTTAGTCATTTCTCGTTAGCCACTGCATAAAGTATTTTTTGTTTTCAATTTCACCATTGCTGACCTTTGTATGAGATTTAAAAATGGCTACTCAATTGAAACAAAAGATTAAGAAGGTCATCAAGGAATGCAGAAGAGTTAAAAACTGAAATGCAGTTTTTACAAATGGCCATAAAACATTTGAGTACATGACATTAATACAATGCATTGTGTCAATTTGGTAATACAATTAAAAATGAAACATTATAGATAGATAGATAGATAGATAGATAGATAGATAGATAGATAGATAGATAGATAGATAGATAGATAGATAGATAGATAGATAGATAGATAGATAGATAGATAGATCATTTTTTTCCAGGGGGAATTTTGCTTTTCACCAAGGCTCTTTAAATTAAAATATATAAATACATACATAAAAATATACATACATAATGGATGGAATGATAGTTCCCCTGTTTACAATAACAAATTGTTTGTTGTATGGCTCAAAATCACAAAAGAAATGCCTTTAATGGGCTTTAAACAGGCCCTGTTTTTTGATAGTTTTTAGGGCCATGTAGGATTGGATTTTTTTTCTCCCTAAATAATAAAAACCATCATTTAAAAACTGCATTTTGTGTTTACTTGTGTTATATTTGACTAATGGTTAAATGTGTTTGATGATCAGAAACATTGTGTGGACAAACATGCAAAAGAATAAGAAATCAGGAAGGGGGCAAATAGTTTTTCACACCACTGTATGCTATTCTACAGCATGATATATAATCTATACTAATAAAAGGCAAAGCCCTCACTCACTGACTCATCACTAATTCTCCAACTTCCCGTGTGGGTGGAAGGCTGAAATTTGGCAGGTTCATTCCTTACAGCTTCCTTACAAAAGTTGGGCAGGTTTTATATCGAAATTCTACGCGTAATGGTCATAACTGGAAGCAGTTTTTCTCCATTTACTGTAATGGAGATGAGCTTCAACGCCGTGGGGCGGAGTTTCGTGTGACATCATCACGCCTCCCACGTAATCACGCAGTACATAGAAAACCAGGAAGAGCTCAAAAAAGCGCTTAAGAAAACATGCATTATATAATTGAGAAGGCAGCGAAACAATAAGAAGCGAGCGAGTGACATATACAACCATATTCATGAGTTCTGCTACTTCGGAAACAAAGCACGATGTAAACCTACACTTTAAATTAAGTTCATAGACAGGCTGCGCTGGCGCTTGTAATTTAGTGCCTGCCCATATAAGGCCGTCCGTCAGCGGCAATCCAATAGCAAACTGCCACGGGTAAATATTCACGGGTGAAGGACTGTGCTTATGGAGAGGAAGATGAGATGGTCAGGGTGGTGTTTGACACAAACTCAGCGAAACTGCGAGAGAAAGTTTTAAGTGCCAGGACTAAGGTAACATTAAATACAGCCACGGACATAGCACGAGATGGCACCAGCACAGCTGGGAACCTTCGATGCATGTACACCGAGCGCTCACGTGAACTGACGCAGTGCACAGATAAAAGGCAACAGTTCCAAAGAGCGCTGAACAAAAACCGAATTACACAATTGAAAAGGCAGCAAAAAATATGAAGCGTCTGATAAGCATATTCATAAATCCAGCTACTGCGGAAACAAAGCACACGGTGGAAAAAGTCAATGTCCCGCTAAAGGAAGACAGTGTAAAAAAAACCCGTGCATGCAGTGTGTCAGGTCTCAGATAAAGAAGAAGACGAGCTGTTTATTGATGCAGTAAGAAACGAATCGATGAATGAAACCTGTCATCTTTACGATTGACAAACACGGAATGTAACTTGAACACAACACATCCTACAAATACGAACCTGATTGAAAGAAATAATGATAATCAAATCCTTGATGACAGCAACACTCAGTAACACTCACAAAACAAATACTGTATATTGACAGTCATGTTACGTTATTTTTAAAATGTTCCCTTTTCTTTTTCTACCTTTTTTAACACACTACTTCTCTGCTGCGATACGCGGGTATATATATATATATGTATATATATATATATCCTGCTCTACATACTCGAATAATGGATACTTTATTCGCCATCAATGATTGTTTTGGTAAAGCCATACACAGTGTATTCATTAGATGAACGGTAAAAAAGTAAGAGCGAGGGGAGGATGACTCATTGAATCTGAATTGCGCGATCACATTTGAATGAAACATATCTTTTCAAGTTCTATTTAGTCCATATGTGTCAAACTCAAGGGCCGCGGGCCACATCCGGCCCGGCGTGTAATTCTATCCGCCCGCGAGATCATTTTATATACTGTATTATTGTTATTAAAGCCCGGGTATATGAAGCGCTGGTAACACAATAAACTACAGATCCCATAATGCAGCGCTTCAGCTGCCTTGCATCAGGGTAACCTGAATGCAATTCAGAAGATACAGAAAACAGAAGAATTAAATAAGAATCTGACACTTCAGCGGACGTTTTAACCCGTGCACAATCACAAAGTGATTTCAAGTGAAGCTGCTTTTATGGGAGACACAAATGCACCAGTGCAACTTGCCCCACTTTCCCTGTTGCCAAGTACTGTTACACCAAGTCGTCACTACGGTGTTCCCAAATACGCACTTTGCTGATAAACTGAGCGCACTGCGCACTGAGTTTGCACGGCGCTTTGGTGACTTTGATGAACAAAAAAAGTCCGTCTACATGCGGCTCGAACCTTGTGCATGTTTGGTAGCACATATCTGTGTGAGAAGCTCTTCTCAGTAATAAAGACTAACAAAACAGCACACAGGAGTCGCCTCACTGATGAGCACATGCAATCCATCCTGAGAATCTCCACAACACAGAACCTCACAGCAAACAGAAACGAACCTGTGGCCAAAAAAGATGCCAGGCGTCCAGCTCTAAAATGACATATGAGCAAAGACAACTGAATGATTTGATTTATTATTGCACGTAAGAGCGGAGTCAACGTTTTAACAAACAGCGTATTGCACTGATACGAAATAGCTGTGTGTGTATATATGTAGATATGTATGTATATGTATATATATGTTTATATATGTGTGTGTGTATATATGTATATATATATATGTATTTGTGTGTATATATGTGTGTGTATGTATGTATATGTGTGTATATATGTGTGTGTATATATGTAGATATATATGTATGTGTATATGTATAGATATGTATATATATATATATATATATATATGTTTATGTGTGTGTGTGTAAATATATATATATATATGACAACAACACTCATCACTCACAACAGTGACAAAACAATTACATTGACAATCAGGTTACGTTATTTTCAAAATGTTTCCTTTTCTTTTCATTGCTTCTTTAACACACTACTTCTCCGCTGCGAAGCGCGGGTATTTTGCTAGTTAACTATATATATATACAAATACACTGCTCACAAAAATGAAAGGAACACTTTAAAGAAACACATTGGATACATCAGATCTCAATATGAAGTTGGATATCTATACAAATAACGACAGGGCAATGTCTTAGGAACAAAAGGATGCCAAGTCTTTTAATGGAAATAAAAGTTTTCTGCCTACAGAGGGCTCAATTGTGTAGACACCCTAAAATCAGAGTGAAATGAAGATGTGGCAGGCTAGTCCATTTTTTCAAAAACTTAATTTCTGCTACTCAAAATGCTTTTCAGTATCTTGTGTGGCCCCACGAGCTTGTATGCATGCTTGACAACGTGGGGCATGCTCTTAATGAGACGACGGATGGTGTCTTGTGGCATTTCCTCCCAGATCTGTATGAGGGCATCCCTGAGCTGTTGTACAGTCTGAGGAGCAACCTGGCGGCGCCTAATGGACCGAAACATAATGTCCCACAGATGTTCTATTGGGTTTAAGTCAGGGGATCGTGAAGGCCATTCAGTTGTTTCAATTCCTTCATCCTCCAGGTACTGCCTGCATACTCTTGCCACATGAGGCCGGGCATTGTCGTGCATTAGGAGGAAACCAGGACCTACTGCACCAGCGTAGGGTCTGACAATAGGTCCAAGGATTTCATCCTGATACCTAATGGCAGTTAAGATGCCGTTGTCTAGCCTGTAGAGGTCTGGGAGTTGCTCCATGGATATGTCTCCAAGATCATCACTGACCCACCACCAAACCAGTCATGCTAAACGATGTTACAGGCAGCATAATATTCTCCACGGCTTCTCCTGACCCTTTCACGTCTTTCACATATACTCAGGGTGAACCTGCTCTCATCTGTGAAAAGCACAGGACGCCAGTGGTGGACCTGCCAATTCTGGTATTCTATGGCAAATGCCAATTGAGCTCTCTGGTGCTGTGCAGTGAGCACAGGGGCAGTAGACATTTGGGCCCTCAGGCAACCCTCATGAAGTCTGTTTCTGATTGTTTGGTCAGAGACATTCACACCAGTGGCCTGCTGGAGGTCATTTTGTAGGGCTCTGGCAGTGCTCATCCTGTTCCTCCTTGCCCAAAGGAGCAGATACTGGTCCTGCTGATGGGTTATGGACCTTCTATGGCCCTCTCCAGCTCTCCTAGAGTAACTGCTTGTCTCCTAGAATCTCCTCCATGCCCTTGAGACTGTGCAGGAGACACAGCAAACCTTCTGGCAATGACACGTATTGATGTGCCATCCTGGAGAAGTTGGACTACCTGTGCAACCTCTGTAGGGTCCAGGTATCGCCTCATGCTACCAGTAGTGACACTGACTGTAGCCAAATGCAAAACTAGTGAAGAAACAGTCAGAAAAGAAGAGGAGGGAAAAATGTCAGTGGCCTCCACCTGTTAAACCATTCCTGTTTTGGGGGTCATCTCATTGTTGCCCCTCTAGTGCATCTGTTGTTAATTTCATTAACACCACAGCAGCTGAAACTGATTAACAACCCCTCTGCTACTTAACTGACCAGATTAATATCCCATAAGTTTCATTGACTTTATGCTATACTCTGATTAAAAGTGTTCCTTTAATTCTTTTGAGCAGTATATATATATATATATATATATATATATATATATATATATATATATATATATAAAATTAACTATATATATATATCTATAATATATATGCTATTCTACAGCATGAAATATAATTAACTATATATATATATATATATCTAATATTTTTAAAGAAGTTAAAGGATCCGGTTTTGCTAGTTTTTTTTTTTAATTGACGTATTTATTTATTAAGAGTGTATACACATGATACGTTTATAGATTCGTGTATATCGTTTATATATAGAGTTGGCACAGAGTGCTAAATATATGAAAATTCGTTTTCGCAAAAAAAAGTCCCATAAAACGAATAAACATACAATTTATTTATTTTTAAATATACAGGAATGTAACGCTGCCATATTATGCATTTTAATATCCCCGGATGTGTTCATTTGTATGAGAAACATTTATTTTTTGGCAGAATAAGAGTTCCATTGAAGTCTATATACAGAAAAGAAAGGTTTGATACTGTGACACTGGTTTTCAACGAAAAGGACAGGAGAAAGTTGTTAATTAATGACTATGCCACTCAATAAATAATCTTCGATTGCGAAAATCGCTATTAGCACTGTTTAATGCCATTATGCAAAAGTCTTTTTCCACTCGTGTGTCACACATGTTCAGGATCCTAAAAGGCGCTCTATAATCACCAATGTCTCTGTAACTCAGCGAAAGTGGGTGTGACGTCAGACATTTACGATCGTAATGGAAGTGAAGGCATCTTAGCCAAATTTTAGCGTTGTTCTGCCACGTGCCCGAGGCCAGTTATATTCGAAACTCAACAGAAAGCTTGAATGTGCACAGTACAGTAGTTTCGAGAACTGATAAAGACGATCATGTTAATATGCGCTACACATCCCTCTCGCCATTCACTTGAAGCCGCGTAAGAAACGAATGGCTCGAGACTGCGCAGGTGCTGCACATGGGCGGAGTTTGACAACCATAAAAAATAGTCACAATCATACTGCTGCATATTTACATCATATCCTAAGTTCGTAATATAATACTACAACATAACCTAAATATCATAATAATGCGTTTAAAACTTTAACATTTCGAACAAGTTCCCTAAATATATTAAAATGCCGTTCTGAGACTGGACTGTTTTGAAAGACATGGAAGTTGCTAAAGTGGCCCCTCATATGTGTGTGTGTTTGTGTATTCATCCTACGATAGGCTGTAGTCCTGTTCAGCGAGCTTCCCTGCCTTCCTGCTCCGGATAATTGAGTTAAAAATGGATGGACTGAAGGAAACATTTAAGCACTTTTAATGTTTTATTTACTTTATCAAATAGATTTTTGCATATTAAATATTTTGTCATGTTCGGCTGTTTACACGTGCGACACGGACACATGCACGACTCTTTGCAGTTATTTAAACAGCCTCTTGAGGATCTGTTTTGCCCACAGGATGAGGATTTCATACGTAAAAGAGTAAAATACAGAATATAAAATATACAAGCTGAAGTGACCTTTCTCATGCAAAATTTTAAATAGTAAGCAAGTCCGTAATATATGTAGTAGAGAATGTCCCTCTGTTTCAAGGACAGGCGAGGTGTAAGTGAGCATTAGGGAAGATGGATTTAATGATCGTATTCGTTTATTATCAAAATACTGTAGCGACCTCCGCGTCAGGTTCGAAAAACAAGAAAAAATAGAGGGACGAAGTAAAGTTCCGAAAACAATTTACTTAAACAGTAAAGAAGAAAAAAAAAACACAGGATTGTAACAACAAAAAAATGAACGTCTTTGACTTTGAACTATTTACAATCTCTTGTATTTCTCTCATAAAAGCAAAACAGAAAAAGAAAAACGCCGACTCCGTAAATCCACAACACAACCTACTAGCCGCTTCTCCAGTCACTCCTAAAACAACCTTTCGGGAACATGTCCCCATGAAACTCCGCATATGATGCCGCATGAGATGATTTATGTGTTCCGAACACAAAGTATTTCATTGACTGTCACTAAATCACTATAAAAAGAGTAACGACAGTTGTGTTCCACATTATTATAGTTATAATAAGTCAGGATGGCCGAGCGGTCTAAGGCGCTGCGTTCAGGTCGCAGTCTCCCCTGGAGGCGTGGGTTCGAATCCCACTTCTGACAAGCTGTTTTCTAATTTAATGTTGGCTAAGCTAGAACGTTACCTGAGCTCAAACCCCAAACGACAAAAACAAATCATTTCAATACCTCTTATTCCACAACCAAGCTGTCCCACTGGAACCAAAGACCCTTAACTGCAGGTGATTCAAGTGCCACTTCCTCCCAGCAGGGACGATGCTGTTCCTCTTTCCAGTGGAGAACCTTCTTGACCTCAGGGTCACATTCCTGACTGACTCGCCATTCTTGGGTACAACCTGGCACTGAATCTTATCAGGATCCTCACAGCTTTGATCTTGACGCTCCCTTTTCTCACAATAGGCACACCCCTGATCTGCACAGGGTCGTCGAGACAGATCATCTGCATTTTTGTGTTGCTCACCAGGGTGATGCTCTACTTGAAAGTGGTAAGTCTGAAGCTCATCCAACTAACGAGCAATCTGACCCTCAGGTTCTCGAAAAGACAGTAACCACTGGAGAGCAGCATGATCAGTGCGTACCACAAAAGAGAGGCCACACAGGTAGTGCTTGAAGTGACTAACAGATTCCACCAGGGCGAGGAGCTCCCTCCGAGTCACACAATAATTCCTCTCAGCTCTTCTGAGAGCACGGCTATAGTAAGCCACCACATGCTCTCCCTCTGTGTGCCACTGTGACAGCACAGCCCCTAAGCCCACATCACTGGCATCGGTGTCAAGGAGGAATGGCAGGTCAATATTGGGTGGAGCCAAGATTGGTGCACCGCAAAGGGCTTCATTCAATTTACAGAAGACAGCTTGTTAACCACCCCCCAACTCCCCCCTCCCCCCGACTGGAATGCTTCACAATGCAAGGGTGCAGCAATAGTGGCAAATTCAGGTACAAATCGCCATATAGTAAGAGGCCAGTCCAAGAAATTCCCGAATCTGCCTTCGATCCTGTGGCTCTGGCCACTCTTGCACAACAGACACCTTATCTTTCTCAGTGGTGACACCTCTTTGACTCACACGGTGACCCAGAAATGACACCTCTCCAGAGAAGGTAGCACTTATCAGGATGAAGTTTAAGGTTGGCCATACGAAGCTTCTGCAGAATCTCCCTTAAGGACTCCAGAGCATCCTGGAATGTCTTGCCATGAACCAGTAAATCATCCAAGTAGACAAGGCATTGAGTACCAGACATACCTGCTAATACCTTATCCATTAACCGTTCAAAGGTAGCTGGAGCATTGCAAAGACCAATAGGCATAACTCGGAACTGCCAGAGTCCCTTTCCTGTGGAGAATGCAGTCTTAGGTCGAGCTTCAGGTGTTAGCGGCACCTGCCAATAGCCACTGCGCAGGTCTAGTGATGAAAACCAGGCTAATCCTGCCACCAAATTCAGGGACTCATCAATGCAAGGCAACGGATAGGAGTCCTTGATGGTAACAGCATTTACCCACAAATAATCAACACAAAAACGCCACTTGCCATCCTTCTTGGGGACAAGAACCACAGGAGAGACCCAGGGAGACTCAGAGGGTTCGATAATCTTGGCCTGTCTCATTTCCTGCAGAGTCTTCTCAGCTGCTGTCTGTTTAGCTAGTGACATACGGCGGGGGCTGTTTGATAGGGGAAGCACTCCCAGTATTGATGTCATGCTGCACAGGAGGAGTCTGGCCAACATCATCTGCAGAGGTAGCAAAACGGTCCATAAAGTCATGTAACAACTGCCAGAGGTGGCGCTGTTGCTTGTGTGTTAACCCTTTCCTGTTGGCATTCCACACAGTGCGGACAACCTTCATTACTGGTACGGGTTCAGTGATGTTAGTGGGAATAGGCACATGGTCTTCCTGGGGAGCCACCACTGGTGGTTCCCTTTCTGCCTTGCTGGTGCCCTAACAAGGGGAGTGTCCCAATGCCTTGAAGATACAGAGTCCCCATCTGAAAATGTATTCACTCTCCAACTGCTTGTAAGAAATCAAGTCCCAAGATACAGGAGTTGTTGACATTAGCCACCCAGACATCCTGCACCCACTGCTTCTCAGCAATACAAATGTCTACTTTTGCTCTGCCTAACATGGGGGTCATCTCACCTGTAGCTGTCATCAACTTAGTAGAACTGGCTGTACATATGACCGCCACATCCAACATGTCAGGATGGATAATAGATGCAGTTGACCCTGTATCCACACGCAACACGTGTAAAGATAGATATAATAATGTATAACTAACATTGAATTGTATAATAATAGTTTACTTTTACCAGAATGAGCTTTAAAAATAATATGAAGTGCTCTATAATTACAAAAATAGCAATCATAGAAAGTGAAAAGTTTTTTTTCTTGACTTCATCTTTGCCAATTTGATTACATCTTGCCTGAAGAAGGGGCCTGAGTTGCCTCGAAAGCTTGCATATTGTAATCTTTTTAGTTAGCCAATAAAAGGTGTCATTTTGCTTGGCTTTTCTCTTTGCCATTTTAAAAACTTTTTTTTTTTAAATTCATTGTTTGTGCAAGTTCATTTTTATCTGAAAAGGTAAATGAACTATGTGTACAAATTTCCTTCAAAAGACCCTAGTAAAGTCTTTGTGGTATATGAAGACCAATAATTGCTAATGAATTACTGCAGTAAAAATTATATATACAGTATATACTGTATATATGTACCTGTAAAAACAAGCGACTGGTATGCTTTTTTAAAAAAGTGGTGTGTGTGCTGTTTACTAGAACACATATAGTTATTTTTCGCAGAGTATTTAAACATTTCCCTTTGCAATATTTCCAAATATTTATTTTTATCTACTTCAAATGAATTTAAATGTCAGCATCAACTAGAATATATTACTTCCCAAATTTTATAAATACATACAGACACCAGGCTGTGCACTATTATTTATTCATTCTTATTGTGCTTTCATTTTTCTTGTATCCCTCTTGATTATCTGTGCAGTCGTCTCAGACCATGGTAAAGGTGCTATATAAGGAAGTGAAATGCATTATTATTTGTTATAATTAGGATTCAATAGAATGGGCAGGCAGTTTGTTTAAGTGTGATTTTTAACTATGCTTGTTGTCCGTGTGTTCCTTGACAAATCATTCATTAAACAGTTTTCGTTTAATCAAAAAAGAAGAATAAACAACTACATCTGCAATGTAGGATTCAAAGCACCGTTCGTTGAAGAGATAGTTTTTTTTGTTTTTTTTTTAAATACATTTTAGAGATATAGTCTTCCATTCAGCAATGTGCCAAGAGCGGGATCCCTACTATAATTCTTGATAGATCGTCTCTCAAAAATTGCAGCTATACCTCGACTAATACACTCACTCCTCATCCCAGCTTTTCAATCAAGTGTCGATGGACAGTATATGGCTGCTCGAAACTTTAAGAGGACAGACTCACCAAACGCCACCCACCCCAGCATTTCAGATCTATTGTCAGTGTAACACAACTATAGAAATTTAATCGTACCAGCGTCCATTGATAGCGTACCGGTGAATACTGGTAACTTTCTGAGAATCTTTATGGGGGACATTCCTCCAAAAATATTCTATAGAATGTCACCATACTACAATGATTTATAGTACTGAATGTGATTTCCTTCCACTTGAAGAGGGTACTTTCAAGTCAGGATGGCCGAGCGGTCTAAGGCGCTGCGTTCAGGTCGCAGTCTCCCCTGGAGGCGTGGGTTCGAATCCCACTTCTGACAACCTGTTTTCTAATTTAATGATGGTTAAGCTAGAACGTTATAGGAGTTTCTTAAACCCTAAAGTATACAAGCAAATCTCTTTAAATATCATGTATTTGCCCAGCATTCTCATGCCTTCGTAGCTTAACACTCTTTCATGTCTGATTTGTGAGAAAAAGGTCTACAAGCTCAAGCTAACGATCCTGCCATATAAGGCTCGCTAGTCATGCAGTTTTAGCTACATGTATAATTCCTGTATTGTTATTTACTCCCCTGTATTGTCTGTCACATTGTCAATGTACTCTCATCCTGAACTGTGTCAACTGATCAAATACACTCCAAAGCCCACTACTGTATATGCAGTAAAATATGAGTGAATGACAAGACCCTACAACACTGAATTGAACTGTCTTAATAAACTCAGCCCCTTTGAAAAATGAATCTTCTATTCATAGAAGTTAGTCATTTCTCGTTAGCCACTGCATAAAGTATTTTTTGTTTTCAATTCCACCATTGCTGACCTTTGTATGAGATTTAAAAATGGCTACTCAATTGAAACAAAAGATTAAGAAGGTCATCAAGGAACACAGCAGAGTTAAAAACTGAAATGCAGTTTTTACAAATGACCATAAAACATTTGAGTATATGACATTAATACAATGCATTGTGTCAATTTGGTAATACAATTAAAAATGAAACATTATAATTAAATAGATAGATAGATAGATAGATAGATAGATAGATAGATAGATAGATAGATAGATAGATAGATAGATAGATAGATAGATAGATAGATAGATAGATAGATAGATAGATAGATAGATAGATAGATCATTTGTTCCAGGGGGAATTTGGCTTTTCACCAAGGCTCTTTAAATTAAAATATATAAATACATACATAAAAATACACATACATAATGGATGGAATGATAGTTCCCCTGTTTACAATAACAAATTGTTTGTTGTATGGCTCAAAATCACAAAAGAAATGCCTTTAATGGGCTTTAAACAGGCCCTGTTTTTTGATAGCCCTCCCAGCATTAACTCTCTAAGATAACAATAAAAAACTCCCCCCAAAAAACCTTGTTTAAATATCACACACATAGACCAGTGACATATTTGACTCTCACTATTTCAATGTGTTAGATCACTAACATGTAAGGGAAAACTTAAGTACCTGGAGAAAAATCCCCTTAAACACAATTAGAACACTCCCTGCAATGGTCCATTCCAAAGCTTCTTCCAGCCTTGTTTTCAATGACTATAGGATATGTTTCAAAAACACCTGCCCAACATCTGTATAACCTGTTTGGAAAGAATTGTATTCAAAGTTGGGAGAGCAGAATTAAACAGACAGCTAATTAAGAAAATACATTTCAACAAATTAATGAATAGCACAGAACAATACAATCGGTTAAGAAGCAATTCTGTATATATTGAAACAGTCGTATGGTCACCATCCTAGTTTGGCATTAATGAGTGATCCTCCCAAGGACTTCTATCTGCAAATAAATGAAACATCAGTAAAATGAGCAACAATTCATTAGGTCAGTGCTGGCTAGCAGTAAACAGCAAATGCTAATGAGTGGAACTAAGCAAAGCACGAAGTGCCACAGAGACCCAACACTACTTTGCTGGGCTATGGCTGCAATTCTTGAGAGACGATCTACCAGAAATTATTGCAGGGACGCGAGTTCAAATCCCGCTCAAGGCACATGGCCGAATGGAAAAACAAAAAACTTTCTCGTCAACGAACGGTGCTTTGAATCCTACGTTGCAGTTTGTTTATTTTTCTCTTTTGATTGAATGAAAACTGTTCAGTGAATGATTTGTCAAGGAACACACAGACAACAAGCAAAGTTAAAAATCACACTTAAACAAACTGCCTGCCCATTCTATTGAATCATAATTATAACAAATAATAAAGCATTTCACTTCCTTATATAGCGCCTTTACTATGGTCTGAGACGGCTGCACAGATAATCAAGAAGGATAAAATAAAAATGAAAGCACAATAAGAATGAATAAATAATAGTGCACAGCTTTGTGTTTGTATATATTTACAACATTTGGGAAGTAATATATTCTAGTTGATGCTGACAATTAATTTGAAGTAGGTAAAAATAAATATTTGGAAATATTGCAAAGGGAAATGTTTATATACTTAGCGCAAAATAACTATGTGTTCAAGTAAACAGCATACACACCACTTATATATATAGCATTGTCTGAGTATTAAAGGTGTAGGTCTACTTTATAAGCATAATTTATAACATCAATGTTAATATAGAGTATTATTATTATTCTATATTGGCCTTGATATCAACGATTTGTGAAATTAGTGTTAAGTATTAAAAAAAGCATACCAGTCTCTTGTTTTTACAGGTACATATATACACAGTATATATATAATTTTTACTGCAGTAATTCATGAACAATTATTGGTCTTTATATACCAGAAAGACTTTCCAATGGTCTTTTGTAGGAAATATGTACACATAGTTGATTTTCTCTATGATTTTTATTTTTATAATTATAGAGCACTTCATATTATTATTTTTAAAGCTCACTCTGTAAAATTTAACTATGATTATACTGTACAATTCAATGTTTATTATACTATATTTATACATTATTATATCTGTCTTTACACGTGTACTTTACACAAATATTTAGTAAATGTAATAAACTTAACCAAGAATGTTTAAAAAAATAATTCAGAACATGTGTAGGTGAACGTAAATATATCTGCACAAACCGACACTACTGGGTAACATTTTTAGACAGTTCAAAAAGCAACGCAAACCGCAAAGCGTCTGTGTGCCGACTCGAGCAAGCTTTTGCAGAATACATTAACTGACAAGAGGTTTGCTCGCCCTCTCCGAGTTTTGGTAGTCGTGATTCGTCAATTCTTGGTATCAGAGCGAGCCGTCATTGCCAATTCTTTGTAGCCAAAACGGGCTGTCAATGGTCAATTCTTGGTAGGAGAAACGTGTTGTGAATGGTCAATTCTTGGTAGCCGAAACGGGTCGCGATTGGTCAATTCTTGGTATCCGTTACGGGCCGCAATTGGCCCGTGCTTTCAATTCTTGGTAGAATCTTGGTAGCGGAGAGTGATCCGATTGGTTCTCGCTACCAAGAATTACCTCGACTCACTGCTGCACGGAGGGCGCCATGGAGCCTCATACTTAAAGCAGTAACTCATGGGATCGTCTAATATTTTTAAAGAAGTTAAAGGATCCGGTTTTGCTAGTTTTTTTTTTTAATTGACGTATTTATTTATTAAGAGTGTATACACATGATACGTTTATAGATTCGTGTATGTCGTTTATATATAGAGTTGGCACAGAGTGCTAAATATATGAAAATCCGTTTTCGCAAAAAAAAGTCCCATAAAACGAATAAACATACAATGTATTTATTTTTAAATATACAGGAATGTAACGCCGCCATATTATGCATTTTAATATTCCCGGATGTGTTCATTTGTATGAGAAACATTTATTTTTTGGCAGAATAAGAGTTCCATTGAAGTCTATATACAGAAAAGAAAGGTTTGATACTGTGACACTGGTTTTCAACGAAAAGGACAGGAGAAAGTTGTTAATTAATGACTATGCCACTCAATAAATAATCTTCGATTGCGAAAATCGCTATTACAAATGTTTAATGCCATTATGCAAAAGTCTTTTTCCACTCGTGTGTCACACATGTTCAGGATCCTAAAAGGAGCTCTATAATCACCAATGTCTCTGTAACTCAGCGAAAGTGGGTGTGACGTCAGACATTTACGATCGTAATGGAAGTGAAGGCATCTTAGCCAAATTTTAGCGTTGTTTTGCCACGTGCCCGAGGCCAGTTATATTCGAAACTCAACAGAAAGCTTGAATGTGCACAGTACAGTAGTTTCGAGAACTGATAAAGACGATCATGTTAATATGCGCTACACATCCCTCTCGCCATTCACTTGAAGCCGCGTAAGAAACGAATGGCTCGAGACTGCGCAGGTGCAGCACATGGACGGAGTTTGACAACCATAGAAAATAGTCACAATTATACTGCTGCATATTTACATCATATCCTAAGTCACATATCATATAGTTCGTAATATAATACTACAACATAGCCTAAATATCATAATAATGCGTTTAAAACTTTAACATTTCGAACAAGTTCCCTAAGTATATTAAAATGACGTTCTGAGACTGGACTGTTTTGAAAGACATGGAAGTTGCTAAAGTGGCCCCTCATATGTATGTGTGTTTGTGTATTCATCCTACGATAGGCTGTAGTCCTGTTCAGCGAGCTTCCCTGCCTTCCTGCTCCGGATAATTGAGTTAAAAATGGATGGACTGGAGGAAACATTTAAGCACTTTTAATGTTTTATTTACTTTATCAAATAGATTTTTGCATATTAAACATTTTGTCATGTTCGGCTGTTTACACGTGCGACACGGACACATGCACGACTCTTTGCAGTTATTTAAACAGCCTCTTGAGGATCTTTTTTGCCCACAGGAGGAGGATTTCATACGTAAAAGAGTAAAATACAGAATATAAAATATACAAGCTGAAATTACCTTTCTCAGGCAAAATTTTAAATAGTAAGCAAGTCCGTAATATATGTAGTAGAGAATGTCCCTCTGTTTCAAGGACAGGCGAGGTGTAAGTGAGCATTAGGGAAGATGGATTTAATGATCGTATTCGTTTATTATCAAAATACTGTAGCGACCTCCGCGTCAGGTTCGAAAAACAAGAAAAAACAGAGGGACGAAGTAAAGGTCCGAAAACAGTTTAGTTAAACAGTAAAGAAGAAAAAAAAAAAACACAGGATTGTAACAACAAAAAAATGAACGTCTTTGACTTTGAACTATTTACAATCTCTTGTATTTCTCTCATAAAAGCAAAACAGAAAAAGAAAAACGCCGACTCCGTAAATCCACAACACAACCTACTAGCCGCTTCTCCAGTCACTCCTAAAACAACCTTTCGGGAACATGTCCCCATGAAACTCCGCATATGATGCCGCATGCGATGATTTATGTGTTCCGCACAAAAAGTATTTCATTGACTGTCACTAAATCACTATAAAAAGAGTAACGACAGTTGGGTTCCACATTATTTTATTGTTAATAAGTCAGGATGGCCGAGCGGTCTAAGGCGCTGCGTTCAGGTCGCAGTCTCCCCTGGAGGCGTGGGTTCGAATCCCACTTCTGACAAGCTGTTTTCTAATTTAATGTTGGCTAAGCTAGAATGTTACCTGAGCTCAATCCCCAATCGACAAAAACAAATCATTTCAATACCACTTATTCCACAACCAAGCTGTCCCACTGGAACCAAAGACCCTTAACTGCAGATGATTCAAGTGCCACTTCCTCCCAGCAGGGACGATGCTGTTCCTCTTTCCAGTGGAGAACCTTCTTGACCTCAGGGTCACATTCAATCAATCAATCAATCAACATTTATTTATATAGCACATATTCATACAAAAAAAATGTAGCTCAAAGTGCTTTACAAAATGAATAGAGAAATAGAAGACACAATAAAAGATAAACATAAGTCAACATTAATTAACATAGAATAAGAGTAAGGTCCGATGGCCAGGGTGGACAGAAAAAACAAAAAAAATCTCCAAAGGCTGGAGAAAAAAATAAAATCTGTAGGGGTTCCAGACCAAGAGACAGTCGAGGTAATTCTTGGTAGCGAGAACCAATCGGATCGCTCTCCGCTACCAAGATTCTACCAAGAATTGAAAGCACGGGCCAATCGCGGCCCGTATCGGCTACCAAGAATTGACCAATCGCGCCCGTTTCGGCTACCAAGAATTGGCCAATGACGGCTCGCTCTGCTACCAAGAATTGACGAATCACGACTACCAAAACTCGGAAAGGGCGGGCCAACCTCTTGTCAGTTAATGTATTCTGCAAAAGCTTCTTCGAGTCGGCACACAGAGACGCTTCGCGATTTGCGTTGCTTTTTGAACTGTCTAAAAATGTTACTCACTAGTGTCGGTTTGTGCAGATATATTTACGTTCACCTACACATGTTCTGAATGATTTTTTTAAACATTCTTGGTTAAGTTTATTACATTTACTAAATATTTGTGCAACACGTGTAAAGACAGATATAATAATGTATAAATACAGTATAATAAACATTGAATTGTATAATCATAGTTTCATTTTACAGAGTGAGCTTTAAAAATACTAATATGAAGTGCTCATTAATTATAAAAATACAAATCATAGAGAAAATCAACTATGTGTACATATTTCCTACAAAAGACCCTTGGGAAGTCTTTCTGGTATATAAATATATATGTATATATATGTACCTGTAAAACAAAAGATTGGTATGCTTTTTTTAATACTTAACACTAAATTATTCTTATAAAGCAGACCTACACCTTTAATACTCAGATGATTCTACTCATGCTGTGTAGAATTGCATATATATTATAGATATACATGCTGTAAAATAGCATGCATATTATAGATATATATAGTTAATTATATATATATATATATATATATATACATATATATTATATATATAGTTAATTATATATCATGCCATAGAATAGCATACATATTATAGATATATATATAGTTAATTATATATATATATATATATATATATACACTCAGCAAAAAAAGAAACGTCCCTTTTCAGGACTGTGTATTTCAACAATAATGTTCTAAAAATCCAAATAATTTTACAGATCTTCATTGTAAAGGGTTTAAACAATGTTTTCCATGCATGTTCAATTAACCATAATCAATTAATTAACATGCACCTGTGGAATGGTCGTTAAGACCTTAACAGCTTACAGAAAGTAGGCATTTAAGGTCACAGTTCTAAAAACGCAGGACACTAAAGAGACTTGTCTACCGACTGTGAAAAACACCCAAAGAAAGATGCCCAGGGTCCCTGCTCATCTGCGTGAACGTGCATTAGGCATGCTGTAGGGAGGCATGAGGACTGCTGATGTGGCTAGGGCAATAAATTGCCATGTCCGCACTGTGAGACGCCTAAGACAGCGCTACAGGGAGACAGGAAGGACAGCTAATCATCCTCGCAGTGGAAGAGCCCGGATCTCAATCCCATTGAGCACGTCTGGGACCTGTTGGATCGCAGGGTGAGCGCTAGGGCCATTCCCCCCAGAAATGTCCAGGAACTTGCAGGTGCCTTGGTGGAAGAGTGGGGTAACATCTCACAAGAACTGACAAATCTGGTCCAGTCCATGAGGAGGAGATGTACTGCAGTACTTCAAGCAGCTGGTGGCCACACCAGATACTGACTGGTACTTTTGATTTTGAGCCTCCCTTCATTCAGGGACACATTGTGAAACATTTTTAGTTTATGTCTTATGGTGTTGACTCTTTTAGTGTTCATACAAATATTTACATATTAAGTTTACTGAAAGTAAAAACAGTTGAATGTCAAAGGACGTTTCTTTTTTTGCTGAGTGTATATCTATCTAGATATAGATATATATATATATATATATATATAGATATAGATATAGATATATATATATATATATATATATATATATAGATATATATATATAGATATATATATATATATATATATATATATATATATATATATATATATATATATATATATATATATATATATATATATATATATATATATATATATATATATATAGTTAATTATGCTTGTTTACTAGAACACATATAGCTATTTTGCACTAAGTATATATACATTTCCCTCTGCAATATTGCAATATTTCCAAATATTTATTTTTACCTACTTCAAGAATGTCAGTTTGTGCAGATATAATTACATTTACCTGCACATTTTTTGAATGATTTTTAAACATTCTTGGTTAAGTTTATTACATTTATTAAATATTTATGCAACAAGTGTAAAGACATGTATAATAATCTATAAATATAATAAACATTAAATTGTATAATCAGTTCAATTTTACATAGTGAGCTTTAAAAATAATATGAAGTGCTCTATAATTATAAAAATACAAATCATAGAAAGTGAAAAGCTTTTTTTCTTGACTTTATCTTTGCCAATTTAAAACTTTAAACTGAATTGTTTGGGCGAGTTCATTTTTATCTGAAAATGATAAATCAACTATGTGTACATATTTCCTACAAAAGACTCTTGGAAAGTCTTTCTGGTATATAAAGACCAATGAATTACTGCAGTAAAAATTATATATATACTGTGTATATATGTACCTGTAAAAACAAGAGACCGGTATGCTTTTTTTTTAATACTTAACACTAATTTCACAAATCGTTCATATCAAGGCCAATATAGAATAATAATAATACTCTATATTAACATTGATGTTATAAATTATGCTTATAAAGTAGACCTACACCTTTAATACTCAGACAATGCTATATATATAATGCTATATATATATAAGTGCTGTTTACTGTTTACTTTGCAATATTTCCAAATATTTAATTTTACCTACTTCAAATTAATTGTCAGCATCAACTAGAATATATTACTTCCCAAATGTTATAAATATATACAAACACAAAGCTGTGCACTATTATTTATTTAAATTTTATTGTGCTTTCATTTTTATTTTATCCTTCTCGATTATCTGTGCAGCCGTCTCAGACGATAGTAAAGGCACTTTATAAGGAAGTGAAATGCATTATTATTTGTTATAATTATGATTCAATAAAACGGGCAGGCAGTTTGTTTAAGTGTGATTTTTAACTTTGCTTGTTGTCTGTGTGTTCCTTGACAAATCATACACTAAACAGTTTTCGTTTAATCAAAAAAGAAAAATAAACAAACTACAACTGCAATGTAGGATTCAAAGCACCGTTCGTTGAAGAGAAAGTTTTTTTTTTCCTTTCGGCAACGTGCCTTGAGCGGGATTCGAACTCGCGTCCCTGCAGTAATTTTTGGTAGGTCGTCTCTCAAGAATTGCAGCCGTACCTCGATTCATGCGCGATATCCTCCGCCCAGTCTCATTCCTGACTGACTCGCTATTCTTGGGTACAACCTGGCACTGAATCTTATCAGGATCCTCACAGCTTTGATCTTGACGCTCCCGTTTCTCACAATAGGCACACCCCTGATCTGCACAGGGTCGTCGAGACAGAGCATCTGCATTTTTGTGTTGCTCACCAGGTTGATGCTCTACTTGAAAGTGGTAAGTCTGAAGCTCATCCAACCAACGAGCAATCTGACCCTCAGGTTCTCGAAAAGACAGTAACCACTGGAGAGCAGCATGATCAGTGCGGACCACAAAAGAGAGGCCACACAGGTAGTGCTTGAAGTGACTAACAGATTCTACCAGGGCGAGGAGCTCCCTCCGAGTCACACAATAATTCCTCTCAGCTCTTCTGAGAGCACGGCTATAGTAAGCCACCACATGCTCTCCCTCTGGGTGCCGCTGTGACAGCACAGCCCCTAAGCCCACATCACTGGCATCGGTGTCAAGGAGGAATGGCAGGTCAATATTGGGTGGAGCCAAGATTGGTGCACCGCAAAGGGCTTCTTTCAATTTACAGAAGACAGCTTGTAACAAAGGACCACTATATCTTTAGTATGTTGAGGACTTATTGTGTTCACTCCGGAGTGTCGATCAGGACACTGGTAAATGATGCAGAGAATTCCACACAGCAGCTTAGACTGAAATTGAACTCATTTATTTGGAGATATACACCTGTACTCGAATAGGTATAGGTGGATTTGTATGTGTGGTCTACAATAAAAAAGAATACATAAAACTTATTGATAAAGTACCCAAAGTCCACTAGATGGCAGTATTACTGAAATTAAGCACTAGCTTACCGGCAGTATAGAATCCAAATCAATAACGTAATCAGTACATGTAAACGACTTTACGTCTTAACATATAAAAAACAGAAAATACAAGTTAAATGCAAACGAACCCACCTCTGGTCATCAACGCACACTTATCTTAACTCGGTACACTGCTGATTCTTACTTATATCAAACAAATGCGGAATTGACTATTGCGGCACTCGTGCACCTTCTTCGCCTTTTTAACATCCCATAATAGACACTCTCGTGCCTGCTGGGAGGTGCACCTTTTAATGTGATCCGTGTCTCTTTATAATTAATATCTCTCTAACATTGCCGCCCCCAAATATGCTATGCATATTTGCTATTTATCAAACAGAGAAAAAAAATATTAAACTTATGATTTATTAGTATCAGAGTCCTGATGTTCAATGTCCGGAAGGGGAATAAGACGAGCAACAGGCCTAGTATAGAGTCTATCCTTCACCTTCACCTCTACAGCTCTTACATGACCATCTGGGCTGGGGAGGTTCTAACAATTCGCCGATTAACCAAAGTGCTCGAGGAAGCTGAGGATCAACGAGCATGACCACCATTCCTTCTCGTAGGTTTTGAGGCTCCTTATGCCACTTCTGTCTGGCCTGTAAACTGGGTAGATAGTATTTGACAAAACTTGACCAGAATTGTTCAGTAAGCACTTGACTCTGTCTCCATCTCCGCCGCCCCATCAGCTCATTACGGGATAGACAACCTGTGGTAGAGAACTATCAGGCCGCCCCATCAACAGGAAATTAGGTGTAACTGGGTCCAAGTCGGCAATGTTTGATGACACATACCCCAGAGGCTTACTGTTCAAGATTCCCTCTATTTCGATGAGAACGGTTTTAAGTACTTCTTCAGACACCGACTGTGAACCTACTGTGGTATAAAGGGCCTGCTTCACAGACAATTTCTCTCTCCCATGCCCACCAAAATGTGGTGCTCCTGGTGGGTTAAACGGAAATTGATTTTTTGCTTTGCAAGCAATTTCTGAAGCTCTGAACTAAGGGTGGAAAATGTTTCTCTTAACTCCCTCTCTCCACCATGGAAATTTGTGCCTTGGTCAGACAGTAGCTCATAGGGTGTGCCCCTTCGAGCTATGAACCTTCGGAGTGCCATTAGGAAGGAATCTGTGTCAATACTATTGAGAACATCCAAATGCACACATCGGGTAGTGAGACACTTAAAGATAATGCCCCATCTCTTCTCACAACGCCTACCTATCTTAACCTGAAACGGTCCAAAGCAGTCCATGCCAGTGCTGAAAAAGGCAGGCTTTTGAAGCCTCAATCTTGCTAGGGGTAGGTCTGCCATTTTAGGGATAAGAGGCTTTGCCTTCTGTTTACGGCAATCAGTGCAAGTATGTTGGAATTTGCGAACTGCTTCTCTGCCTCTTAGGATCCAGACATTTCTCCTTAATTCGCAAACACTCTCTCGACCTGGATGATGAAGTTTGGCATCATATTCTTGAATAATTAATTTAGTTACTGGATGGTGAGGGTCTAAAACAATAGGATGAATTGATAACTGCTCAATCTCTTCAATACGGAATCGCCTCCAACTCGGATAAGCTGACATGATGTGTCAAACTCTGGTGCTAAAGTAAGAAGTCGGCTGGTGGCAGGAACAGGCTTTCCATTCTTCAGCAACATATATTCCTCAGGAAAACTGTCTAACTGTGAATTTTGAAAGATAAGAAATTCTGACATTCGATAGTCTTCAGCGGTAGGACTAGTTTGATCACCCCTTCTTTGAACTACAGCTTCTACTAGTTCCCTCCATGTATGGTATTCCTTAGGGTTAGGAATTAGAGAAGACATCACCATACTACCACAGAAGACACTCTTCCGTTGCTCTGCTTCAACTTCTGGAACCGTAATATTCGGCCTTACTGGCCATTCTGACTCAGGTTCATAAAGGAATAATGGGCCTTGATTCCATCTGTGTGGTACAGACAATTCAGCTAGTGTTCGACCCCGTGTGATATCATCTGCTGGATTCCTGTTGGAGTCCACATACCTCCAAGAATGGCGATCTGTTAATTCTTGGATTTCGGCTATTCTGGTTCCCACAAATACTTTAAAGCGGCAGGATTCAGACTGAAGCCAGGATAACACAGTTGTGGAATCAGACCACAGAACCACTTGGTTTATTGTTAAAGTAAGCTCATTTTCTAAGAGTTTAGCTACCTGTGCTCCATTTAATGCAGCACACAGCTCTAGTCTTGGTATGGTTTGTCGACGCTTTGGTGCAACTCTAGATCTGGCCATAATGAAGGTAAGATGAATATTACCATCTTTATCTTCGGTTCTTAGGTAAGAAACGGACCCATAAGCTTGTTCGAGGCATCACAGAATATGTGAATCTGTCTGGTAATAGGGAATAAGTCCATATCAACAGGCGTATAACATCTTGGGATACTAATATTATTCAGAGCGTGAAGTTCTCCTTCCCATTCATTCCAGGCTCTTAATAGATCTTCAGGCAACATAGGGTCATCCCAATCTCTTTGTTTATCCCACAATTTCTGGACCAGGACTTTGGCACGTGTGGTGAATGGAAGAATATACCCCAAAGGATCATACTGACTGGCGAGTACTCTGTATATGTGGCATAGTAACCGTTGTCTTCTGCACTGGATGAGACTTGTACTTGAACGTGTCTGAGGAACAATGCCACTTCAAGCCTAAAGTGGATTCTGTGGAATCTGATCGATCCTGAGACAACCAGAGTTCTGTACTGATTGAACGAGCTTCTTGTGGCAGATGTTCTAGTATCTTGGGAAAATTGCTAGTCCATTGACGAAGGTCAAATCCACCATTTAACAAAAGATCTCTTAGTTTGTCTATCAGTTGCTTTGCCCTCTGGGTTGATGGTAGACTCTGCAAATAGTTGTCTACATAGAAGTTCCTTTCAACTAAGGATCGGATCTCATCCCTGATTCAGTGTTGTCCATTATATGTCGTTGAAGAGCAAAATGGCACAACAAGGACTACAGGTGGTGCCAAAGGGAAGTACTTGCCATTCATAGATAAGGGGGGAAATGCTACTTTCCAAATTACGCCATACAAAACGGAGAAGAGGTTTATCTGCAGGTAAAAGGCGGATTTGGTGAAACATTCCTTTAATGTCGCTACCTACTGCTACAGGATGTTCCCTAAAACGTAAGAGCACTCCTAATAGGGACGGACTGAGGGCTGGCCCAGGGAGCAAGTATTCATTCAGGCTATGTCCATGATATTTAAAGGAGCAATTGAATACAACCCGGTTCTTACCATTATGCTGAACCAGATGGTGAGGAATAAACCAAGATTCTTCAGAGGAGGTGATTGTTTCTGCTGGTAACTTAACAACATATCCAGCCTCCTCCAATTTTTTAATTTCTTCATTGTATGCAGCTGCCTTTGTAGAGTCCTTTGACAGACGTCTTTCAATGCTTCGTAAACTCGGCATAACAGCTTCTTGGTATGCTTGTAGACAAGGCATATCTTTCTTGCGTAACAGTGGTGTGGCATAGCGGTTTACACCATCTACCATTACCTTTATCGTTTTCGCATGCAGTAGATCTATGGCATCTTGATCTTGTTTAGACCTTGTTAGGAGTCTCTCATTTCTGTAAGGTATGATGTCTGTTTGCCAGAGTCTTTCAACATTTCTGAAAAGTTCAGACATTGAAGGGGTGAGGGTAATATGAAGGCATTGCTGTGGTTGCAGGTTCTCCTTAAGTAGTTGCGCTGGACCTTGTAATGTCCACCTAATCTGGTCTTAACTGCTGCAGGACCCCCTGGTGGTCCAAGGCGCACAGGTGCAATAGGGGTGATCAAGTGTGGATGATCAGCTCCAATCAACAAGAGAGGGAATGCTTTATGAACAGGTTGTAGTGGAAGACCCTTTAAGTGGTTGTATCGTTGCTGTAGGTCTGCTATTGGGTATGAGTGTTCTGCCAGACTCAGTTGATCAGCTGTAAAGGCTCTTGTGATAAGATAATTCTTGTTAGGTTGCGAAACTGAAGCTATTCTGAAGGATACTGAAGCACCATGCAGTGTCTTCACATCTTGTCTAATGGTCCTTAGTATTAGATCCTCTGGTTCTCCCTTCAGACCTAGTTTCTGGGTAGCATCAGATAACAGGATTGTTCTCTCTGATCCATCATCAAGAATAGCATAAGTGTCTAAAACTTCATCTTGGTGTTGTAGACGAACTTTGATTATTTTAAGGAGGACGGCTGGAGCCTTGGGTTTATCTAGGTACAGAGTTTCACTTGTAGAACTCACTAAACAAATTTCTTCCTTTGGTGATCTATCGTTTACTTCATGCAGGATTTGAAGATGCTTCCTGTTACAGAGATGACATGGTTTCTTCAGTGTGCACTGAGCAGCTTGATGGGCTCGTCCACACCTCCAGCATCTATTTTTAGTTTTAATCCAGTTGATTATCTGCTCCTTATTAAGCTGTTGAAATTGAGAGCATTGACTCAGGTAATGCTCAGTGCTATCACAGTATGGGCAGAAAACTTTGCTCTTCTCAGGCTTCTTACTTGTAGAATGTGACACGGATGCTGATGATGTCAAAGTAGGTGACACTGAAGACTGCTCTGTGCCATGAAAGATAGTGGTCTGTCGGGTTTTAGCTCCTATATCTTTTCTGTTGTCTGGTCTGTGCATCGCTCGATCCTTGTGTCCTTTGCCTCTGGTTTGGCCTTCATAGTTTTGGCACCAAGATTCAAATTTAAGCCATCTTGCTAGATCCAGAAGGGTATAAATAGTGCCCGGTTGGTAGCACATTTGTCTTCAAAAGATGATCGCAACTCCGAAGGTAATTTGGTTAGTAAACGAGCGACATGTGAGCCACAACGTAATTCGATATCACCTTCTGGACCTAAAGTTTGGAGTAGGCCCACTAAGGCTTGTATCTGAAGGGCAAACTTTTCAAATCCTGCTGCATCACCAGGTTGAATATCAGGCGAGTCCATAACTGTGGCTATTTTACTCAAAGCTAGGTGATGAGGTTGTCCAAATCTTTCTGTTAATGCTGCCATTGTGTCTGTATAGGGAGTAACCGAGTTCAGAAATGAGTCAGCTATTAGACGTGCCTCTTCTAGCTTCAGATGATCCAACAACACCTGATATTTAAAGAGCTCGGTGGCATCTTCTGGCAGTAGGTTCACCAGAGCTAATCTGAGACGGGCAAACTCACTGGGATCCCTATGACTGAAATGTGGAATTGTTGGTTTTGGACCTCTATACGTCATTTCTTGCTTAATAACCCTGTGCTGCTGTCCTGTTTGAGCAGAATGCAACATGGGAGGATAAGAACAGTGCTGTTCGTGAGGTATTGAATAGGTTTGAGTCAGTTCTAGTGGCTCCGACTTCCGAATATCTTGATATTGTCTAATAGGAGTATGCAACAAATAACTTGGTTGTGGACAGCAATGGTTTACAGATCCATACATAGGAGAAGATTCTTCACATACGTATTGAATGCCTGGGGGTTCTGGAACCATAAGAGCTTGCTGCTCTCCTGATGGTCTATGATGAATGAAGTTTCGGCCCGTACTAGGTTCACTGTCATCAAGAGAGGTTTTTTCTTGTTTATCTGCCACTTGTCTATGCCGCGGAGCGGGTAGTGGTGGAGTATTTCGATCAAAGTTAAAGGCAATCTTCTCAGCTGATCTAATACGAGTTCTGGGTGCAGGCACGGGGGGAACTTGATCTTGGGTCAGTTGCCTTGGGTTGAGGGCAGTTGTTGATTTATTTTTAACTGCTCTTGAATGCCTACTTGCATCTCCCATAAGCCTGATCTCCTCTCTCATGGACTGTGTAGTCTGTCTTAACTGTTGATTCTCAAGTTCAAGGTCGTGAATAACTAAGTTGTATCTCAGTGGTAAGAAATCAGCATCTTCTGTTTGAAGTAAAGGTGTTTTCACATCTTGTACATCCCACCGATCCACTGTAGTGTGCAATCTATTCTCTCCTCCATAGGAACTGTACTGACTGGTAGGAGATGAGGCTGCAAAGTGATTTGTTGACTTCATTGGGATGTAGTATTTATTGGTATACTCTTGATACCTTTCCTTATCAGGTGATGGGCGTGCTGTATGGGCCACAGATGGTAATGGAACTTGACCAGGATACTGAACTTCAAATTCTTTAAGATAGGCTGGTGGACGGGTCAAGCGTCGAGGACGGTTACTGTAGGACTGATACTCTGACATCTTTCTTCCGTTGTAAACACACTTTCCGGCTCGAAGGACCAAATTTTGTAACAAAGGACCACTATATCTTTAGTATGTTCAGGACTTATTGTGTTCACTCCGGAGTGTCGATCAGGACACTGGTAAATGATGCAGAGAATTCCACACAGCAGCTTAGATTGAAATTGAACTCATTTATTTGGAGATATACACCTGTACTCGAATAGGTATAGGTGGATTTGTATGTGTGGTCTACAATAAAAGAATACATAAAACTTATTGATAAAGTACCCAAAGTCCACTAGATGGCAGTATTACTGAAATTAAGCACTAGCTTACCGGCAGTATAGAATCCAAATCAATAACGTAATCAGTACATGTAAACGACTTTACGTCTTAACATATAAAAAACAGAAAATACAAGTTAAATGCAAACGAACCCACCTCTGGTCATCAACGCACACTTATCTTAACTCGGTACACTGCTGATTCTTACTTATATCAAACAAATGCGGAATTGACTATTGCGGCACTCGTGCACCTTCTTCGCCCTTTTAACATCCCATAATAGACACTCTCGTGCCTGCTGGGAGGTGCACCTTTTAATGTGATCCGTGTCTCTTTATAATTAATATCTCTCTAACACAGCTTGTTAACCACCCCCCAACTCCCACCCACCCACATCATCTGGGCTCAATAAACAATGCAAGGGTGCAGCAATAGTGGCAAATTCAGGTACAAATCGCCATATAGTAAGAGGCCAGTCCAAGAAATTCCCGAATCTGCCTTCGATCCTGTGGCTCTGGCCACTCTTGCACAACAGACACCTTATCTTACTCAGTGGTGACACCTCTTTGACTCACACGGTGACCCAGAAATGACACCTCTCCAGAGAAGGTAGCACTTATCAGGATGAAGTTTAAGGTTGGCCATACAAAGCTTCTGCAAATTCTCCCTCAAGGACTCCAGAGCCTCCTGGAATGTCTTGCCATGAACCAGTAAATCATCCAAGTAGACAAGGCATTGAGTACCAGACATACCTGCTAATACCTTATCCATTAACTGTTCAAAGGTAACTGGAGCATTGCAAAGACCAAAAGGCATAACTCGGAACTGCCAGAGTCCCTTTCCTGTGGAGAATGCAGTCTTAGGTCAAGCTTCAGGTGTTAGCGGCACCTGCCAATAGCCACTGCGCAGGTCTAGTGATGAAAACCAGGCTGATCCTGCCACCAAATGCAGGGACTTATCAATGCGAGGCAACGGATAGGAGTCCTTGATGGTTACAGCATTTACCCACAAATAATCAACACAAAAACGCCACTTGCCATCCTTCTTGGGGACAAGAACCACAGGAGAGACCCAGGGAGACTCAGAGGGTTCGATAATCTTGGCCTGTCTCATTTCCTGTAGAGTCTTCTCAGCTGCTGTCTGTTTAGCTAGTGGCATACGGCGGGGGCGCTGTTTGATAGGGGAAGCACTCCCAGTATTGATGTCATGCTGCACAAGAGGAGTCTGGCCAACATCATCTGCAGAGGTAGCAAAACGGTCCCTAAAGTCATGTAACAACTGCCAGAGCTGGCGCTGTTGCTTGTGTGATAACCCTTTCCTGTTGGCATTCCAAACAGTGTGAACAACCTTCATTACTGGTACGGGTTCAGTGATGTTAGTGGGAATAGGCACATGGTCTTCCTGGGGAGCCACCACTGGTGGTTCCTTTCTGCCTTGCTGGTGCCCTAACAAGGGGAGTGTCCCAATGCCTTGAAGATACAGAGTCCCCATCTGAAAATGTATTCACTCTCCAACTGCTTATAAGAAATCAAGTCCCAAGATACAGGAGTTGTTGACATTAGCCACCCAGACATCCTGCACCCACTGCTTCTCAGCAATACAAATGTCTACTTTTGCTCTGCCTAACATGGGGGTCATCTCACCTGTAGCTGTCATCAACTTATTAGAATTGGCTGTACATATGACCGCCACATCCAACATGTCAGGATGGATAATAGATGCAGTTGACCCTGTATCCACCAGTGCCTTGCATAACATGGCCACCAATCAAAACTGAAAGGTGACAGTAATCTCCCTCACCCAACTGACCAACAGGGACTGTTCTTGGGGCCAGCGTTGTCCCTCCTACACTGGTCCCATGTCGTTTCGCAGCACAATGCTTACTTGGGAATCCTCTTGTTTAGTCCTACTGGGGCAGTCACATTGCAAGTGTTCATGTTGTCCACAGTACCAGCAGCGGCGTGGGTGCATTAGGCATGAAGGATTCTTTAATTTCTGTACGGTAGTCACTGGAGCCACCGCTTCATAGTCTTGTTCTACACCTTTGGCCTTAGTTTTAGGGATAGTTTCCGGTCTTCTTACCTTGGTCGACCCTGCTGATGCAAGAGATGCTTGGCTGTAACCCTCTTTAAGTATTTCTTCTGCCTCCTGGGTTGCAGACAAAGCTTGTTTCAAGGTCTCAGGCTTAGCGAAACGGACCTGCTGTCAGAAATATGGTGGGCTCAAACCCCGCAGAAATGCCTCCTTAGCCAACTCTGCCTGCACTGATCTGTCAAAATGGGGATAACCCCGTTGCACCAGAGACTGTACATCTGTTGCAAATGCCCCCAGGGCCTCAGTTGTCCTGCGAACCCTCTGCTCCAGCTGTTGTCTTACTGTAGTCACAGCTTCTACATGGTCAAACCGTCGCTCCAATGCAATTTCCAAAGCATGGGCATTTAACAGCTCATCTTCTGGCACATCCATCAGAACCACCAATGCATCACCATCCAATGCTGCAGGCAGCTGCACAGCTTGGTCCTCCAAACTTCAGCCATTTGCCATGGCAATCATGCGAAAACGGGTGTTGTATGCTTTCCAAAACCCTGTTCCATCAAATCTTCCAATCTTTAATACAGTCCCACCCATCTGTTGTGTCTGTAATTCATCACTCACATGCACCACCTCCCTAGCTGCCCTCAGCCACATGTTGTCCATGCAGCATAACAGTTCTGTGTAGCCACGGCACCCTTCGCGTAATCCTTCAGCCAACATTTTTATTGCCTCTCCATCTACATGTGCCAACAACTGTCCTTCTCCATAATCCTCCGTCCATCCGTACATATTTGCTAAATAAAGGAAGCGCTGTTTAAATTCCAACACACTCGGGAAGCGCTGCAATTCTTTCATTCCTATCGCTCCGTCCGGCCTCGCATTAAATTGAGCGTCTTCCATAACATTGGGTCACGCTGCAGGCGCAACAGCATTCAGCCTCATAAATGCAAACTGCTCCGAAGGAGGCTTAAAGTAGCCCTCTTGCTTCACGCAGGCTGAAAACCTGCCCTCCTCCATGAATGCTAACTGCCTTGGCGAACTTATATGCAGTGTGAACGTTTCTTTAAATACACTCTCACCCGGACTTTGACTGCTGCTTCGTTTCATCTCCATACTGTCGCGACTCGTTTGTCTAATAACCAGATCCCACTTCTGATCACCAATGTGATGTCCCGTCGAATAAACACACTCAGGAGCCGCTTGTCCGGGGAAGTCTTCCAAATGCAGACTGGCTTTTTATTCAATATGCCGTGATATAAACGGTGCCCTACAGCCACCCAATGTCTGGGTCACGGGGACACTTCTAAAATAATAAAGACAAATTACCTTCGTTCTATCTACCTCTCTTAAAAACATTTACTTCCCTTTTTCCACCTGATGCTGTTCTACTTTTTTCTCCAGCCCCTCCAACTGAACTTCCGGCCACCACCTTCCCTTTTTATCACGCACCGTTAATTAACCCGGATCCCTGTCACTCATCTCTCTCTAGGGACTCCACAACTCCAAGACTCCACCCCAACACTGCTTCCATTCCCTTCCATTTATCCCGGCCAATACCCCCAAGCCGCCAGGTGGAGCCCTCCCTGCAGTGGAGGTTCCCTGAAGACCAGCAGGGCATCATGGACATTGCAGTTTTTATACGCAGCCCTGCTGGATGCCATGGGGGCCACTAGGTGACGCTGCAGGGAGGAACAACGGTTATTTACCCTATGCTCCGGAAGTATGTTCGAGTCACAAGGACAAGGGGAATGACGTGCTTCCGGGGTGAAGAAAAGGATTTTTTGTCTGCCGGAAGTGATAAAGGATCACATAGACTGGGGATTGAAACACTTCCAGGTCAGGGACTATAAAAGGACTCTGGGAGCTCCCAGACAGCAAGCTGAGCTGGGTGGAAGGGTGGCAATGCGTCTGGGAATAGTGGATTGGTTTATTATTATTGTGATTGTGATTTATAAGAGTATAGTGGAGGAGAGGGTGCTTTGTGCACTGTGGCGAATTAATAAAGTCAACATTTGGACTTTTTCCTGGTGTCTGGAGTCTTGGACAGGGGGTCAACTATCTGCCTATCTGTCACTATATATATATATATATATATATATATATATATATATATATATATATATATATATATATATATATATATATATATATATATATATATATACTGCTCACAAAAATTAAAGGAACACTTTAAAGAAACATATTAGATACATCAGATCTCAATATGAAGTTGGATATCTATACAAATAACGACAGGGCAATGTCTTAGGAACAAAAGGATGCCAAGTCTTTTAATGGAAATAAAAGTTTTCTGCCTACAGAGGGCTCAATTGTGTAGACACCCTAAAATCAGAGTGAAATGAAGATGTGGCAGGCTAGTCCATTTTTCAAAAACTTAATTTCTGCTACTCAAAATGCTTTTCAGTATCTTGTGTGGCCCCACGAGCTTGTATGCATGCTTGACAACGTCGGTCATGCTCCTAATGAGACGACGGATGGTGTCTTGTGGCATTTCCTCCCAGATCTGTATGAGGGCATCCCTGAGCTGTTGTACAGTCTGAGGAGCAACCTGGCGGCGCCTAATGGACCGAAACATAATGTCCCACAGATGTTCTATTGGGTTTAAGTCAGGGGATCGTGAAGGCCATTCAATTGTTTCAATTCCTTCATCCTCCAGGTACTGCCTGCATACTCTTGCCACATGAGGCCGGGCATTGTCATGCATTAGGAGGAAACCAGGACCTACTGCACCAGCGTAGGGTCTGACAATGGGTTCAAGGATTTCATCTCGATACCTTATGGCAGTCAGAGCACCATTTCCTACGCAGTAGATGTCTGTGCGTCCCTCCATGGATATGCCTCCCCAGACCATCACTGACCCACCACCAAACCTGTCATGTTGAACGACGTTGCAGGCAGCATATCGTTCTCCTTGTCTTCTCCAGACTCTTTCACATCTATCATAGCTGCTCAGGGTGAACCTGCTTTCGTCTGTAAAAAGTACAGGGCGCCAGTGGCGGACTTGCCAATTCTGGTGTTCTTGAGCAAATGCCAGTCGAGCTCCACGGTGCTGGGCAGTGAGCACAGGGTCCACTACAGGACGTCGGGCCCTCAGGCCATCTTCATGAAGTCTGTTCCTGATTGTTTGGGTAGAGACATTCACACCAGTGGCCCTCTGGAGGTCATTCTGTAGGGCACGAGCAGTGCTCAGCCTGTTCCGCCTTGCACAAAGGAGCAGGTATCGGTCCTGCTGATGGGTTGAGGGCCTTCTACTGCCCTGTCCAGCTGTCCGAGAATAACAGCCAGTCTCCTGAAATCTCCTCCATGTTCTGGAGATTGTGCTGGGAGACACATTAAACCTTCTTGCTGCAGCACGTTTGGATGTGCCATCCTGGAGAAGTTGGACAACCTGTGCAACTTCTGTAGGGTTAAGGAATCGCATCATACTGCCAGTAGAGATAATTAATCAAGCCAAAACTAACACGAGTGGAAAACCAGCCAAAAAAAATCAAGAGGGAGAAACTTGAAATGACCTCCACATGTAAAACCAGTCCTGTTTTGAGGGTTTTCTAATTATTGCCACTTTAGTGCACCTGTCATTAAGTCCATGAACACCAATACAGCTGAAAGTGATTAACAATGACCTCAGCTGCTTAACCAACCAGAAAATTATCAGACAGGTTTAATTGATTTCATGCCAGGCCCAATAAAAAAGTGTTCCTTTAATTTTTGTGAGCAGTGTATATATATATATATATATATATATATATATATATATATATATATATATATATATATATATATATATATATATATATATATACTAATAAAAGGCAAAGCCCTCACTGACTGACTTACTGACTGACTGACTCACTCACTCATCAGTAATTCTCCAACTTCCCGTGTAGGTAGAAGGCTGAAATTTGGCAGGCTCATTCCTTACAGCTTCCTTACAAAAGTTGGGCAGGTTTCATTTCGAAATTCTACGCGTAATGGTCATAACTAGAAGCTATTTTACTCCATTTACTGTAATGGAGTTGAGCGCGAGAGTCGTGGGGGCGGAGTTTCGTGTGACATCATCACGCCTCCCAAGTAATCACGCAGTACGTAGAAAACCAGGAAGAGCTCCAAAAACCACTGAAGAAAACATACATTATATAATTAAGATGGCAGCGAAACAATTAGAAGCGAGCGAGTGACATATAAAACCATATTCAGCGGCTCACGTGAACTGACACAGTGCGCAGACAAAAAGCAACAGTTCCAAAGAGTGCTGAACAAAAACCGAATTACACTGCTACGCTCAAATAGACAAACCACACGCCGTGCTGCAATAGTGGAGCCTTCGCCTCTAGCGCCGGCTTCCGGGATTCGATTCCCGAGAGGTGATGCACTAAGTATGTACGCGCGCTTCCCGATACATTTTAGCCTTGCATCCCCTTGGTTTGAGACATATGAAAAAATATGCGGTTAATGCAGAAAGGCAGATCACCAATTGAAGCTTTATGAATAATGGATACTTTATTCGCGATCAATGATTGTTTTGGTAAAGCCATACTCAATGTATTCATTAGATGAACGGTAAAAAAGTAAGAGCGAGGGGAGGGTAACTTATTGAGGCACGCAGGCAAAACCACAATAGCAGCGGGCTCGATGTACTGTAGTCTGCGCGTCAACTCTATCTGAATTGCGCGATCACATTTGAAAAAATATATCTTTTCAAGTTCTATTTAGTCAATATGTGTCAAACTCAAAGCCCGCAGGCCACATCCGGCCTGGCGTGTAATTATATCCGGCCCGCGAGATCATTTTATATACTGTATTATTGTTATTAATGGCCCGGGGATATGAAGCAAACCATGAAACTCAAACTGATTATGACAGCAGCAATCCAAGCGAGATTTGTGAGATTTGAAACAAGATTACTGTTCACATGGCCAACTGTACGTTGCATGCTCAAGAGTAAGCTCAGCTCACAGCTTGGTCATTATACAACTGGAGGGCCGAACTCACAATGTGGTATACAAAGAGATCCTTAACAAATAATTATTGGTATATTTTCCCTTAGTTTAAAAAGGTTTAATTTTCTTCTTAATAAAAATTTTAAGGCAGTACTTCGCCGCTGCAAAGCGTGGGTATTTTGCTAGTATACTAATAAAAGGCAAAGCCCTCACTGACTGACTGACTGACTGACTCACTCACTCACTCACTCACTCACTCACTCACTCATCACTAATTCTCCAACTTCCCGTGTAGGTAGAAGGCTGAAATTTGGCAGGCTCATTCCATACAGCTTTCTTACAAAAGTTAAGCAGGTTTCATTTCGAAATTCTATGTGTAACGGTCATAACTGGAAGCTACTTATGTACAAATATATGGCCATAGCCTGTAGCTCGGTCGCCGTGTGATGTGGAGTTGTGTCCCCCATCATCACGCCTCCCACGTAATTGAATGCCTGCCCATATAAGGTCATCTGTCAGCAGCAACCCAATAGAAACGCTGCCGCTAAATATTCGCGGGTGAAGGACTGTGCTTATGCAAACGAAGATGAGATGGTCAGGGATAGACTAGTGTTTGGCACAAACTCAGCAAAAGTGCGAGAGAAACTTTTAAGTGCCGGGTCTGAGCTAACATTAAATAAAGCCGTGGACATCACAAGATCGCACGAGATAGCACAAGCACAGCTGAGAACCTTCAATGCATGTACTCTGAGCGACTTACGTGAACTGACTGTGAACGCAGTACGCAGACAACAGGCAAGAGCTCCAAATTGCGCTGAACAAAAAATGCATTACGCAATTAAGACGGCAGCAAAAGAATATGAAGAGAGTGACGCATACAAGCATATTCATAAGTGCAGCTACTGCGGAAAGAAAGCACACAGTGGAAAAAGTCAATGTCCAGCTAAAGGAAGACAGTGTAAAAAATGTGGTAAATCGAACCACTTCGCTATAGTTTGCAGGGCTGGGAAAGGTAAACCCATGCATGCAATGTGTGGTGTCTCAGATAAAGAGGAAGACGAGCTGTTTATTAATGCAGTACGAGAGGAACAACCCTCTGAAGCTGAACAAGCCTTTGAGGACATATCAATAGGAAAGAACGGTGTAAAGTTTAAGTTTAAATTACATTCATAGACACGCTGCCGCTAAATATTCGCAGGCAAATCCACAATTTAATACCGGGAATGTCTGTTAAATATCTTAGACTCACGAGTATCTATTTGGGTAGTGATCACTTCGATGAATGAAACCTGTTATCTTTACAACGGTTGACAACGAAGATGAGATGGTGAGGGATAGACTAGACAAACACGGAATGTAACTTGAACACAACACATCCTCTAAATACGAACCTGTTTGAAACAAATAATGATAATCAAATCCTTGATGACAGCAACATTCATAACAGTCACAAAACAATTACATTGATAATCATGTTACATTATTTTAAAATGTTTCCTTTTCTTTTTCATTACTTCTTTAACACACTACTTCTCCGCTGCAAAGCGCGGGTATTTTGCTAGTAATTATATATATATACAGTATATGAGAAATGTGCATATGCATACATATCTATTAATAATAATCTATGGAGAGGTGGCACTAATTTTTACACAGATATTATGTATTATAACCGCCTATTTGCTGATACATTTAGTAGAAGCGAATACCACAAGTCTTGGCGTGCTTACAGATTGGGTGGGTACGCCTGATTTTTGCTTTTGTTTTTCTGGGTACCTCTTAATTTCAGAGATTCAGAGTTTGCTTTGTATTAGGCTAAAACTGAGGGACTTTTTATATTATACAGTATGCCGAATCACAAAAGTTACTAATGCAGGTCTTGTAGTGCATTCCATTCCTGCCATTGATCTAAACTTTCTAATCCTGGGGTGTCAACTGCAGTCCTCGTACAATGAATTTCCTTATTAGAAATATCATCTTAATTTAAGGTCACTTTTTTAATCTCTGTGGCAGTTTGTTTTTTTCGTAAACAGACACATTCATTATATTTAATAGTTTAAGGTAGGCACATTCACTCAGGTAGAATGCAGCATATCCACACGGAGGCAAGTCAATTGATCGTTCGTCTTCTCATTGTAAAGGTGTACGTGGTGAATGAATTTTACCCGAAAATTTGACAGAATGCCTTAAAATGCCAAGTTCCGGTTTTGCACCCCAAAACATGAGGCTGAATCTCCGTACTTAAGCTCAATAATTTAGCTTGCAGGAACAGCAGGGTTATTTATACACAGACACAGCAATCAGGCAGGGCTGTGGCCAGGTTAGTGGCCAAGTAATCGCGCTTCAGGTCACCCTTCAGTGTGTTGTCCCAGTGAGGGGAGTCCCAAAAGAGATTAGAAACTTTACATCTCCCCCTCAGCTTTGTTTACACTGGTGTAAAGTGACCGTCCAAACCAAGCTCGGCTAGTTGGGAAAGAACATTGGTGTGTGCAGCCCTGTGACAGTGGTGAACATCAAAAGCAAAAGCTTGCAAACCAATAAACCAATGAGTGAGCCGGGTGTTCGTATCCTTCTGTTTGAACAGCCATTGTAGCAGGGTGTGGTCAGTCACCAGGGTAAACTGTTCTCCCCAGAGATAGTAACGGAGGGCATCCTCCGCCCACTTAATCACCAAGCAATCCTTTTCAATAGACAAATTCTGCTGAGAAATGTGGTGATGTGCTCTACCCCTTTAAAGGCATTGTGAGAGCACTGCTCCTAAACCGAAAGTGCTAGCATCTATTTGCAGAATAAATTTCCTCGAAAAGTCAGGATTACACAGAACCAGGAACAATGATAAAGCAGCTTTTGGGTCCGTGAAAACTCTCTTAACAAGCGTCGGTCCAGACAACACTACAATTCTTTCAGTCAGTGAGGAGGTGTCCCAATGTGCAAAACTGGCAATGAACCACCTGTAATACCCCACGAGCCAAAGGAAGGCACGAATCTGCCTCAGTGTTTCAGAACAGGGATATGCAAGCACCTCCCCTCCACATGGAATATCCCAGATAGTGGGTTTCTGACATACCCTGCTTGCACTTCTTAGGGCTGGTCGTCAACCCTGCCAACCGTAAACTGTCAAGTACCGCCCAAAGTCGAACTAGATGAGCTTCCCAGTCATTACAGAAAATAACCACATGGTGAAGATGGGCACCCACATACACAGATCTGGTCCATCATTCACTGATAGGTCAGCAGTAGACCATGGAGACCAAAAGGGAGTGGCGTAAATTCAAACAACCCATTCGGATTGACGAATGTGGTTTTCTCACAACTAGACTCCACCAAGGGAACCTGCCAATAACCCTTCGTGAGGTCAAGGGTGGAGATATACAGTCATATGAAAAAGTTTGGGAACCCCTCTTAATTCTTTGGATTTTTGTTTATCATTGGCTGAGCTTTCAAAGTAGCAACTTTCTTTTAATATATGACATGCCTTATGGAAACAGTAGTATTTCAGCAGTGACATTAAGTTTATTGGATTAACAGAAAATATGCAATATGCATCATAACAAAATTAGACAGGTGCATAAATTTGGGCACCCCAACAGAGATATTACATCAATACTTAGTTGAGCCTCCTTTTGCAAATATAACAGCCTCTAGATGCCTCCTATAGCCTTTGATGTGTGTCTGGATTCTGGATGGAGGTATTTTTGACCATTCATCCATACAAAATCTGTCCAGGTCAGTTCAATTTGATGGCTGCAGAGCATGGACAGCCTGCTTCAAATCATCCCATAGATTTTCAATGATATTCAAGCCAGGGGACTGTGACGGCCATTCCAGAACATTGTACTTCTCCCTCTGCATGAATGCCTTTGTAGATTTCTAACTGTGTTTTGGGTCATCGGCTTGGAATATCCAACCCCTGCATAACTTCATCTTTGTGAATGATGCTTGAACATTATCCTGAAGAATTTGTTGACACTGGATTGAATTCATCCAACCATCAGCTTTAACAAGGGCCCCAGCCCTGAACTAGACACACAACCCCACAGCATGATGGAACTTCCACCAAAGTTGACAGTAGGTAGCAGGTTTATTTCTTGGAATGCGGTGTTCTTCTTCCACCATGTAAACCGCTTCTTGTTATGACCAAATAACTCAATTTTTGTCTCATCAGTCCAAAGCACTGGCTTGTCTAAATGAGCATTTGCATACAACAAGCGACTCTGTTTGTGGCATGAGTGCAGAAAGGGCTTCTTTCTCAACACCCTGCCATACAGATGTTCTTTGTGCAAGTTGCGCTGAATTGTAGAATGATGTACAGATACACCATCTGCAGCAAGATGTCCTTGCAGGTCTTTGGAGGTGATCTGTGGGTTATCTGTAACCATTCTCACAATCCTGCGTATATGCTGCTCCTGTATTTTGTTTGGACTGCCAGACCTGGGTTTAACAGCAACTGTGCCTGTGGCCTTCCATTTCCTAATTATATTCCTTACAGTTGAAACTGACAGTTTAAACCTCTGAGACAGCTTTTTGTAGCCTTCCCCTAAACAATGAGACTGAACAATCTTTGTTTTCAGGTGTTTTGAGGGTTGCTTTGAGGATCCCATGCTGTCACTCTTCAGAGGAGAGCCAAAGGGAAGCACAACTTGCAATTGACCACCTTAAATACATTTTCTCATGATTGGACACACCTGTCTATGAAGTTCAAGGCTCAATGAGCTAATCCAACCAATTTGGTGTTGCAAGTAATCAGTATTGAACAGTGTGACAGACTGGGGGCACTATCGCTCCCTTGAACCCTTGTCCAAGATGCCAGACACGTGGTAAAAGTCCAATAGTTGACTTTATTTAAACTGTACAGTGCACAAAGCACCCTTTATCCACAATACTCATCAAATACAATAACTCTCAATAACTAATCAATAAATTCTCCACCACTCCCAGACGCGTTGCCACCCTTCCACCCAGCTCAGCTCGCAGTCTGGGAATTCCCAGAGTCCTTTTATTAAGCCCTGACCCGAAAGTGTTTCCATTCCTCAATCCATGTGATCTCCTATCACTTCCGGGTCAGATCAAAAGTCCTTTTCTTCACCCCGGAAGCACGTCATTCCCCTTTTCCATGTGACTCGGACGTACTTCCAGGGCATAAGGCAAATAATCGCTGTACCTCCCTGCAGCGTCTCCTAGCGGCCCCCATGGTATCCAGCAAGGCTGTGAATAAAGACTGCAATGTCCATGATGCCCTGCTGGACTTCAGGGCACTTCTCTGCTGCAGGGAGGGCTCCACCTGGTGGTGTGGGGGTATTGGCCAGGATGAACGGTCGGCCATATATCACAGTACTCCTCCACCAGCGAAGAATTATAATTCAGAGCAGCCTGCCCTGTGAGGGAAGTCTTTCTCCAAGAGGAGTTTCCGGTTGAACCTTGGCTGATCCTTGTTTCGCATTCCCTGGAGAATCTAGGGGGAATATTAGTCCAATTAAACACCTGCTCCCCCGTTCTCCAAGGACAACTTCACCAAATGTGGCCCGACCTTCGGCATCCGTAGCACTGCCTCCATCCTCCTGTTATTCTCCCTCTGCGGAGCTGAAAACAATTAGGAAATGTTAATTCCGCACCTTTTCTTGCTGAGGAGGAGCCCCCAGCCGTTGGGATCTCCTGTTTGCTTTTGGGGGTTTTCCACAGTCTGAGTCTATCTATTTAATAAAGAGAGACCCTTTCCTGTCTGCACCCCTCTAGACTTATTTGTTAAACGGTTCAGGGTCTTCAGGACTGAACCGCTCCAAAAGACAGCACCATCCAGCTGCTCTGGATCGATGGGCCCTTTCCCCAACCACTCTGTCAACGTTCCGCATTCTTTTGTAGGGCACGCAGTGACTTGGCACCCGCTAATTATCAATCGCACACCCGGATCACACTGCGTCCCTATTTCATTATATACGGTACCAGCATTACCTGCCGGTACCGCCAAATCATATAACACGGGAGGCTCTCGGCCTAATCGCCGCAGGTACTCACTTACTTTCTTTATGAGCTTTTCAGCCGTCTCTCCCAGTTCCCTGACGATTTTCTGAATCGCCGCCAGCATCTGAAAAATATCTTTTATGGGCTCGATCAATCTCTTGGGTTCCCGCATTTCAAAACATTTAATTAACTCGGCCAGAGGTATACTCACTTCCTGGTTCGCGTTACCCTCCAGCCAGGAGCCATTGAACACACCCACTGTCGGCACGTGCTCTGACGGGTCTCACGGAGGCTGCTGAGAATTGGAGTTCTTTTGGGAGGACCGGCCACCATCTTTGGCTGACTGTGATCCGCCTGTGTCAATTTGTCGGCAGATTGATCAGCCATTTCCCGGCCCTCCTTACCTTTTTGCATGGTGAGCAGTGCTTCGCTCGCCTCCCCCTTCCCCTTCGGAATGTCCAAGTCCGTTTTTTCCAGGGAACAGCGATAAGCAGTAGGACATGGACCTCCTCCTTCGGGTTGAGTCAAGTGTCCCTTGCTGGCAGCCGACATGCAGAAGTCCTTCTGGCTCGTCTGCTGGACTGAGAATGAAGCCCCTTCGTCGGGTTTTTTGTCTGCATCCCGTAGGACCTCCGGAGGATCTTCCTTGAGGTATGTTCACGGAACAAAATGGGTTATTTTAAAGATGTTAGTCACAGAATCCCCGGCACATACCTCGTGGTAGTCATCCTTCTCCGAAGGCCTTTCCCGACTCGTACAGCTGCTCTTCAGCTAATCCCGAGCGTCCTCTGTGAGGAGTGTGGAACCTCTGCTGATGCTGTCACTCTGCTTACCCTTTTTCTTCCGCATAACGGACTTGGAAAATGTGGGTTCTGGCGATGTTGCTTTGTGATCTAATGCTGTTGTCTTCGGGTTCTCTGTCCCCGGAGCATTTTTGTACAGGTCCTCTTCCAACTGGACGGCCAGAGAATCCTGCTGGCTATGCCTATTGTGGACGCTAGGGGTCGCTGTTGCCCCGTTGAACCCACCAGACAGATGTCCCAGACACACTTATAAAAGCACAATGAAGATTTATTAATAATTTTTCTTCAATAAAGTGCCCAAAGCACCTCACTCTCCACAATTCTCAATAATAATCACAATAATCAACACAATACAATCCTCCAACTCCCAGTATCTCCGTCACACACCCTCCCAACTCCGGCTCAGTCTGCTGGGGTTTCCCACAGTCCTTTTAAAGTCTATGACCCGGAAGTATTTCTTCTCTGGGTCAATTCCACATCTTCCTTCGTCAAGTGCCCTGGAAGTATTGCGGGCTTCCATCCCCGTGACCCAGAAGCACTTCTAGGGTGGCATAATCATAAAAGTCCCTGGGTTCTTGGTGAGCTCCCCCTGGCGGCACCCACGGCACCCAACAGGGCTGAAGAGACAGACTCCATGTCCCATGCTGCCCTGTGGGAATCCAAGGAGCCATTTCTATCCAGGGGAACTGCCATCTAGTGTTCCGGGGGATGTGGCATCCTGTAAAGGCTGTTTTTTCCAGTTGAGGGACGTCCTGTCCGGACTGAAATGCCGGCCATCCCTCACAGCAGTTACATGCATTCAAATCAACAAAATTACAAGGGGACCCACATTTTTGCACAGCCAGTTTTTCACATTTGATTTAATTTCATACAACTAAATACTGCTTCAGTAAAAATCTTTGTTCGGAAAACACCCCAGTACTCAGATGTTCCTAGGAAATTAAAGACATACCGCTGTTATCTTTTTTGTTGAATGTAGAGTAAATTATTATGCAGGCTGAGATGAGTTCCCGAACTTTTTCGTATGATTGTATGAAGCTTGCCTGAGCTTTTCCAATAGCTCGTCCACACGCGGCATTGGGTATGCATCAAACTTGGAAATCTTATTCAAATTAGGGTTAGAACTACAGAATTAATTAATTAATACAGAACCAAACCGAGCTGTCAGACTTCCTCATGTATCACTTTCCTTGTCGCCTCTGGTTGCCGATATCTGTATAGTTACACCGGGTGGAGTGACAATCTTGTGTTCTGCAATCGTCATCTGGCCAGGTGTTGCTGAAAAGATGTCTGACTTCTCTTTAATCAATGATAGCAATTCCGCTTTCTGGGTGTCAATTAAATCATCCCCAAAAGAAAACTCAGTTTGGGTGACTGGTGTGACCGTGACCAGGTCATGGTGACGGTTGTGCCACTCCTTTAAAAGACTAATATGCAAAATTTGTATGGGTTTTCACCACCTTGGAATTCTGACTTTATAATTCACTGGGGACATATGCTGTTCTATCACTGCCGGCCCTTGCCATTCGGCATGAAATTTATGTGGATCGGTAGGATCAATATCAGCACGCGATCCCCCTTCTTAAACCCCTGGAGTTTATTCTTCCTGTTATAATTACTGTTTTAGCGCCTCCCATTCACGCTGCTGATGTTCCATCGCAATAGAGGACAATCTAGCAATCTGCTCTTGAAGTGAAATGACTCGGTCAACAAACCTACCTCCAGGGATTGTCTCGCGAGTCCCTGTCCATTCTTCCCGAAAAATGTTCAACACCCCGTGCAGCCGCTGGCCAAATAATAGTTCAAAAGGGCTCATCCCAATAGACACTTACAGGGCATCCCAGACAGCAAACAGGAGGAAAGGTACTACAGTATCCCAGGAAGTTGGATCGTCATGGGCTACCTGCCAAATCATCTGTTTTAGGGTTTTATTAAATTGTTCATGATACACCATGGAATGTAACTGCTTAATTCTGAAACTTTCGCATAGCTGCTTCTTGACGCGAGACATAAAGGGTGTGCCCTGATTAGTGAGAATCTCGTGAGGGTTACCAGTATGTGTGAGCATATCGAAGAGTGCTTTTTCAATAGTTCGGGTGTCCTCCCGTCGCAACACTGCTACTTCTGGGTATTTTTTAGTGTAATTGATTAACATGAGCATATACTGAAAGCCAATTTTACACCTGGGATGTGGGCAAACAATATCTAATCCCATCATTTCAAAGGGGTAAAATAGGCATTGGTATAAAGGGTGCCGTGGTGGGTCTGTGAGTTGAAACTATTTAACAGTTGGGGCAACCTTACAAAATTGTGCCATATTCCAGCCCATATTTATCCACTTAAAGCATTTTGAAATACATTCCCTTGTCTTTTCCGTGCCAAGGTGATCCCCCAAAATGTGACTGTGAGCAATTTTTAAAACCTTCTCCCTATGCTCAGTTGGTTCTACCAACTGCTTGATACCTCCATCACCCATGCAATCAGAAATCACCCAATACAGAAAACCATCCTTAAAAATGTGGTGTTTTAAAATTTGGGTCCTCTCTCTCCAGATAGTAACAGTGCTTTGTAATGTGGGCTTGTCTGAATGCAAAATCTCAAAATGCTATCAGCTTGTTGTAGGCAAACAAACTCTGCCTGGACGCCAGTCTCTGCTTTCTCCGTGTTTGATGCAGAATTGTATGTGCCTCCCACTGCTATTTCATTTTTGTCCGGGTTATTATAGAGTGTCCGGTCTGGGGAGGCTGCTGGTGTTTGCGGCAGCATGGAAAGGTTTGCCAGTTGTCCCGGGTCTTCACTTGAGGATTCATCCCCTAGGTCATTGGACAACTCCGGTTCAATTTCAAACATGTTTCCTTGGCTGACATTGTCTGCGGCAAGCCCCTCTCTATCCACTACGGGGTTAAGTTCTCTGCAGGTGGCCAAGACCCGTGAGAAGAGTGCATTCATTTTTGCTATTAGGAGTGACCAGGGTGAGGTGTCTGATATGGCAGTCCAAACCTTTAAGTTCTTCCCTTTAAATTTCAGAGGGAATAATATAGTCTTGTATGTTTTAATGTCCCCATGGATGCAGTGGATGTTTAATTTGTCTGTGGTCTGATAAGGAGTCTACCGGAGCAAGTCACGGCGGACTACACAGAGATCGCTACCAGAGTTCAACAGTGCCAAGAATTTCCATCCAGCCAATGTAATAAAGACCTTAATATTGTCCTCTTTTAATATCTTGAGGGAAACTTGTGAGCCGCATACCTGGGCCAGACAAATAGCCATTGCTTGCACAGGTGGGAGGTGACACTCCAGCCAGATGTCCCAGTTGATCGCAGCGGAAGCAGTTGTGTTTAGTCCGCACTATGGTGTTCATATTCTGGTGTCTTCTACCTGTGGTGCTGGGGACCCTGAAGGTCTGTGCTGACTGGATCGAAATCGGGGTCAAGCCTGGGTAGCGCCACTGTTTTCAGGTGGCTTCAGCACCCTCTAGTCTGCGGGTCTCCAGCAGTGAGTGTATGTTATTCTGTAGAATTTCTTCACAAAGGCTTTCGTCTGTCCCTGACAGGACTGCATCAATAGAGAGCTTCTCCACAATGCGCTCATAAGGGTCTCCATGGATCCAGCTTTGAATCAGGTCCACTAAGCCCTGGATCTGTCCTTGTACAGGGCGATCTGGATCAATATGCCACAGCCGAAACTGACGGTCCTTGATCACTGAAACTTACAGCCGTGCAAAGGAGGATCTGTTGCTTCAGATAGTCATAATCATCGAGCCTTTGAGGAAGGAGATTCTGCACATTTTGGAGGGCTTCTCTGGTTAAAAACAGAGGCAAAATAGCTGTCAGGCACCCCTGTCCCTGCTCATCAAAGTTGCCATACATTCAATGCAGATTAGGAAGCTCTCAGGGTCATCTGATAAAGCCATCTTCCGCAGCACATCTCGTGGCCGCGCCAAGGCAGGAGCAGCCACTGGAGCCTCACCTTGTTCCTGGGGTTGCCGTACTTCTCGGGGATCCATCAGTTCAAGGATCCCACTCCTGGTATCATGTGATGTGTGAGTCCCTGTCTTGCACCCCAAAACACGAGACTGAGTCTCAGTACTTTATCAAAACCAGCTTTTTTCAGCTTGAAACAGGAACAGCATGGTTATTTATTGTAGTGGGATCTACCACTCTCTTATACACAAACACAGCAATCAGGCAGAGTCATAGCCAGGTTAGTGGCCAAGTAATACTATTCACTGCATTTATAATGTTCCTTGCATCACACATTGATGACAGGCACTTATAGCGCAAACACGATTGGCATGGATTTACTTTTGCTGTAAGCCACTGCAGCGATGGGAGCTCCCAGACAGCAATGGATAGGCTGTGCTCCACGGAATTGGCGATTGTAGTTCAGGACGCTCTGTGGCATGTCATCCCTTTGGGGGGAGTCCCTTTGGGTGCTGCTGGGGGTGATGCGGGAACTGGGGAGCCCTACTTTGTGGGGCTTCAGCCTTTCCTGTAAGTGCCCCTGGGTCTAGCCTTTGGGACACCAGGGGCCTCAAGTATAAACAGTGCGTATGCACAAAAATGTTGCGTATTCCTGTTTCCACGCTCACATTGTGATGTATAAAACTAAACTTGCCGTAAAGCCATGCACATTCTCACACCAGCTCAAACAATAGTATACTCAAGTATTTGGTTCAGTTTTGCAAACTTGCAGCACCCAGCGTCAAAGCAATGCTACCTGTTCCTGGGTGGCTTGCCTTTATTTTTTTGATCCACATCCCAGATGTGGCTTTATCAAATACACTGACATTAACCACATATCTTTTTTTAGTTTAAGGCATCTGATTGTAATCAACCCATAACCATATAATGATGCACAGAATGGCCAAACTATTCCAAATACTATGAGTGTTTTAACCCACTGCATCTGAGTGTGGAATCACAGCTCTACAGCAGCTGATCGGAAAACTCTACTGCAGATTGTGTCAAGAGCAGAGAGAATTAACGGGCTACGGCTTCTAGCACACGCTGCCTCAACCATGCACAAAGTTTATTTGAACTTCTGCCTTTCGGCAAACGCTTCAGAGCCTTTCCTGTACGAACCTCACTGTTCATGAACAGTTTCATCCCAAGAGATATAAATGCACTCAATCAGTCCGTCAAGTGCTCCCTGTAGAACTGTTTGTACTTATATGTACAATTACCTCACCATAAACTTGCATTGTGGTTGTAATATGTGAATTTCCCCTTGGGATTAATAAAGTATCTATCTATCTATCTATCTATCTATCTATCTATCTATCTATCTATCTATCTATCTATCTATCTATCTATCTAATATTGCACAACCTGAGCCACTTATGCTTTCATATTGTATATTATTCATTTTTTTATCGTATTATCATTATTATTATTGTTGTTGTTGTTGTTGTTATTTTACGATTTTATAGGAAAATAAGATTATGGAGGATTTGCATATTGAATCTCATTGTACAATACAATAACAATAAAGGAATTCAATTCAATTCAATAGAAGAGAGCCCATATTTACAGATGATGACGACTGGCTTCTAAATTGATTTAGATTTCCAGGAGTTATCTTTGTGGAGCTTTTGATATCATTTTTCACATGCTTAGAGTACTTAGAAGAACAATCAGAATACAAAGTATTTAACGTGCTACTTTAGTTACAATGGGATTTGAGAAACTAGTAAATCAAAAGATTTTAAGATGAAGTTTTTGACGTTCTACTTTAATGACAAAATAAACTATGTGATTAAAGTGGAAATTTTGAGATTAAAGTTGACATTTCAAGCTTTTTTTCCACTGTGTCCCTATTTTTTTCTTTCCTCTGTCAGTCACAGTCACAGAGGAGGCCATGCATGGTCAAGCCATTAAACTACCTCCACAAGATAGATAGATGAAGTGTTTTGATGTTCTGACACACTTTCACCTAGCTATCACTTTGGCAATTGTTTACCTTTTCTTCTTTCATTAATTTCCTTTGTCGTATTTTAGCTAATTCTAATTTTAGTGATGAGCAGAGGTTGTCATATTGCAGCATGGTCAATATAAAGTAATACAATACATGAAAAGTGCATTGAGATCCATTTGCCTCAGCTCTGTAAAGATTTTTGGTAATTGACAACTATTGTATATTTTTTTTTACACAGATTTGTTTTTGTTTTGTTTTTTTCTCTTTTTAATTGGGAAAAAGCATTAGACATGATCCTTGTTTTCATTTGACTCTAAACAAAGCATCAGACAAGAACAAATTATGCAATGGGTAATTAATAATTAGTAAGACACCTAGAGGGATGCCAATAAATGTTGTAAATGAAAAGATTAATTTTAACTTGGTTAAATACTGGTAATTAATCAAATAATTTGTCAAGGCTCCTTTAGTTACCTTACCTTTCGCTGTTGTTTGGGGAGGGTCTCCAGCCTTTAGACTTGTATCAAAGTAATTGAAGCACACTTGTTTTAGAAATAGAATAATACAAATTATTGATAAATATAAATATTATAGAAATATAGTATGTTGACATATAAGACAGGACGCAGACAGACTAGTCAGACAAACATAGAGGCTGGATTTAAAATAACAAGTCTTTATAGATCAGGCATGTCAAACTCACTACCATTGGTGGGCCGCTTTGACTGCCATATGTGCGTCAGTGGGCCGCACTGCAACAAATACTATTATACAAAGTTACTATAGCTTTCTTTCCAATACTGAAAAAAATGTAATACTTAAAGTTTAAAGTTTAAAGAAAAGTAATTTATTTCCATACACTCTCCATACAACAGCATACAATTAGAGTCTTAGCCTCTTAGCTAGGTCCTTATATTATTATATTATATTCATTATATTATATTCATTGCTTATATAGGAGTCTTACACTGTGAGATTTATTTATTTTGTCCCGACACTTGGCATCTCTTGTTAGTAACCAGTTTGTCAATATCAGGCTTGAAATCTTGTGCAGCTGCAACTTTTATGAGGGATGAAAGGTGCTCGACAGTAAGTCTTGAGCGATGTAGGGTTTTGGTAGCTTAAGTGCTTCTGAACATAGACAGTACTGTCGATGCCAATTTACGGATCTGCTCATACGAGGGTGGCAGGTAAGCATACAAGCCTGGCACACCAACTTTGTTGTATTTTGCCATTAGAATAGAATCTGACTGCAGTTCAGTCAATTCCACTCTCAGGCGCATTCTCAACGATGTAAGAGAACAGCGCAAAGTCCTGTTCGTGTGAACTGTAATCACGAAAACGCTAACTGAATTCATTGCTCAGTAATTCAAGTTGGAAAACAAATCCTCCAAAAATCAAATTTTACTTTATTAAGTTTACTTCAAAGTTTATATTGTAAAATAAGCCAATATGCAAAAAGCCCCCTGACCTACACTAATTTTACAAACTCAAAATCACAGAAAAATGTTAATAAACAACTCGCCAACTTCTTACATCCACTTCAGATCTTCAGCTGTAGTCTGCACTAACTGTTCGTTAAAATACTAGCACAAAATTACATAAAACTAGAGCAAAAATATGTGAAAATATGCGGGCTATTACTACTCGTGATGGTCAGTTCTGCCCAGTTGCCCATCTCAGCAGCCCAGCCAGTAGTGTAGCCTAGCAGGGCCGGCTCTAGGCTCGTGGCAGCCCTGGGCAGGGAAAGAATCAGTGGCCCCTTCGCCCGCCAATGTCAATATGGTATCTTTTGTGCAGCGGATGGCCACGTCCATTGCGGGCACTGCATAGCCGCCTCATGCTCATGACACGCTTCTATACGATGATGATATTCTCATTACAGCAGAATGTTATACTACATATAGCTTACTACTCTGACTCTAGCGACATTAGTAAATACAGCGCACTAATTAACAAGAAACACAAAGTTTTCGGCCACATTGCTGTCAGCTATGTCGTTATTTTCTCTTTCTGTTTTATATTCAATATATATTGGTGTGGCGGCCCTGTACAGGTGCACAGTTTGCACATGCCTACGGCTACCCCTGCTGCTCACTGGGGCAGCCTAGCACTTCAGTTGTGACGCTGAAGTTGCATTAACTTTGGTCAAGGCTATACTAGCAGATGACGTTTCCGGTACCGTAATGCCATGGGAAAACGTGCTTTTGTCAGAAGGCAGAAGTAAGAAAAGTCAATAAGTAACGCCGAAGATGCAGAATGATTCAATCACAAATGATAGTAATCATTTTGTACAATTTCAGTGGTAACTAGGATCTGTCATGTGGGCTGCACAGATTTCATTTGCCGGCGGGGGCCGTGTGTTTGACATGCCTGGTGTAGAGGATTCTGCTGGGGTGCTGTGGCAGACTACATTGTGGATGCAACAGGATCTTAGAATGAAGGTTGATTGTTAGTAAATTCTCAAAAATTCCTGTTAGGATGGAATAAAAACAAAATGAAAAATCTCAGCATTCTTAAAATAGGACACAGAGAAGAAGCAACACACATACAAATCTTAAACAGTATAATAAAAACAACCAAATATAAACAACGCATGAAAAAAGCAAGATAAGTTCATTAGAACCTTTTGAGAAAGATATGTTTACGATACATTTTAATAAATTAAAAATGCTTTAAGATGCTTTGGGTTGACATGCCTGCTTCACAAATTATCTAAGTTCTTTCAAGCTTCTTTAAAGCATACAAGTGAATTTAAAAGTACAGGATATTTTTTAAATTTACATAGAGGTAAAAATGATTATTACCTTCAGCTGAAGAATTTTAAAATCATCTGCTATCTAACCACAGTCTATTCTTTCATTATTCAATGATATGAAATGCTAGCAATAACTATACTTTAACATCAAACTTTCTAATCAGCCACCAAACTAACTCATCACAAATCTTATCTAAACGGAAAAATGTGTTATACAGGTTCTTTCTGTAGGACAAAGTGGGCATTGCCATTCTGCTAGGTCTCTACTGGCACACAAGGCCCACGAAGGCAGCAGATTTAGCAGACCTAACTTATTGACTTTTCTTACTTCTGCCTTCTGACAAAAGCGTGTTTTCCCATGGCATTACGGTACCGGAAATGTCATCTGCTGGTATATTTGCAGCCGCGAAGTCGCAACTGAAGTGCTAAGCTGCGGTCTCGGCCCACTACCGAGCCGCGAGAGAAATGCCAGCAACGGAGACTCACTCAGTGAAGGGCTACAGTAATAAGGCTGCCCCCTTCACTAAGGACACTTTTCAGAATGCTAGGCAGGCGGGGCTTTGCAGCGGCACAGAGAGGGGAGAGAAACCAGGTGAGAGAGTATTACAACAAAGTAAGTTATGTTTCTGACAGTTTACCCATATGACACGAGTCCACAGAAATCTCGTTGCTATGAAGTGCATTCAGCAGCAGATACTTTCATTACAACGAAATGACCTTGAAATGCTTGAATGAATCATCCACAGAGCAGTTAGTTCTGTGGTCACAGCTCAGTTGTGGACATTTGCACAACGATCCCCAAACAGAAACTGTAAAAAAATGTATCATCGCAAGGAAATGCTGAGAAAAATTCTCGTCAGCATAACTTGTAGACAGGAAAAGATTAAAATAATGCAAAAAAAGCTATTGAAGCTGCTTTCATTTCCAACATCCTATCTTTGTGATGCACGTTTTCTGCAGTGACATCAACCAAAACAAGATTATGGAGTATACTGAACATAAGCAACACACTTCACGTGTCACTGTCTTCCATCCTCCCCAGATGGGATCGTCTGGTTGTAGGAAAACAAGCTCAGGGCTCTCACTAATTCTGCATTATGGTATAAGCTGTACAATTTCTATTACTAAATTATAACTTAATAATAATAGAAATGTAATGTAAATTGTGTATAAAACTGCCCTACGAACCCGCCCATAATCACCCCATAAACTCCAACCTCCAACAATCCACCGGTCCCTGGAAAAATTTGCTTCTAGTAAAGCAGTCCTTGGTGTCAAACAGGTTGCGGACCACTGGGCTACACTACTGGCTGGGCTGCTGAGACTGGCCACTGGGCAGAACTGACCATCACGAGTAGTAATAGTTCGCATATTTTCACGTTTTTTTGCTCTAGTTTTATGTAATTATGTGGTAGTATTTTAACGAACAGTTAGTGCAGACTACAGCTGAAGATCTGAAGTGGACGCGAGAAGTTGGTGAGTTGTTTATTAACAGATTTTAGTGATTTTGAGTTTGTATAATTAGTGTAGGTCAGGGGGCTTTTTGCATATTGGCTTATTTTACAATATTAACTTTGAAGTAAACTTAGTAAAGTAAAATTTGATTTTTGGAGGATTTGTTTTCCAACTTGTATTACTGAGCAATGAATTCAGTGAGTGTTTTCGCGATTTCAGTTCACACAAACAGGACTTTGTGCTGTTTACATCACCCTACTCTTACATCGTTAAGAATACGCCTGAGAATATCCAAATGGAATTGATTGAACTGCACTCAGATTCTATTCTGATGGCAAAATACAATGAAATTGGTGTGCCAGGCTTGTATGCTTACCTGCCACCCTCGTATGTGCAGATCCGTAAGTTGGCATCGAGAGTACTCTCTATGTTCGGAAGCACTTACCTTTGTGAGAAATTGTTTTCATTAATGAAAGCTACCAAAACCCCACATCGCTCAAGACTTACTGTCGAGCAACCTTCATCCCTCATAAAAGTTGCAGCTGCACAAGATTTCAAGCCTGATATTGACAAACTGGTTACTGTAAGACTCCTATATAAGCAATGAATATAATATAATAATATAAGGACCTAGCTAAGAGGCTAAGACTGTAATTGTACGCTGTTGTATGGAGATTGTATGGAAATAAATTGCTTTTCTTTAAACTTTAAGTGCTGCATTTTTTAAAGTTTTCAGTATTGGAAAGAAAGCTACAGTAACTTTGTATAATAGGATAATAGTTTTTGTTACAGTGAGGCCCGCTGACGCACGTATGGCAGTGGAAGTGGCCCACCAATGGTAGTGAGTTTGACATGCCTGCTCTAACACACACTTACCAAGTCATCTCTGTCTTTCCCAATACATTTAGTTGCATATTTGGCAATTTGCTGGGGCTTTTTAAAAAGACCAGTAAAACAGACAGTGATGCTAAAAGTGATGGGATAAAAGGAGGTCCTTGTCTACTTTAAATACTCTGAGTTTACAGAGGAGAAATAAGCATTGACTGCATTTAGAGTAAATGTATTTTTTCTATTTATTTTCCAATTAAGTTTATTATCTAGGTGTGTTCCAAAGTATTTATATTCAGTCACTCTTTCTAACTCCTATCATGGAACAATGGCTGGTGAACATGGAGATTTCCTTAAAGTCAAGTATCATTTCTTTGGTTTATTTGACATTCAGAGTATGATAGTTCTTATTACACCATTTTCTAAAACAGCCCACTTGGTTGAAGTACAAGCTTTAATCCTACCGAGATATACATCCTATCATCAAGGTGTCATCAGTGTATTTGCTAATAGAACAGTCGACATTCTTCTGTTTCAGGCCACTTTTGCAAAGTGTAAATAGTAATGGTAATGAAACACATACTTGCAGAGTCCTTGCATTTGTGTGAATAACTTTTTAAAAACTGTATTTTGCCTTGACTGTCTGTGAACGATTCTACTTGAGTTGAATTCTTGTAACATTCTGCTATTTCATTTGATCATTAAGCATTGCATGTGGATTAATGTATTGTCAAGTAAATGACTCCTCTACCATAAATAAAGAAATGGATATAATCACTCACAATTAGTATTCATTGACATATACCTTGCACTCTAAACCATTTATTTAATCCAAGCCATTTCAAGATGATGAACCCCAGATTAAGAGTGCCACTGGAATTTATTCACTGCAGGGATGTGAGCATTCTGTTTTGTGCACTACCTTTGGCATGTACCATAAACAGACTCATCCACTTGCTGGAAAGGCAATCACATGATGTTTTTTCTATAGCTCAGTAGTCCACTGCTTGTATAATCTGCACAGCTCTACATGCAAAACTGTGTTTGTAGGTGCAAGAAAGGTTTAATGAAACAAACCATTGTACTCCATCATGTGAGTTCTTGTCTTACTAGAAGTTGACTACACATCTTGCTCCCACTGTATTTAAATGTTACAGTCAAATGATCCTGCTATGTATGTTTTTTGTCACATCCTGAATCAAAATACAGACATCAAACTCAAGAAGTTTCCTCTCTTATTCATAATTTCACCAAAATGATGATATCTTTTCCTACAACTTCAATGTAAATATCACTTTTCCTACAGTTCCTTCTCAACTTCAGTCATCAGTCTTTTTTGACATGAGCTAGCAGTCATTATTACTCTCTCAAAGTCAGTGAAATCTCATCTTCAGGCAGTCACATCAAATATAATGAGCAACTGGGTGTGCCTCTGATTTGTGTATATAATGGAATGTTACAATTACTGCTTTATGACAACAGTGACCACATCTGGTAGAACTCCAGTGTTTAATATAATGTGTACTCCTTTCATGAAGAGTTTATTTTGTTTTGTAAGTTTCCTAGTCTCCATTTTCCTAAATGTAAACATTTTTAAACAATCATTGTAATTAACATTTACAATGTCAGAAAATGAGTAAAATAAATATAATGTATGTACCTAGTATTGTACGTCATACATTTCTATTTGTACATTTCTAACTAGCATTCTTTTAACATAACTTTTATCATCCCCCTATCCATCTGTTTTTTAATCCCCTTATCAAGCAGCATCAGGCAGGAAACAGGCTTGAAAAAGAATAATAATGGACATGTTGTAATCAAATGAATCAGTTACTTAAGTATTTTATCCTTACTTTTAATGCATTTACTTCTACTTAGATGTTTTTATTTGTGGAGATTCTGAAGGATACATGTGGTACAAAGAGTTTTCTGAAGACTGGAGCCAGATGAAGGTAAAGAATTTGAGTGCTTAGCAAATACAGTAGTTAAGAAGCTAAATATTCTTCCTTGTGTGCTACTGTACTGTATATGGAGAAGCAGAGCAGCAAAACGGCTCACAGAATAAAGAAGGCTACAAAGGGAGGTTATCTGTTAGAAATTTCTCTTATGAAACTCCTGCTCTGCCACTTGAATGTCAAGCACTTTAATAAGCAAGACTACAGTTCCAACAGTGACGTCTGTCAGCTTTGTAGTGCTAACACACTATAATAAACACAGCAATATGTAAAAATACAAGGATAATTTGGTTTAAAGGATGATGTTACCAAAGTGGTGCAGTGTTTAAGCTGCTGCCTTGCAACATGGATACTTTGGTTTAAGTCCCGGGTGCTCTCTGTGTGGAGTTTGTATGTTCTCCCCATGTCCACATAAATTTTCTTCTGGTGCTCCTATTTCCTCAGAGAATCCAAAGACATGAATGTTAGGTGAACTGCCATTACTAAAAAAATTGGTGTGCCAGCCTGATTTGAATCCAAGAATCGAATTGTTGCTGAATTTCTATGATGGTCATGGACTGCCTTTAACAACCACCACCATGTTCAAGAACCAGGTTGCTCATAAGTAAACCTGGCACCAGAGCACCTTGGGCTGAAGTGCAACAATCATCTTTGTATTCGTATCATTTGATTTTAAACCATATATTCTGGACACTTAAGTAAAGATAGGTCCTGAGCTTTAACTGATCCCCATTGGTGGTGAGCCTGGTTAGACGGGTAGAACATCCACTGGACACACATAAAAGATGGAAGCAGGGAGTGAGGATGTGCCAGGAATGACCAACAGAAGCCAGCTCTCACCTCTGGAGGTGTTTCTCCTGCATCTTGCAATAGGTCAGCAACATAGGGTCCAAATAGACAGTAGTTAAGACCTTAGCCGTAGAGATAGTAAGGTCAGAAAGTGGATAAACTAAGACAGGAAATGCTGAAAGCATTTTACATTGTAGTTGCCATTCAGTATTTTTCTAACCAGCTTATTCCTGAACAGGGTCATGGGGGTCACACACACAACCACACGCTAAGGCCAATTTAGTATCGCCAGTTCAGCTAACCTGCATGTCTTTGCACTGTGGGAGGAAAACAGAGTACCCAGAGGAAACCCACGCAGACACTGGTAGAACATATGGACTCCATGCAGGGAGGACCCAGGATGCAAACCCTGGTCTCCTTGCTGCGAGGCAGCAGCCCTACCACTGTGCCTCACAATAGTTATGTTTTGGTTAATATTCTTCAGCACTGCGTGGAAGGTGGGGATAGTACTGTGGTATTGGCAGACCTGTGTGGTATACAAAATTTTCAAGAGTGTGACAAGAGAGTGTGTTCCAGTTTCCTAGGAATCACACTCCTTAGCCTGTTTGGTAAACCCTGTACCAAGGTAGTGGAATAGTCACTCCTGACTGTATTTGGAATAGTGGACTAACACAAACACTTGAGGTGTTATGGGAATATATCTATCTTCTCAAAGTGTGTTTTGTGGACCATTCTGTCCCTGTATTTGCAGAGCACTTACTCTTAAATGCTACTGCCCAAATAACACTTCCTGCACAGTATTGTTGAACTCCCTCAGTGTGGAGTGGGCCTGTAACTGCACCACTCAGCGTCTTCCTAAAGAGATATAACAGGGCATAGTTCATTAGGAAAAGAGAGAGGGGCAGAATCAGTATACTCCGAAGGAATAATATCTCTCCTTTAATTCTATGAGTGTCTGGGTGTTCCCCAGGAAGGTCTGGAAATAGCTGCAGTGTGTAGGGCAACCTGGACAGCCCAGCTCTGATTGAGGAAAATGATAACAAAGATCCTCCATTGTAAGTGGCATTTCAAACATTACATAGCACATTGCTTTAACTCTTTTTTTTCTGCTTCTCAACAGGTACACAAAGATAGTCCGTGCATTGTAAATGACTGAAAGTGTGATTATTACAGCATCATCTGACCAAACTGTAAAACTGTGGGATTGTAAAACAAAGAAACAGGTATTAACATAACATACAATCTTGGAAAGTGAGAGGATGCCTGGGAAGTGGAAAAGAAGTGTACTGGTACCAATTTTTAGGAATAGGGGTGATATGCAGAACTGTAGTAACTACAGAAGGATAAAATTAATAAGCCACAGCATGAAGTTATGGGAAAGAATAGTGGTAACAAGATTAAGAATGGAGGTGAAGATTAGTGAGCAGCAGTATGGTTTCATGCCAGGAAAGAGCACCGCAGATGTGATATTTGCTCTGAGGGTGTTGATGGAGAAGTATAGAGAAGGCCAGAAGATGTTTCATTGTGTCTTTGTGGACCTGGAGAAAGCTTATGTCAGGGTACCTAGAAAGGAGTTGTGGTATTGAATGAGGATATCATAAGTTGCAGAGAAGTATGTAAGAGTGGTACAGGATATGTACGAGGGAAGTGTGACAGTGGTGAGGTCTGCGATAGGAGTGGCGGATGTGTTTATGGTGGGGATGGAATTACCTCAGGAATCGGCTCTGAGCCATTTCGTATTTACAGTGGTGATGGACAGGTTGACAAAGGAGCTTAGACAGCAGTGTCTGTGGATTATGATATTTGTGGATGACATTGTGATCTGTAACAAGAGTAAGAAGCAGGTTGAGGAGAACCTGCAGAGGTGGAGATATGCTCTAATGGGGAGAGGAATGAAGGTCAATAAGACAAAGACAGAATACATGTATGTGAATCGGTCAGAGGAATGGTGAGGATGCAGAGAGTAGAGCTGGTGAAGGTGGGTGAGTTCAGAGTAATGGGGAGTGTAGAAGAGAGGTGAAGAAGAGAGTACAGGTAGGCAGGGTGGAGTAGAGCATCAGGAGTGATTTGTGGCAGATGTATACCAGCAACAGTGAAAGGGAAAGCCTACAAGATGGTAGTGAGACCCACTATGTTTTATGGGTTGCAGATGGTGGTACTGACAAAAAGACAGGAGAGCTGGAGGTGGTAGAGTTAAAGATGTTAAGATTTGCATTGGTTGTGATGAGGATGGACAGGATTACAAGTACATTATAGGATCAGTTCAGGTTGGATGGTTTGGAAACAACATCACAGAGATGAGATTGCATTGGTTTGTGTAGAGGAAAGATGCTGGGTATATTGGGAAAGGGATACTAAGGATGGAGCTGCCAGGCAAAAGGAAAAGAGGAAGGCCTAAGAAGGTTTATGAATGTGGTGAGAGAGGACATGCAGGTGGTGGGTGTAACAGAAATGAAGAGGACAGAAAAATATGGAAACAGATGATCCGCTGTGGCAACACCTAAAACAAGCAGCCAAAAGAAGAAGAAGAAGGTGTTAATATAATTTAAGAAAGCATCAGATTTTTAGGAAAGTGAAATATAAGGATAATAGTAACAAATGTCAAAGTTATAAACTTTCTAACATATATTCCAACAGGAGCCAAAAGCCCTATCATGAACGGCAAAGACAGCATTTTTTTAAAGATGAATGAAAAGCAAGGTAGACATTTTTCCTCTTATACCCTTACTGGAAATAGCAAGGACATGAACCATGTTCATTCAGTTAGACATACAGTATGTCTGATGATCACAGGATTTATGTGAAAAGGTTATTTTAAATTAAAAGTCAGTGAGTTAAAATGATACAAATTGAAAATGTACCATATATTTTCTGAAACATACAATCTGAGTTTTGCCAGCTCAATAAGTATGGTAAAGTCAAATTTTAAACTATACTATAACATATAATAATAATATATAATATTATTGCACAATATTATCAAAATAAATAAATCATTGTTGGATTTCACTTTTAATTCATTATTGCTGCTTAATTTTTTTATCAAAATAAAACAGTTTTAATATAGTTCTAGCAAATTTTGTTTTTGCATTTTTTGTAATTTGAGAAAACAACTATAAAAAAGAATATAATGCAATTATCTTCAGGCAAGTCTGAAATCCTTGGAATAAAATTAGAACTTTGTGACTGTTAACCACACACAAGCAGTGTACGGATATTAATTTAATTGTTTTCTTTCTTTGTTGTAATCAGAAGGTTAACTAAAAACTTTTAAAGAACTCTACAAAATGTGAACATATTTAATTCCTTAATAATAGTAAAGATATAATAAAATATAAAACACCAAATCTTGGTACGTAACACAAGTAGATGAGTAAGCTACACGTTTTAAAATGCAAAAAAATGTAAAAAAAGCAATAAGAATTTAATCAACAAAGAAAAAAAAATACTTTTTTGAATTTAAAGTAAAAAAAAAAATACTTCGTCGAATTTCTTTTAGGTGGGTTTGTTTCAATGTGGGGCACCAGTTTCATGTATGGAATTGAATCCAAGTCAAGACAGATTGTTGGTATGTGGAGACGTCCTGGGAAATATCTACTTTATTGAGTGGAACTAAATGAAGAACAGTAGAGTAAGGTGTAAAAATATACTGTAAACTTTTTTTAGTTTTACTTTAAATATAAAGATCTGTGTGTATTGTTTACGATGCTGTGCGGGTTATTCTTTAACAATTTATTTGTTTTAAGCAATAAAACAAGGACTGATTAGGAATTTAACTGAAATGGATGTGTTGATTCAGTAACCTGTTTTATTTTGAATTAATTATTTTAAATCTCTTGGATAATTGCTTAGAGTACATTTTGCTATTATTGCAATATTTACTCAATATCATTTAGTTACAATAACATTATCCTGAATTAGTAACTGAAAAAATGCAGTGAATCATGTGATTTTGTATTGCATATTGTAATCATGAGTTGACTAATAAAATAAACAGAAAAAAAAGTTGTGTAAAGAATGCAAACTTTAATATAAGAGTTTCAGAACATGTTTTTCTACTATGATTGGATGTGAGTTTGTACATGAGTGTGTCCTCGTGTGAGTTCTCTGGGCAGCCCCATAGTCCAACTCTGAATTCATCATTAGAAGTTTGCATCTGAAGTGTCTTCTGTAAATGTTTGCAAAAGTTTGCTTCCCCTCTAATGTCAGTTCACCAATCAAAAAACCATGAGCCCCATGAATAGCCTACATGCTATATTGATATTTTATATAGTGAAAAAGAAAATAATAATGTAATTTAACAAAATGCCTCAATGAAAAACGGTTTGGAGCTTAATGTGATGATGGAATGCATATTGTCCACAACACCTAGTAGATGATACTGTTTGTGAGTTCTAAAGTATTTTAAAGAGTAAAGAATAAAGTCTCAATAATTTGTCTACAATGGATTTTCTAACTGATAAGCAAAGGCCTATGATGGGGTATGCATGTCTACTTCTAAAGTGTAGCAGGAGTTAATTGACTCAGTAATCTAGTCAAGCAAGTAAATAGCAGCAACTCCATGTGATTGAAGGTGATTCTTCAATTTGCTATCAAAATAGTTCCTGAATCACAAATAACTAGATAGTTATTTTCCATTCAAACTTCCCTCTCATTTCGTATATTTCAGGTGGACTGTTTACTTGAATTCCTGCTGCTGTTTTATAGTAGTAGAGTGTTGTACCATGAGAAATGAAGCAAATTTACCCTTTTTATTGGCTAACTGAACACATTGCAATATGCAAGCTATTGAGGCAACTCAGGCTGCTACTTCAGGTAACTGGTGTTGTTTTGCTTCACTTCTCATTGCTGCTAAAGGTGTCTTGATAGCATCAGCAAACAGTGCAGGGCATGAAAATTGCAAACTAAGTGCACATGTGTCCTAAAACAATACAGAAAATCAAGAACACAAGAAACTGCTAAAAAAACACTATAGTTAGCTTATTAAATGTTCAAAAGCTATCAGCAATTAACTAGTTATTGAAATGCATATTTTACTCCACTTGTACAACTAATCATAGCAACATATGCATTACTCAAAACCCCTCTAAATAATGAGACCCCTGGGTTACAATTCCAAAATCTTCACTCCACACTCCATCTTAGCAGGTGGCACAAAACTCAACATTTCCATTGGTTTCTCACCTACCAATGACATTACAGGAAAACAGAAAATGTAATGTGAATGTTTTCCTTCACATTTACAGTATATCTCTTCCTGTACCTTGCTAGTATCCCACAATGCCATGTTTCAAGTCTAAAGTTCGTTATAACATTTTGGGGAACTTTTGTGCATAACGGTGCCTTTTACACTAGAACAGTTGCTAATTTTATTAACAATTGCAGCAGAGCGCATTATAACAGCTTATTCCTGGATTTTGTAACAGCTAAACCTTATCTGTTTCTTGAATTCTTTATAATGTCTTCAATGTTTAGGCATGCTCTCTGAGGAAATCCCAGCACTTTGCACATATTTTTAATTGTAAACCAGAAGAAGCAATGCCGTAAGAGTCAAGATAAACAAACTATTTACTCAGGGAAATTTTAACATTTGTAGCTACATTTGCAGCACTCACTATGCATACTGTATTTACATCAACTGGTTTGTATCTTCCTTGGAAAATTTTCACTTCACGCACAAGGCAATTTTGCTACAAACATGCAAATTTTCCTTGTTTTTACTCGTAGCACTTCATTTAAACTTACAGTATAATGCATCAGAAAATACGATTTTTACAAGATCTACAAGATCTAGAAAATCTACAAAATTTTCACAAAATATGATAGAGTATTAACAAACTTACTTGCAAACAGAACTTTCCATCTTCATGCTCACGCTTTCAGGATATTCACAAACCAATTCGGGGTTGTGAGAGGGAAACTCCTACAATGTACTTAAAATGTAAATTAACATTTAAAAAACACCAAGCTCTACATAATTTAATATTCTATTTCTCTCATTCTCTCCCTCTTGCCCTCAGCCAGTTTAACAGCCATTTTCATAGTTCACCAAGGTTGAATGGTTGACCTCTCCCCTTTAGGCACATTGAAGAAGAGTTTTTTAATAAAGTATATACTGTATATATATATATATATATATATATATATATATATATATATATATATATATATATATATATATATATATATATATATAAAAATACCCTACAGCGGAGAAGTAGTGTGTTAAACAAGTAATGAAAAAGAAAAGGAAACATTTTAATAATAACGTAACATGATTGTCATTGTAATTGTTTTGTCATTGTCATGAGTGTTGCTGGCATATATATATATATATATATATGTATATATATATATATATATGTGCATATATATATATATGTATATATATATATATATGTATATATATATGTGCATATATATATATATATGTATATATATATATATATATATATACATACATATCTACATATATACACACACATATACATACACATATATATATATCTATATATCTATCTATAATCTATATATCTATATCTATCTATCTATATATATATCTATATCTATCTATCTATCTATCTATATATATATATATATATATATATATACTGTATATTGAATATATTGAAATAGTTTTACTGTCAAATAAGGCAAACAGTACACGGCACATGTTTCGCCCTAATTCTGGGCTCATCAGGCAGTACACACTCACTGCACCCCCTCTCGGGAATCGAACCTCGGATGTCAGCACCAGGGTGTGTGGTTCGTTTATTTGACAGTAGATCGCTTTAGTATCGATTATATATATATATGTATATTACTTTTGAGAATGCAACGTATAGTTTTGTCCAGGAGGAAAGCAATGTTGCCTCAAATCAATGGCAACCTTTTGTAGGGTGTGTCCCTGAGACTTATTACTTGTCATCGCGAAGCAGAGCCTTACTGAAATTTGATGCATTTCAATTGAAATGGATAACGGTGATGTCAGGAATACATTCAGAGTGTGGCGCTCTGCTGTTTTTTTGTGTAGCTGCCTTCACACAGCTTCTCCGCTGCTTTATAAACAAACGCCATATAAAGCCATCGTTTCTCCTGTTCGTTTATTACAATTCTTATAGTTATTGTGTAGCTATTCGAGACTTACTTTACTGTTCAGGTACCCATTTCCTTTATTTAATCCACGGCTTGTACGTTATTTTTTGCTCGTTTATTACGATTATATAGATATTTATTGATTCCCTTCTTTAGCTGACTGCCTGCTCATATAAGACGCTCCACTGGTTTTTTGTGAAACAGCCTTCACACAGCCTCTCTGCTCTTTTATAAACGAACGACATATAAAGCCATTACCTTGTCAATTGTGTAATGCGTTTTTTGAACAGGTTTGATGCATGGAAGTGATCATTCATACTGCATTCAGTAAGATCACGTGAGCTGCTCTCGTGTGTGATGTTGCGATGTCCATGGCTTAATTTAATGTTAGCTAAGACCCGGCACTTAAAAGTTTCTGGCTGCACTCCGGTTGTAATATGACGAAGCTGCGCAAGCTCACTCTTGAGAATGCAACGTATAGTTGTCCAGGAGAAAAGTAATCTTGCCTGAAATCAATGGCATCATTTTGTAGGGTCTGTCCCTGAGACTTATTTCTTGTCATCGCGCAGCAGAGAATTACTGGAAGTTGGAGGCATCTGAATTGAAATGGGAGATCAGAGGGTATAAAGGGGACACGAGGAATACTTTGAGTGTGGAGAAACTCTAGAGACAGCGTGTGTATTAACTTGTGGATTTTTCTGTGAGTATTTGGTGGCAGCGTGACGAAGTTGCTTCTGCAAGACTGCGTTAGCCGCGGAGCTCAGCTCAGAGCGAAATGAGGTGAATGGGAGGGGAGATGATGACGTCACTCCCCCACATGCCTTAACTGTCAATCCCCCCACAAACACAGTCTCTCGGAATTTGCATAAGCACAGCCCTTCACCAGAAATTTTAACTCTCATTTATACCCTGCGTTCTCTCATTAAACTTGTATCCCGCATTAGTCGTGGGCATGACAAACACCAGCGGCAGCCTATCTATGAACTTAATTTAAACTTTAGGTTTACACCGTGCTTTGTTTCCAAAGTAGCTGCACTCATGAATATGCTTGTATGTGTCACTCGCTCTCTTCTTATTGCTTCGCTGCCTTCTCAATTGTATAATGCATGTTTTCTTCAGTGCTTTTTGGAGCTCTTCCTTGTTTTCTACGTACTGAGTTGACAGTCAGCTCACGTGATTACGTGGGAGGCGTGATGATGTCACCATTCCCTGCCTCAGTTTCTTCTGCTCAAGCCCAGGCCTCTAGAGTCACCCCTGTTGGTGACACATGGATTGACACCCCGGGTAGAAGGTGCTATCGTAGGAACTCCCCAACTGTGATCGCTGTGATTTAACCTGAGCATCTGGTTCAGGAGTGCCGACTTTTGCCTGCACAACCCATGGACATCAGTCTAGTCCATTGATATGTGGCTTTCAGGCTTCCCCAAGGGTGTTCAAGAAGGACAATTTCAAGGTCTCTATTCAGTTGGACTCTGGTAGTGACCTCTGTGTAGACTGCTGTGACTTGCTGCAACAGATTACCTACACAAATACGGACTGGATTAATATATGCTATGTTCATGGAGCCAGTAAACAATATGAGACTATCTTACTCCCTCTGAAATTTAAGAGGAGGAACATTAAAATTTGGACTGCCGTATCAGACACTTCACTCTGACCTCTTTTAATAGGGAAGAGGAATGCCCTCTTTCCATGCATCCTAGCCACCCGCAGAGCACCTCTCTCTGCAATCAAGAGGTGGGTCTCGCTACAGACAAGGTCGGTCAAGGAGCCAGCTTAGAGATTGAACCTGATTTGTCCAGTGAGATAGGGGACAACCTCTTGCCTAAGGGTCCAGGACAATTGGAGAACTTTTTGCATCAGGTACTCACACCTACACCCTCCACAGGCTAGGCAGCAGCTACGGGCCCTGGAGAAACAATGGCTGAAGAGGAACAGTGGGACACTGGGACCTTATACTCCTAATAAGTTTGCATGCCTGCAATGGGACAATATCAGCTTAGACTTTGCATTTAAACAAGCACATATCGCAAATGATCCTTACTATATGCAGCACGGAGGGCTTGAATTTCAAAACACCACACTTTTTAATCAAGGATGGTGTCTTATATCAGGTGATTTCTGATTGCATAGGGAAGGGCTGTTTGAAGAGTCGGTGGCCCCATAGAGGGAGAAGTTTTAAAAATTGTTCACACCCATGTTTTGGGGAGTCATCTTGGCACCAAGAACATTAGGGATCACATTTCGAAATGCTTTAATTGGCTGAATATGGGCCAAGATGTGGAACACTTTTGTAAGTCTTACCCTGATTGTCAAGCTGTTTCCACTAATAGACCCACTAGGGCTCCCCACTCACTAGTGCTTATTTTGGATGCCCTTTTGAGAGGGTTGGGTTAGACATTGTTGAATTGTTGAATACACTCCATAAGTGCAGAATCATCTGAGAATTTCTGCAAGTGACAGGACATGGAGATAAATTTATATTCTGAGGTATACAGAGTGAAGAGGAAAAGAGACGGGCCTGTTCCTTGTGGTGCTCCAGTGTTGCTCACACAGTCCATGAGTCTTACAAACTGCAGTCTGCTTGACAGATAATCCATTATCCAGGATGCTATAGGCTCTTCCACCAGCATATCTTTACCACTTAACTGGGATATGACTGGATGGTGTTTAAAGCACTGGAGAAATCAAAAAACATAATCCTCATAGTGCTGCCAGCTTTATCCAGGTGAGAAGAAACCTTGTGTGGCAGATAGATATTATCCAGTCATATGCTCAAAACATGCAAAACACATGCATTTTTTTCAAAAATATTTTAACATTTACTTCCAGAAAAAGCAGAATACTTTCTAAACTGTACAACACTGTCCCATAATTATGTGCTTTTGAATTGAAGACAGAGCTCCTGACCAATAAATAAGGAGAAAACATGGGTCTTTAGTTCTGGTGCACGTTTCATTTTGTGTGCGCATTCCTTCCTCGTTCATGAGAGCATTTTCTGTACGCGATTTATTTTTAAAAAATGTATTAAAAAAATATGTTTGGGGCATTGTGAGCAAACAAGTGGATGACCTTGTGTGTAATTTATGTGACGTGAGTAACACAACATTTTTTTCATGGACATTTTGATTTTGTTTGCTGATGTCCTGCAGTGGTCACCTACTGTGACCATTGAATCAAAAACTTTCTTTCCTCCTTTCTGCAAGAAAACACGAGATTGAATTATTTTCCTGTCACTATAAAGCACATGAGGTAAGTAACATATTTAAACAAAATATTGTTTTTGGGTGGTGTTTTGCTTTACCAAGGCTTCAGAATGTCATGGTGTGCTATGTATTCACATTTCTGTCTGTCCTGGGTTCAATGCCGTCTTGAGTCTAATAATACTGTGATTGGCTGCAGAGCCCAGAAAATGAGATTCAGGTAATGAATTGATGGGTGGACTTTTCAAAAGCCGTACTGTCCTAAATTTGTTCTTTCTTTCTTTCTTTCTTTCTTTCTTTCTTTCTTTCTTTCTTTCTTTCTTTCTTTCTTTCTTTCTTTCTTTAACTAAATGTGTATCAATTTGCATATTATCATTGGACTTACTTTGCGCCACTTTAATTTACAGATATTTGTTCAAGTACAAGAGGGACACATTGGCTCAAGCCGTTTGCATCTCATTAGCTTTGTTTTAACCATTTTAGGGTAGGTGTTTTTCTAGTATTCTTTGTTTATTTACACACACAGGTAAAGTGGCTTAGTCCAGGCAAACACAGATGTGCAGGTGCCCCTGTAGCATGGACGTGTTCTTTAGCTCAGACGTCCTGTAAAATCTTGTAAAAGTAAGTAACTTTTAGTCAATTGCTCAGTTCATGGTTTACGTTGACTACAATGAACATGGACCTGACCTTTCGTCTGATTATTGGTAAGTGTTTTGTTTCTTTGTTTTTGTTTCTGTTTTGCTTTTGAAGATTTTTTTAGAATTATCAGGTATGGCTCAGTACTGTATGTCTAGTCAATGTGAAATTGACTTCAGCAGTTGAAACAGGGTAGCTTGATAGCAAATCAACACTTTTTATTGCTTCTATGTGTATCTTGCTAAATGTTCCCTTCCAGGCCTTTTTTAAAATATGTAATGTACTATCAATTACTCAGTGTACAATATACATTTACAAATAAAATACCAAATAACATGATAATAAATAGACAAATTTGCAATAAATACGTGGACATGGTTGATGCCCTTTCAGTTCATTGACAAAGTGCTGTATGCCTCTTGAAAAGTGACTCAATGAAAATCATCTGTATTGTGTATACCATCATGATTTGGTATGTCAACAAGTAAAGCAAAGCGAGTGCAAAATGAGATCAAGTATTGCTTATTCTACAAAGATATTGTAAAATGTCCTGGACACATTTGTTGGTACCTCTAGAAAAGATCTTAAATAACTGTATTGGAGTGATTTTTCAAACTTGCTGTTTTCTTTAATTCCTATCACACATCTCCAATCATGCAATCAGTCGTTCAGGCTGTTTAAAAGGTGAAACGCTGTCTCTTTGCTGTTTGGTGTCAACATGTGTCCCACACTTAATATGGACCAGAGAAAGCAAAAGAAAGAGTTGCAAGCAAGTTAAAGGCAAAAGCTATAAGACCATCTCCAAGCAACTTGACTATCCTGTGTCAACATTTGCAAATATAATTAAAAGATTATGGTCCATGAAACTGTAGCAAACCTCTCTGGACGCAGACACAAAGGGAAAATGGACCCCAGAATGAGCATAAAGATAGTGAGAATGGTAGACAAAAAGCCAAGGACAACTATCATTGAGACACAAGCTAAAAGTCCGAGGTCAAGGCCCATCAGTGTCTGATCGCACCATCCATCGCTTTTTGAATAGCAGTGGACTCAATGAAAAAAGTCCCAGGGGAACTCCACTGTTGAAAGAAAATCATAAAAAAGCCAATCATAAAAAATGTTTATTGACAAGCCACAATGCTTCTCGTAAATGTGCTTTGGACAGATGAGAGCTTTATGGCAAGTCACATTAGCTCTATGTCCACATATGAAAAAATTTACGATTTCAAAGAGAACAACAATGCATTGCCTACTCTAAAACATGGAGCAGGCTCGGTTGTGTTTTGGGGCTGCTTTGTTGTATCTGGCACAGGGTACTTTTAGAATTTACAGGGGACAATGAAATCTTAACACCATCAAGACATTCTGGAGCAAAACATACCACCCAGAGTCAGAAAGCTGTGTCTCAGTCGCAGGTCGTGGATCCTCCCAACAGGATAATAATAGAAAACACACAGCTAAAAGCACCCAAGACTGGCTAAGAACAAAACATTGGGCTATTTTATGAGCCCTGATTTGAATATTGAACATCAATGGAAAGAATTGAAACATGCAGTCTGGAGATGGCCCTCTTCAAACCTAACATAGTTGGGACTTTTTGTTCACAAAGAGTGGGCCAAACTAACTGTGGACAGGTGCAGAAATCTCATTGTAAGTTCCATAAATCGTTTGTTTGCACTTGTTGCCTCTAAAGATCGTGCATCAAAATATTAGGTTAAGGGTTCCATCATTTTTGTCCATGTCATTTTCACTTGTGTTATTACATGAAATGTTCTGTTGAATCAAAACTCTACAGCAAATTCTGATTTTTGTTAAATATGCAATGAACAGTGAGGGGTTCCAATTACTTTTGTCAGTTTCTAGTTACTTCAGAGACGAGTAAGGGTACCAACCAATTTTCCACACATACACTACAAGTCAAAAGTATCAGAACACACAACTTTTATTGAAATTTTCACCATTTAATGCCTAAATGTACTCTTAAATTAAAGCATATCACAAATACACAATTGGAGATAATAAAGAAATCATGTAATCATTTTGGTTAACAAAATCTAGTCTAATTTTTTGATTCATCAAAGTAGCCACCATTTACAGTTGCAACAGCCGAACATGCTCATGGTATTCTTTCTTCAATGAAAATCAAAAATTGTTTGGAAAGTTCTGTTGCAGGCATTCCTATAAATGTTTTGCACTTGTACAGTAGGTTGTCTTGCTTTTCAGCCTTCTGTCTTATCCTAAACCAGATTGGTGAGGTTTAAGTCTGCAGACTGTGCTTGCTATTCGATGGTTTGAAGCTGACCATCTTCTCGTTTTAATCTGAGGTACTTCTAACAATGTTTGGAGGTATGCCTTAGTTCATTACCTTGCTCTAGAATGAACTCCTGACCAAATAGGTGTAAAGTCATGGCCAAAGGTTTTCAGAATGACACAAGTACTGGTTTTCACAAAGCTTGCTGCTTCAGTGTTTTTAGACCTTTTTGTCAGATGTTTTTTATGGTATACTAAAGTATAATTACAAGCATTTCATACATTTCAAAGGCTTTTATTGATAATTACATTAAGTTTATGCAAAGAGTCAAACAGGTTCTCAATGGGATTAAGGTCTGGAGAGTTTTGTTTCGTTCCCCTAGCCACTTAGTTATCACTTTTGCCTTATGGCACAGTGCTCCATCATGCTGGAAAAAGCATTGTTGGTCACCAAACTGTTCTTGGAAGGTTGGGAGAAGCTGCTCTCAGAGAATGTTTTGGTCCCATTCATAATTTATGGCTGTGTTCTTAGGGAAAATGTGAGTGAGTCCACTCCCTTGGCTGAGAGGAAACCCTACACATAAATGGTCTCAGGATGCTTTACTGTTGGCATGACACAGGACTGATGTTCTCCGAACAATCTTTTTTCCAGATGCCCCAAACATTCGGAAAGGGGATTCATCAGAGAAATGACTTTAACCCAGTCCTCAGCAGTCCAGTCCCCGTACTTTTTGCAGAATAACAGTGTGTCCCTTGGCTTCTTTCCTGCCTTTCTTTACACCAGGCCATCCTCCAAACGTCTTTGCATCACGGTGTGTGCAGATGCACTCACACCTGCCTGTTGCCATTCCTGAGAAAGCTCTGCCCCAGTCACCCAGCTGAATCAACTTTAGGACACGTTCCTGGAGCGGGTTGGACTTTCTTGGGTGCCCCGAAGCCTTCTTCACAACAGCTGAACCTCTCTATTCTAACTCAGTCAGCATGACAGAGTGATCTCCAGCATTGTCCTCATCAACACTCTCACCTGTGTTAACAAGATCCATCCATCCATCCATCCTCTTCCGCTTATCCGAGGTCGGGTCGCGGGGGCAGCAGCTTAAGCAGAGAGGCCCAGACTTCCCTCTCCCCGGCCACTTCTTCCAGCTCTTCTGGGAGAATCCCAAGGCGTTCACAGGCCAGCCGGGAGACATAGTCCATCCAGCATGTCCTTGGTCTTTCCCGGGGCCTCCTCCCGGTTGGACGTGCCCGGAACACCTCGCCAGGGAGGCGTCCAGGAGGCATCCTAATCAGATGCCCGAGCCACCTCATCTGACTCCTCTCGATGCGGAGGAGCAGCGGCTCTACTCTGAGCCCCTCCCGGATGACTGAGCTTCTCACCCTATCTTTAAGGGAAAGCCCAGACACCCTGTGGAGGAAACTCATTTCAGCCGCTTGTATTCGCGATCTCGTTCTTTCGGTCACTACCCATAGCTCATGACCATAGGTGAGGGTAGGAACGTAGATCGACTGGTAAATTGAGAGCTTTGCCTTACGGCTCAGCTCCTTTTTACCACGACAGACCGATGCAGAGCCCGCATCACTGCGGATGCCGCACCGATCCGCCAGTCGATCTCACGCTCCATTCTTCCCTCACTCGTGAACAAGACCCCTCCTTGAACTCCTCCACTTGGGGCAGGATCTCTCCCCCAACCCTGAGAGGGCACTCCACCCTGTTCCGGCTGAGGACCATGCTCTCGGATTTGGAGGTGCTGATTCTCATCCCAGCCGCTTCACACTCAGCTGCGAACCGATCCAGAGAGCTGAAGATCACGGCCTGATGAAGCAAACAGGACAACATCATCTGCAAAAAGCAGTGACCCAATCCTGAGTCCACCAAACCGGACCCCTTCAACACCCTGGCTGCGCCTAGAAATTCTGTCCATAAAAGTTATGAACAGAATCGGTGACAAAGGGCAGCCCTGGCGGAGTCCAACTCTCACTGGAAACGGGCTCGACTTACTGCCGGCAATGCGGACCAAGCTCTGACACGGTTGTACAGAGACCGAACAGCTCTTATCAGGGGGTCCGGTACCCCATACTCCCGGAGCACCCCCCACAGGATTCCCCGAGGGACACGGTCGAATGCCTTTTCGAAGTCCACAAAACACATGTAGACCGGTCGGGCAAACTCCCATGCACCCTCCAGGACTCTGCTAAGGGTGAAGAGCTGGTCCACTGTTCCGCGACCAGGACGAAAACCACACTGTTCCTCCTGAATCCGAGGTTCGACTATCTGACGGACCCTCCTCTCCAGAACCCCCGAATAGACTTTTCCAGGGAGGCTGAGGAGTGTGATCCCTCTATAGTTGGAACACACCCTCCGGTCCCCCTTTTTAAAGAGGGGGACCACCACCCCGGTCTGCCAATCCAGAGGCACTGTCCCCGATGTCCATGCGATGTTGTATATTATTATATTATATTCATTGCTTATATAGGAGTCTTACTGTGTGAGATCTATTTCTTTTGTCCTGACACTTGGCAACTCTTGTTAGTAACCACTTCGTCAATATCAGGCTTGAAATCTTGTGCAGTTGCAACTTTTCTGAGGGATGAAAGGTGCTCGACATGTAAGTCTTGAGCGATGTGGGATTTTGGTAGCTTTCATTAACGAAAACAATTTCTCACAAAGGTAAGTGCTTCTGAACATAGACAGTACTCTCAATGCCAACTTATGGATCTGCACATACGAGGGAGACAGGTAAGCATACAAGCCTGGCACACCAACTTCGTTGTATTTTGCCTTCAGAATAGAATCTGACTGCAGTTCAATCAATTCCATATGGATATTCTCAGGCGCATTCTCAATTTTGTAAGAGTATGGTAACGTAAACAGCGCAAAGTCCTGTTCGTATGAACTGAAATCACGAAAACTCTCACTGAATTCATTGCTCAGTAATTCAAGTTGGAAAACAAATCCTCCAAAAATCAAATTTTACTTTACTAAGTTTACTTCAAAGTTAAAATTGTAAAATAAGCCAATATGCAAAAAGCCACCTGACCTACACTAATTTTACAAACTCAAAATCACAAAAATATGTTGATAAACAACTCACCGAGTTCTCGCGTCCACTTCAGATCTTCATCTGTAGTCTGCACTAACTGTTCGTTACAATACTAGCACAAAATTACATAAAACTAGAGCAAAAAAATGCGAAAATATGCGGGCTATTACTACTCGTTATGGTCAGTTCTGCCCAGTGGCCCATCTCAGCAGCCCAGCCAGTAGTGTAGCCTAGCAGGGCCGGCTCTAGGCTCGTGGCGGCCCTGGGCAGAGAAAGAATTGGTGGCCCCGTCGCCCGCCAATGTCAATATAGTATCTTATGCACGGCGGATGGCCACGTCTGTTGCGGACACTGCATAGCCGCCTCGTGCTCATGACACGCTACTACAGTATATGTGCGTGTCCGTAACTTGAAAACAAAGTGTCGGCCCATGATATTCTCATTATCGCAGAACATTATAATACTACATATAGCTTACTGTTCCGACTCTAGCGACATTAGTAAATACAGCGTACTAATTAACAAGAAGCAATGTTTTTCGGCCACATTGCCGTCAGCTATGTCGTTATTTTCTCTTTCTGTTTTATATTCAATATATATTGGCGTGGTGGCCCTGTGCAGGTGAATAGTGTGCACATGCCTAAGGCCGCCCCTGCTGCAGCCTAGGACTTCAGTTGTGATGTTGCAGCTCATTAACTTTGGTCAAGGCTCATGGCTATACTAGCAGATGACGTTTCCGGTACCGTAATGCCATGGGAAAACGTGCTTTTGTCAGAAGGCAGAAGTAAGAAAAGTCAATAAGTAACGCCGAAGATGCAGAATGATTCAATCACAAACGATAATAATCATTTTGTACAAGTTCAGTACTAACTAGGATCTGTCATGCTCAGATTTCTGTTGTGGGCTGCATGTTTGAAATGCCTGGCTTAGATCATTACTAAGCTCACCCGTTTATTCTACTTTCAACAAATCACCTTGGCTGCCTAATATGCATATATATATATATATACACACACACACTGTACATGGAATAGGCTCCAGCCCCCCACATCCCCATTCAGGATTAAGAGGGTTCAGAAAATGTTATAGTATGATATATATACAGTATATGGAATAATGATTACTGAAGAGATAAACAGTGAAATGGAATACTCTAAACTATTTGTGGTAAGTTGTGTTCACATCCACGTAGGAGGCAAATTCATGAATGAACTTATCAATTCTAAATTTAAATATATATAAAAATACAGTACAGTACAGTATAAATATACAGTGTATATATATATATATATATATATATATATATATATATATGATTTTGATGACAGCATTTTTTCTGTGTTAAAGTTTTGCATTTCAGACTGTTTATTGAGTGTCTACTATTTTTTTCAGGAAGTTCTTTCATTTTTCCTGTAACAATGTATGCATTTATAAATAATAATGAGACCTGGGACTCATCACTCCAGTTCTGCCATCTTCTGGGCACTGACTTAGTTTCAGTTCCTAGTACTTCAGTTTTGTCGCTTGTGGAGCTTATTTTTAGTTACTCTGGTGAAAGTATCTGGATAGGCCTGTACAGAGGGAGTGACAACTGGAGATGGTCAAATGGAGATGACATTACTTATTACAATTGGAGCTCTAATACACAAAGAGACCTTTTTGCTGTTTCTATTAATTCTGAAGGAAGCTGGGATCAGTCTGTGTCCGACGACTTGAATGCTTTTATGTGCTACAAAGGTAACAGAACTTTAACTTACAACTTCATCATTCAGTTAGTGCTTGTACCATTCATTACTTTTTAAAAATGATAATTTTTTTTGTATTTTTGCTTTTAAGAGTAATCATGTTTATTAGTTTATTGCAATTAAATTAGCAAAAAAAAGTTAATGGCTGCAAGATCCTGGAAACCTTGTTGCTCCAAGAACCTGTTTTTGACTCTCAGTCGGTCCACCCATCTGTTTTCTGCTTTCAACCTGAAGGGTAGCCTGTTTCACACACTGCTACAACCTACATCCATCCATCCATTATCCAACCCGCTATATCCTAACCACAGGGTCACGAGGGTCTGCCGGAGCCAAACCCAGCCAACACAGGGCGCAAGGCAGGAAACAAAAGCCAGGCAGGGCGCCAGCAAACCGCAGTACAACCTACGTGCATCATGGTATTTATCTAACACATACATTTTAGATGTAGCAGGAAAACATAAATACTCTGAGAACATCTTCTACAAACATTGGGAGAACATGGAAACTCCACTGCACTACTGTGTCAACACCATTTCAAATTCCCATAAGTTCAATATTCACACATTCTAAATACAGGTGGGTCTCAGGTTATGGTGGATTCAGCTTAACTAAAATTGTGCATATGTGAATGAGCAATAATCGCCTCCCAACCCTAATATCCCCAAATTTTTTCCTTTCAGCTAAATTTGAATTATTTGACCTCTAAGCGGCTTCTGTTGTAACTTGAGTATGAAGGAACCTGGTTGTGGCAGATGAATATATAACCACTGTAACTGACAAGTGGGCATAGTAGACCACTGTATGGGCCTTGTTACCATTTTCAGTCATTTTGAATGTAATCTGTGGTGTACAAAACCACACTACTGAGTTCCTTCACAATAAGCAGCTGGATGGACAGCTGGCCATTTAAATGAATGGCAGAGCCTATTGCTTGAAATTCCAACATTCCAAGGACGTGCTTGTTATGCTAATGCCAGGGATGCCCGTCCCAACTGAAGTGCATGATTGGTTTATTTCAATCCCAGCCAACATTGCTCATTGTGTAATTTAAAGCATGTTTCACATATTTATAATGTGTATTTATATTCTATTTATAATATTTCATTATTGTATGGGTTAGCTTCCATGTGTGTTCACCTGTGCTGTTATGTCCCTTGTGCTACATGGGTGGTTCCCCAAGAGGCAGGGCCAGGCCACCTGTGTGCATTCCCGTGTGGATCAACCCTCAACTATATAAAGGCTGAGGAGACCCACTGCTCAAATACTGTTCATTGAATGTTCTTGGTGGTTTTGGTGAGTTCTACTTGTATTTATTTATTTTTGCTTTTGTGTTGTTCTGGGAAATTGAACTTCATGCTCTGTTTTATGACCATTTTTTCTGGATTTGTGTTTCTGAGACTTGTTTGACACTGGATTGCCTATTTTAGGCAAATTCTGCTGTGTCTTTTGTGCTGCATGGAGCTTTTCTTATGAAGGTAATTTTTGTGCAATTTTTTTTGTGTATCTACACATACACTTGCTGCGAAGAGGAAGTGACACTCTGAGTGATTTCTCAGTAAAGATGGCACACATTTGACAGTCATTAGTCAGTGGTGTGTTTCCATGCCGTCATTATGCCTTTTTCAGCTCTGTGAGATAATGTATCATTATCAAAAAGTACAGGATGTTTAACCATTAGGTTGACATACATTGCTGTTCATACCCATTGTTCAGTTAATTTAAATTATTATAAAAATGTTTGTGATTCGTGACATAAAGTACAGTAACATTGAATCACTTTCATCTTACTGGTAACTCTGAAATGTTTATCTGTGAAATGAGTAATAAAACATAATGTCATTTTGTCGATTTCCTTACATACAAAATTGGCCTTCAAATGACTGTAAGAACACAACTCGTTCATAACCCAAGACCCACCTGTAACTGTTACCATGAATTAATGGCATCTTCACTTTTTATTTATTAACTGATAATCTAATGGTTCAAGAACTACCAGCGTGGGTTTACAGGTACTTACTGAAGGTATGTTACTGCCATTTAAGTTGTTTGTTTACTTACCTTTCTTATAGAAACTAGCAACATCTCTGAGCGGTACATTCTAATGGGCTCTCCGATGTCTTGGATGTCTGCTCAGAACTACTGCAGAACACATTATACTGACTTTGTAAGTGTCCAAAATGAGACACAAAATAGAAATCTAACGATTTTGGCAAGAGGTCTGCGCTTTTGGATTGGACTGTTCAATAATCCATGGAAATGGTCAGATGGAACCAATTATACTGTCAACAACTGGGCCAACGGACAGCCAGACAATAATGGTAATATAGAAAACTGCACAATGATGCATTACCCATCAGGATATTGGTACGACATGCCATGCGACAACAAATACAAGCTCATGTGTAATGGTAAGACAAGTATTATCTTTCACTTAGTTTTATAGTATTTAACTGAAAACTTGGGATTTTGGCACCTAAATATTTTGCATTGTGCTAAGTGGAGCTTCACTTATAGTCAGTACAGGGGGGAACAATGTGTTTATAGCAATAAAAGAATATCAACGAAAATTTGTTATTTATTTTAAATTAATTATTACAGAATAACAACAAATTAATCTGTAAAAAAGTGTAGTCATCTGCTCTTCCTGGTCAACAACTTACCTTGAAGTTAACCAAGATTCATTATAACCAAAGAAATCCAAGTACCAGTCGGCATAGAGGAACCCCAAAACTACTGAACTATTTTAAAGAGTGTTAAAAAAACACATACCAGAGTCTGTGCTGAGAACATAAAGGCTTAAAATGTTTCCAAATGAATATTTTATGATTAATGTAGCGACCCATGAAGGAGCCCCACAGGACACCAGGTAAGGTTTTGATGGATGCCAGAGCACCTTAGTCTATTAGTGCAGTGCAGTCCCTAACATGGTTTCCTCTCTCATCACCCCGATGTTAAGGTCCTAGGCACACCATAAAAGCAAGGAAATCACAAGCACTTACGGCCTCATTTACTACTAGCACCGTTTTCCTCTTGATCTCTCGCTAGTCTGCCTCCACTATTCTCCTTAATCTCCTGTGCTCCTTAGCTAATTGTTTTTTTTAGTTCCCCACACTCTGTCCCTCTGCTTTGTCACTTATTTTGTCGCGTCTATGAACAGACTGCAGTTCCGGATGCTTCATTTCCACTACTGCTGTGGGTACACAGGGGGGAAGCCTAGTTAGTATTACGATAATTTACAATATTTTAGACGAGTAAAATAGATTCAGATTAGTTTAAATTAAATATACTTTAATAACCTTTAATAATAAAATTCAAGATATGTTAAAGGAATACTGCAGCTAAAATGATACTTTGAGGTGCATATATATATTACTTATTACACAATGTGTAATATATAAGTCATATACATGGGATATACATTATTTACCCAGTGTGATTCATATTTATAGCCAAGAAAAGAATTTAATCTCATGTTTTAATGGAGAACAGTGATACATAGTTTCTAATAGAACAGGTGTCTGTGGTGATCAAAGCTGTACATCCTAAAAATTATTAAAAACGTTAAGGAAAAAAATCATGTTACTCGTGTTGCATAATCCACATATCAAGTCAACCAGTTGTACACTCCAAACATGCAAAACACATGCATCTTTTTGCTAAAACATTTTAAAAATAAATATCTGTGGAAAATGAAAGTAGTCCACAACTGGCCAACCTGTTCACACAGGATCACACATTTGAATTGATGATAGGACTCTTAACTAATGAATAAAGGGGAAAGGCGGAGCTTTAATTCAAAAGTATGATCCTGAGTGAAAGGGCTTCCTGTCAGTGGACTGCTGTCATTTTGCAGAGGTATTTTCTTAACAATATTTTTATAAAAAATGTATGTGTTTTACACGTTGTGAGTGTACACCTGGATGACTTAATGTGTGGATGATTCAATACAAGTAATATAAGTAAGATGTTTTTCATTGACATTTTTGTTATTGTTTGCTGTTGTCCAGCATTGGTTACCATAGTCTTCCATTCTATTAGATTATTTTATCTATATTTTTCATGAACAAATAACATTACATTTTTTCCTGGCCATCACTACTAACCACATGCTGTAATATTCCTTTAAATACTCATTCATTACATATTTTCCACATAATCTAGTATCATTCCTTTTCACTCACACACAATTATTTCACCATCAACATCAGAATTAATACCAAGTAAGAAATAGGAAGGACTTATCACTCTTTTTCCCACATATTCATTGTCTTTCCTCATCACATGTCCAAACCAATTCGTCCTTACTTTTCTGTACTTTCTTAGATATCTCTCCCTCTTTTGTTGTACCTCTGAATGTATCATTCTGTCCTTTTTTTGTAACTCCACACATCCATCTCAACATTTTCATTTCTACCACATCTAACTTGTTCTTCTATGCTCCCTTTACTGCCCATGTCTCAGCTCCATACCTCATTGCTGGTCTTTCCACCATCTTAAAGTCGTTCATCTTAATTCTTTGATCACCCAATACTCCTGATACCTTCTTCTAATTGTCCCATCTACACTGCACTCAGTGGGTTATCTCTGCATCTCATTTTCCATCTTGACCTACCACTAAATATCCTAGATATTTAACTTTATTTATGCTTTTTTGATAGCTCTCCCTGAAGGTTAACTTCTGAATCCTGATTGTCATTAAATGTCACATATTGTGTTTTCCTCCTTTTTATCTTCAGCTCTTTGTCTTCCAAGACCCTTCTCCATTCTTCTAATATCCTCTCAAACTTGCTCTTTTCTGGTGCCACACAACACAATGGCACTAAAAAGCCTTCACTAGTGATTTTGGTCTTTTATTCCATTGGTTAATACATCAATAACCAGATCAAAGAGGTAAGGATCCCTGGTGCAGACCTACTCTAGCTGGGATCTTGTCTGCTACTCCAACACTACTCTTAACTCGACTCCTCACTCCCTCATACATATCCTGGACAATCTACACATACATCTCTGGTATTTCTTTCTCTCCCCTGCACCTCCAGACCTCTTGACATGGCACACTAACATAAGCCTTCTCTATATCAGTTCACACCATATGCAATCCTTTCTGTTTTTCAATGCAATGACTGCATGAGCTGTTCCTCTCCTTGGCATAAAACCCAACTGCTCCTCCCCTATGGTGGTCTTTTCCCTAAGCCTTCTGTCTATAACTTTTTCTGAAATTTTCATTGTATGTGACATCAGCTTTATCCCTCTATAATCTCCCCAATCCTGAATTTCGCTTTTCTCCTCTACTCCTCTGGTGTTCTCTTCTGTTCATAGATCTTCTGCATTACATCCCACAACACATGTACTCTCTCTTCTCTAAAACTCTTATGCACTTCTGCTGGTATTTGAAAATACTTTCAAAAAGTAACAAAATACGGCTCCTTATAACAAGACTTATTTTGGGTTAACTTAAATTATTTGTCTTTTAAACATTTGGAAACCTTATTTTTCCAGTTGCCAAGTTAACTCCATCATTTATGTATAAATTAAATATTTGAAAAGAAATGAAATGAAGGTATGAAAAATACTGATCTGCTGTGCTCCACAAAGCATTTTGATTCTGCACTCAGAAATATGAAACCTTACCTGGAGATAGAATGAAAGCTCTAAAACATGTGTCATTGAATGTGTTCATTAAGAGTGAGAAATGGTTTCTAATTAAGAAATTAGTTTTAGGAAAAATGGTGTCTCTACAGGAACTACACATAAAATTCCAAATTAGCTAGTTGCTTTTTCCTTTTAAAAGGACATGGATATTCTGTTTTTCAATATTTGTATAATCTCGAGATGTGGATCAATACTTAACATTTTTACTTGAAAAAATGACATATTCAGTAAGTTTTTGTTAATATTGGTACCATTGCAAAGGGCAACAGTGGACTTGTTATTTTTGAAATTTATGGAATATGCTTCATTTAAGAATGCATTTTATATACTTTGTTAATCCCCATGGGGAAATTGTCTTTTTTGACCTTTGGGGGTCAGGGTGCAGGGTTAGCCATTACACAGCAGGGCTGAAGCCATTTTCAGGTTAACGACCTTACTTAAGAGTAGGATCCCTTTAATTTTATTTAACAAATTAATAGATACTATGACTGTGAAGAAATAACTGACTTGAAAAATTACCAAACTTATCCTTTAACTAACTGAACTATATGAGTCCAAGTCTAAATTTTAAATCTGGATAAGTGATTGAGCAACATGGCAAGTTCTTAATGTAAAATCAGAATGAGACTGATCATCTTTATTGCCTGAAAAGTCAATATTCTGAGATGAAAAAGTCCATCAGTATCAAAACATGAGGGGACAGAGGGATATGGAGAGAAAGAATTGAACACAGTTGGTCAGCAACAATGAGATACCATAGGGGCTGTGGGTAGTCCCAAAATGTGTGGGAGAAGGTTCCAAGAAAATTGAGGGAGCAAAGGTGGCATATAGAATTGGTAGTGGGGCCCATTAGATAGTGTTTGTGATGAATGGTGTAATCAAAGTGTAATCTGAGTGTGTTGATGATCAGAATCAATAAATACAACAGAGACTGATGCATGTAAGACATGAATTGTGCACCTAATCCTAAAACACGAGAACCAGAAATCAACATTTGAAGTCAAAATTTAAAACTAAAGTCTTTGCCTTTAGCACTTCGAGGAAAAATACCTAACTCTCATAGCCATTTAGAATAAGCATAGATATGGACAACCAGAAAGTGTGTAATGCTGACCTTTATTGACAACTATTTAATCTTCTGTTGCATACTAAGCAACTAAAGTAGCAATCACAACCAAATCATCTCAAAATGGCAGTGTTCGTGTAAAAGCCAAATGGTGACTTGTACTAAATGAATTCAATTAATTACATCTTAAAGTCTGGAATAACCAGTAATAGCTAGAAATGACTGGGTGACAAATGAGAACAGCTAGGTGATTACTGAAGAGACAGTTTACAATTTGAGAAGATGGCACCATAGCAGGAATGGGTTAGCTGCCCAACTTGCACCTTTCATGAGGAAAGTCCCAGAAAAGCTTTGGGGAGTCCCTTGAATATATACCACAAGGGCAGCCCAATTAGAATGTGCACTACACCAGGACAGACCAAAGGATGATGAAACATCAAAGTGGATATATGACTACGAGTCTGAGATGCATATGCAGTAAGGTCTGCCAGAACTCACATGGCCTAAAAATCCATCAAGCAAGGAAGAAATGCCTGGAGGAAGAGAATGGTTCAATATGCAACACACAGAAAGTAACTCTAGTGAGACTCAGAGCGAGCATCTCAAAGAGTCAAGAACCTCCAGACAGTAGATGTTCCTGCTCCAAGCAAATAAGAGGAACACCCATGGGCAAAATAGCCCCATCCAGTAAACAGAGTTTTCCAACAGGCTACAGTCTGACAAGGATGCAGCACTACTCATTACAGCTACAGCAAGTGTAGAAACACTGACATGCGACTCCAGGCAATGTCAGCTGTCATTATCAGCTATGCACTGGAGAGCTTTGTTTCACAGTAGAGAAACATCTCAGTTCCCTATGCTATGAACCTTAGAGCAGCTATGATCCACGAATTTCGGCAACACATTCGGACTCTGACACACCAGTACAAAGAGTAGATGAGGTAGAGAAGACACCGCTGACTGAGCTCCGACTCATTCTCAGGAGAAAATAATGACTTTGCACAGGAGGCGGGGCAGACAGAGAGCTAGGAACCATGTGGCTTTCATCGTCAACTACTTTGTGCTTACCACCCTCAGAGGTGGAGCTTGACATGAGTGAACGTACTAGGAAGGAGATAAAGGAGGTGGTCAGGGCAGCCAGAACAAACTCTGCCCCCATACACAGCAGAGTACCCTATAAAGTGTACCCTAGTGTACCCTATAAAGTGTACATATGTTGCCCAGAACTTCTTCACATAACATGGAAAATGCTGAGGACCATCTGGCATAGGGAGAGCTTTACCAAGTATTGGAGACATTCTGAGGGATTACTGATTCCCAAGGAGGAAAATTCTGGATGCATTGAGCAATTCAGAGCAACCATACTCCTGAGTGTTGAAAAACAGATATTTTTCATCATACTTTCCTGATGCCTGACAAACGTCCTCCTCAAAAACTACTACATTGACACCTTCATGCAGAAAGGTGGGATCCCATGCCCACTAGGTTGCCTGGAATACACAGGTGTGATTGCACAGCTCATTAAAAAGGCAAGGGAGGGAAATGAGACCCAGTTGTGCTGTAGTTGGACCTTGCCAATGCATATGGCTCCATGCCATGCAAGCTGGTGGAAACTGCATTGAATTGGCACCATGTCCCCAGAAAGATCAAGTACCTAATTCAGGAGCTCTATAACAGTTTTTGATTGAGAGACGCTTCTGGATTTACTACATCAGACTGGAATCAGCTGGAGAAGGGCATCATCACTGGTTGCCCAATCTTAATAATTTACTCTTTCCATGAATATGTTAGTACAAGCAGCAGAGGTAGAAATGCACAGGCCCCCAGACTAATTATGACATGCAGCAGCCACCTATCAGAGCCTTTACAGACGATGTCACTGTCACAGCCACATGAGTTCCAAGCAACAAGTAAATCCTTGAGGGCCTTGAGAAGGTAATCTCCTGAGCAAGGATGAATTTCAAGTTAGCCAAGTCCCAGTACCCTGTCCTGAATAAGAAAGGCAGAGTCATAGTTTCACTTTGAATTAAGTGGCATTAAAAGTCCATCAATTACTCAGCAGCCAATCACGAGCCTGGGAGAGATGTTCAGCTACAGCCTCTGAGATACATCTGCCACAATCTCATTGCCTGCCTATTGAAGTCGGCTTCAGTGGCTTTGCTAACTGCTCACTCTGTAGAGCATTCAGTCTCCTCTACATCACAGGGATCACAGCCATTGAATGCACCAAGGAAGACACAGAAAGAGCTTCTGGATTGCTCTGGTTAAAGAGGAGTGATCCATGGACCATAATAACTGGGATGCAAGCCTTGAGACTAATCACTCCTGGCTAGTCCACCCGGGTGAGAGCATCTGATGTTGTGAGACCCAGAACACTCAATGGCTCAAAGGACTACCACTGATGATGTGTCCCAGTGCATCCTTCTGATGTACAGTAGCTGTGAATCAAGCATAGTGATACATTTACATAGCATTGACCTGATTAAAAGACTAAACTACAAAATATTATCAGAAATAAATTCACAATGTGCAAAAAAATTTGGTTAATGGGACTCTACAGTACATGTCCTAAGAACCAGCTGTAGCTGTAGGAAAAAGAAAAAAGAATTGCAGAGGATCTCTAGACTCTAGATTCTAGACTCTAGACCTAATGGATTGCAACATTTTGATTCTCCATCACCAATTAAATCAATGTGTGTGCGAAGAGTGTGCACAATCTGTAAGGGGAAAAGATGGTGTGGCTCCTGACATTAAAAGCATTGTTGTGAAGTAAGGGCTATAGATAATACCATCTCAGAAATATGCCCAAATGGTTTTAGTTCTGCGCCTCTTCAAGATACATCCTTCAAGGATTGTTGGTAGTTCTGAGGTTCAGGAGAGAGGTAGAAATGTCTAAATCTAGGTATTTAGAAATGGAGGGCAAGATGAAAAGAAAGAATTGAGTGAGATAAGAAGGAAATAAAAAGACTTACTCAAATTAATCTATAACTAGACAAGGCTTTGAAACTGTAATAAACTTTAAGTACAAAGAAGGTCAGAGGTAGGATTTATTAACTCTTTGAGGGCTGAATATTTTTTCCAAAAAAACAGTTTCTGAAAAGCAATGGTTTCACACAGAAATCAATATAAAACATCTGTTGCTGCATGCTGTTGCAGCCAGTTTGACAAGAATGTGCGGCAGGCTTGCTGCCAAGCTGTCTTCACGTGGCTGAGGCAGCAGCAGCAGCGATCACGGTTTCTACCTCTTATCATCGTTAAATGGCACTCCTCCCTAGCGAACATTGCCGTAGGCGTATCAGCTACATGAACCTGTTGAGCACCACGATTAGCTGGGGACCAGTCAACTGAAGCTGGAACCTCACATTCGTTTTCGATCACTTGTATCAAAATCAGAGTCCGACAAGTCATAGTCCAGTTCAGAGATAATAGGCCAAACGTCGCCCATGCAGTAGTTTGCTTTATGCATTCACTTTGATCTCTTGCTAGATGTCAGTGCCATTTTTACTGCTGTTTGTGCCTTACTACCCACACAAGTGCAGGAAATCTCGGTCAAACCAATAAAGCTAACTTTTCTACTAGCAACAAGAGTCCAGCTAAAACATGACAGTTGGTTTTGTCACAGGTTATAGTAGATTACCATCCTCAACTCCTCCTTTTGACAGAAGTCGACATCAGCCCAGAAAGAGTTAATACAAATTGGAAAGATGTATTTTTGGATCAAGTGGTACTGCGTTTTTCCCAGTTGATTCTGGGATTCATCAGGGGCGGGTTCTTCCTCCTACTCTGTTCAATGCTTGTATGGACTGGGTGTTGGGCAAGGTCGTGGGGTCTAGTGGCTGTGGGGCATCTGTTGGTGAAGAAAGATTCATGGATCTTGACTTTGCTGACGATGCTGTGATCTTCGCGGAGTCAATGGAGGCTCTGATAGGGGTGCTCAAGAGACTGAGCGAGAAGTCTGAGTCTGGGCTTGCGAGTGTCCTGGATAAAACCCAAGATCCAGGCCTTTAATGACCTCTTGGACACAGCCATTAGCAGTGTGTCTGTCTGAGGAGAGTGTGTCGACTTTGTCAAGAGGTTTACTTATATTGGCAGTGACATTCATGTCTCTGGTGACTCTTCCTATGAAGTCAGTAGACGGATTGGGAGAGCATGGGGGGTCATGAGGTCACAGGAAAGGGGTGTGTGGCACTCCCAATATCTATGCAAAAGGACGAAGATCCAAGTCTTTAGAGTCCTGGTGCTTCCTGTCTTGCTATATGGTTGTAAGACATGGACGCTATCCAGTGACCTGAGACGAAGACTGGACTCCTTTGGTACTGTGTCTCTTCGGAAAATCCTTGGGTACCGTTGGTTTGACTTTGTGTGGAATGAGCAGTTGCTCATGGAGTCCCGAGTGAGGCACATTACCTGCATTGTAATGGAGCGTCAGTTACGGCACTATGGCCATGTGGTGCGTTTCCCCGAGGGAGATCCAGCTCATTTTTGGAGACCCGAGTGGCTGGACCAGGCCAAGGGGTTGCCCAAGTAACACCTGGATGCAGCAGATAGAGGGTTGTAAACCGGTATCCTGAGTTGTTTTGTTGTGTAGTATGGTGCGGCAATGCACCATACCAGTGCATGCTCCCCAACTTGACTTGACTTGGTACAAGAGAGAGACTAGAGAGCAATGGGAATAATACCTTTGCAAGTAGCTTGACATCAGAGTTTATCAGAGACAGCGGTTGGTACACTGTAGTTAAAACAATCAGTGGGGTGCTTGACCTCTTTTGATAGAAAAATAATTATAGCCATTGTGGTCCATGGCCGGCCATTTATCCCGGCCAGTACCCCCAAGCCACCAGAGGGAGCCGTCCCTGCAATGTGGAGATGCCCCGGGTTCTAGCAGAGCATCATGGACCTTGTAGTTTTAATAAACAACCCTGCTGGATACCATGGGGACCACTGTAGGGAGGCTTGGGGAGTGCTACGTACCCTATAACCCGGAAGTACGTCCTGGTCACATGAGCAGTAGGAATGACGTGCTTCCGGGGTGAAGAAAAGGACTTTGTATCTGACCCGGAAGTGATAGGGAATCTCATGGACTGTATGGTAGATTCGTTTATGGGTCAGGAGATATAAAAGGACGATGGGAAACCCAGACGAGTGAGCTGAGCTGGGAGGAAGGGTGGCTAAGTGCCTGGGAGGAGGAGGATTGACGATTGTATTGATTATTTAATGAGTAGTGTGGAGTGGAGGGTGCTTGGTGCACATAATTATTATAATAAAAATAAGAATTATTGTACTTTTACCTGGTGTTTGGAGTGGTACCTGAGGGTTCAAGGTAGCGATAGTGCCCCCTACTGCTACACTATATTTATTGAGAGGTTTAATTTTGCAGATAAGAACAGACAACTGATTTCAAAATCCTGACAATAATTTAAGGGTAAATTGATAATTTACTGGGTTAAACGCAGAAAAGATAATAATTTACTGTACACTCATACCGTGGATGAGAAACTTGACATGGCATGTTAGAAGAGAATCTAATTCAGTCCTAGTTTTGGCAATGTAAACTTGTTGTTCCTCATATAAAACCCTTTGCTAAAAACTCTCCAGCTGCAAAAGGCAAGACTACAGTTTAACAACTGACTGACAAGATTTCTGGGATAAGCTCCTCGTGAAGGCAATAGAGGCATCGTGCACAGTATGCACTTCTGCAAAGTAAGCTTAATAACAGCTGTGTCAAAATCAGTTTCGCCATTGGAAGAAGTTCATTCCTCTAGGCTAGAACAAATATTTTAATAAAATTAGAGAAAGAAAAATATATAATTTCAAATGTGCTACCCTATACAAAAAGATGAAACAAAAAGAAGTAATGAGGCACATTTATGGTCAGACCTAGAGAGCAGGTAATTGTGTTAGCTCAATGGAAGTAGTAGCAAAACAGGACAGAAAAATGCAAGGATAATGGCATAAAATCCAGGAATTTTTACCAAGAAAAACAAGCAGAAAAGTCAGAAAATCAAGGTTACTGCACATAGAGAGTCTACTCAGAAATCACAGTTCAAAATAAATGGGTAAAGGTCCTAAAACTCTAAAGAGATTAGAATTTTTAGCTAATCTCTTATGTTTTTATCATTAATTTTAAAACATAAGATGTAATAAATACTGTACCACCACCTTAAATAGCAGTGACTTAGTGACATCATACACTGTGACCTTGGGTAACCATGAGGTTATGATGGGATGGTATAACTATGAATAACACAGTGACAGCCATCCATAAACACACAAAATGGAGGCACATATGAAAGAATAGAATAAATAAAATGGCAGATATAAATATAATATAATTTTTTATATTATCATATAATAAATAATATGATAATATAAAACTGATAATAAAAACTAATGTGTTTCCATAACCAAACCACAAGAACAAATTAAGCACAAAACGAAATTTGGCACCTTTTAAAATATCCAGATCATTACTAAAATAAGAATATAATCAATGTGTGTCTGAGCCCTTATTCAAAAAAGAGCAACATAATATTGCTGAGGGATTCGTATGGAAAAGGAATCCATTACAGTAAAATTATTCACAAAATTATATAACGGCAAGTAGAGGTGGGAACACCTCAGCCCTGAGATCCAGTCCACTAATAACAGGTCAGTTAATGTAACCAGGCTGATTATGAGTTTGGAACTTTCAAATTCAAGAATTTCATTAGTAAGGTTCCAGATGAATGAACCTCTAGATGGTGTTGGGGCACAGACAATTTTCAGCTACTTCAGACAGAAGATATAACACAAGATGTGGTGAGCACCCCAGATAACACATTGAGCAGACGATGCAGTCATGACGTTGTAAGGATCTGGTGACAATGAGATGTACATCACATTTTAGTTTTTTGAAGAAATATGCTGTAAGTCTAGTATCAATATTAGGAATTCTCAGCACTCAGAGCTCTCTGAGAACTGCCCATAGACCAGACATTCCACTAGGGTATGTGACAATTAGTGTTTTCAAGAAAAGGAAAAGTAAGGAGAAATGAGAATGAAAAAGTATACAGTACCAATGTGCCAAAATTTGTATTTAAATCAGTTCATTCATTAACAACTCACAAAATGATGTTGCATTACAGTAGGTAATGGTTTTGGATACATCAGTAATTGTCTTTGCTCTTTATCCTTGTATTGTTCACAGGTAATTCAGACTCTTTCAACACAGAAGAATTTTTGAATGTTTCACAAGGTACTTTGAATTTTCACTGACTAATTCAGTTTTCTTCACTTTCAATCTGTTAGACAGGCTAGAATTTTTAAATTTTAATATAAACTGGCAAAATACCCGCGCTTCGCAGCGGAGAAGTAGTGTGTTAAAGAAGTAATGAAAAAGAAAAGGAAACATTTTGAAAATAACGTAACATGATTGCCAATTTAGTTGTTTTGTGACTGTTATGAGTGTTGCTGTCATATATATATATATAGTAAAAGACGCTATATAGCGCCCGACCCGGCACATACTACGCAGAGGCACGTGTACAAAACACACAGGCTTTTTATTTTTTCTTCACCCGTGGGCGCATGCCTTCCCCGTGACCCACAGGCAATACACAGTCCCAAAGCACTTTAGTCCCACACAACAACTCTTCCAGGCACCACCACTCCTCCCAGGCAACTTCGTCCTCTTCCTCCCGATTCTGGCTCCTCAGTGGTGGAGGCTGGCTCGTTTTATACCCCACCCGGAAGTGTTCCAGGTGCTTGACCACCTGGTCTTAATTGCACCTCCGGGTGGGGCTGAAGATTCGTCCAGCCAGGCACTTGAGTCTTGGCAGCGCCCCCTAGCGGCCACCCCATCTCCCAAAAAAGGCTGTAGAGGACTCCATGTCCCATGGAGCCACGCGGGAGAGTGGGAAATGAACATTGGCCAGAGAGGCTGCCACCTTGCGTCCCGGGGGGGGGTATTGAGCTGTCCATGGCGGCTCCCCCGGAACATATGCAGCAGGGGCGTCCCGACCGGGCATGGGACCCGGCAGTCCGTCACAATATATATATATATATATATACACACACACACACACACACACACACATACATCCACATATATATATACATATATACAGGTATATACATATACATACATGTATGCATATATATACACTCATACATATCTACATATATATATTGTGGAAACCGTACCCCCAGACACAGACAGACCGACACCAGGATGTCCAAAACGCACTTGTTTATTTATTTTTCCCACTGCAACCACAATGCCTTCTCTCAGCACCTCTCTTTCTTTTCTACCTCTTCTTCTTCCTTTCTCTTTCTCTCTCTCTCTTGACCTCCTTCCTCCTCCTCACAAGCTTCGTCTCGGCTCAGCGTCTGGACTGAGCCTTCGTCCTTTTATAGCCCCTGACCCAGAGGTGTTCCTGTCCTAGCAGTCCACAGTTCCTTATTCCTTCCGGGTCAGGGCAATCAATCCACCACTTCAACCCGGGAGCACGACATTTCTTCCCGTCACGTGACCATGACGTACTCCCGGGTCATACGGCATCACAGAGCCCATAAGCCCCCCCACAGCAACTCCTGGTGGTCCCCAAGGTATCCAGCAGGGCTGTGTATAAACACTACAAAGTCCATAAGGCCCTGCTGGACCTCGGGGCACGATCCTGCTGTCGGGAGAGCTCCTCCTGGCGGCCTGGGGGTGAGGACCGGCATGGGAAGCCGGCAGTCCTCCACAACATATACACACATATCTACATTTATTCACACATACATATACACACACACACACACATATATATATATATATATATATATATATAAAAGACCCTTTGGGGTGCGAGCAGCTCTTGCTGGGCATGCCAAAATCCATCGAGGAAGAAAACAGAAAAACATTATTTTGTACAAATTCTTAATTTATCTATCCATTCCTAAATAATTAAATGGGCAGGCTATTTCATATCAGGGCAATATGCTGCTTGTTAAAACAGATGACTCCTGCTCTTACATGCACTTAGTGCTGCGTGGGTATTATGAACTATCGTATTTGTTCAAGTTCTATTTAAATTTTAAATATAAGTAATTTTTATTTAGTCGACAGAAATATGTTTGGTAGGAATGTAAGTTAAATTTAGTAATCATTGCATAAATTTTTCTTCACCATAGAAATGTAAAGACTAAATTCAACTTACATTCCTACCAAAGATATTTCTGTCGCCTAAATAGAACCTACTTATTTCCAAATGGAACTTGAAAAGATATATTTTTTCGAATCTGAGCGCACATTTTAGATCGACTTAACGAGCACTACATCGAACCCCGTGCTATTGTGCTCTGGCCTGTCTGCCTCAATAAGTCACCATCACTTTGCTCTTACTTTTTTACCGTTCATTTAATCATGGGCCTCTCTACAGTTTTGTTTATTTTTGGGTTGTAATGTTCATTAAATTTACGTATCATCAGGTCCATTGGTGGACCGTGCATCTCACACCTAGGCCTTCAGTACTGCTCCGTCTGAATCAACCCGCCCCTCAAAAACTAATTTATGGTTATAAAAACCATCTTAATATGCAGAAATACAGAATAAAGAGCCGCTGCATCGCAGATAGAATCGCAACATTTTACTCACCAACAATTCAGATTATTTGTAAACAAAATCCATCCTCCTCTCTTTCCTCAAAAACAGTTCAATTACTCTTTTGTATGGATTATCCGTGCGCCTCAGTTCCATCAAAAAGTCCCTTTCTATCACCATCGAAGCTAATGCTGAAAATCGAATCTGCGGCTTCTGTCCAATCAATGGGTCTGAATACGGTGACGTCACCGTACGCCTGCTAGAGGGCTGTACTAACACCAACTCAAAATCTGATTGGTTGAAGCAACAGGCTAATCGACATTTATTCTGTGTTTGAGTGCCTGCACAACAGATTGTAAAGTCCTCTCTGCCTGGCAACAAATGATGGCTGAAATGTGATTGGTTAAATGCTTTAATACGAAAATACATGCCTGTAAGCAGCACAACCATCGGAAAAGCTATGAAAGGAAGCGGACAGACTATTTGGAATTATTTAATAAGTACTCATGGACAAAATATAATTAACATCAGTTTGTGATTCAGATATTTTTACTTATGAATATGCTAAGCATAGTCCTTCACCTGCGAATATTTACCTTATATGGGCAGGCACTCAATTACGTGGGAGGCGTGATGACGCAACACGCAACTCTGCCTCCCATGGCCATCAAGCTGCAGTCTATTACAGTATATGGACGAAAAAATAGGTTCCAGTTATGACCATTACGCGTAGAATTTTGAAATGAAACCTGCCCAACTTTTGTAAGTAAGCTGTAAGGAACAAGCCTCCCAAATTTCAGTCTTCTACCTACACGGGAAGTTGGAGAATTAGTGATGAGTGAGTCAGTGAGTGAGTGAGTCAGTGAGTGAGGGCTTTGCCTTTTATTAGTATATATAGGATATTGTATAGATGTACAGATTTATATAGATATTGTATGGTGTTTATTTGATATTAATAGAATTTCTGGCAACAAAACAGAGCAGCTCTGTTTAAAATTTTACAACAGAATCTGTAATGCACCTTTAACAAAATCAACAACACACCCGGAGGTGCAGTTTTGTTAACAGCATAGCCACTAAAAAGTTCAAACAAACCAATAAGTCATTAATTAGTGTTTTTTTATATAATATGTTTCACATTGTTGTCATCAAGAAACAAAACATAGTGGCAAGATGGCACATGAACCCAGCATTTCGAGTTTGAACCTCTGATGGTGGTCTCCACAAATTGTGCACCTTCTCCCTGTTTCTCTGTGGGTTTTCTTCTGGGTACTCCGGTTTTTCCCTTACATTCCCAAACATTTGCAAGTTAGTTTAATTAAATCAAATCATTTTGGTGTGAGTATGGTCAGTGGGCCCTGTCAGAGACTGGTGCCCTGTTCTGGCTGTTTAATGTTTTGAGGCCTTCTAACACACAAACTTAATCTGAGCATGTTAACTGGCATCTGAAAAAGTACACTGTTGCCTACCTGGCACTCTAATATCACATACTGTACTTTATTTTGTGGTGTTAGTAAGTGACACCTGGTTTGCTATCATTTAAATCTACATTTATGTTTGCTAAGCAGACACTTTTATTAAAAGTGACTTACAAAAGAGGTCAACATAATTAAATAAATATCAGTTTTGGGACTGTTTGGGAACAAGTGTTACAGTACAAGACTACTAAATTGATCACTACAAGTGAACAGCTCAGAATAAAAGAGAAGTGAATTACTCTTCTTAGTTTTAAAAACTTAACAGCTAATATCAATTAGACTTAAATACACCAAACAAAAGTCTTCAGATGTTTCATAAACAAATTTAAGGGACTCAGAATTTTGAAAGGAGGTAGGTAGCTTGTTTCACCAGCTAGGAACTACACATAAAAAAGTATGGACTGAGGTTTAATACCACACATAGATGGCACACCAGATGCCATTCATCAGGACCTTACAAGTGCCCCCATATATAAACATATTGACCCATTGACTAATGTGTAAACTAGGATCAAGGATTTGAACTTAATATGTGCTGCTACAGGGAGCCAATCTAGTTATCTAAAAAAACGAGTGACGTGTGCTTGCCTTGGCCGGTTGAACGCATACTTACTATTCCATCTTTCTTTCTCTTTAATTAGTGCGTCAGACCTTTACCATTCCAGCTCACAAAGTTAACTGTTCAGTCTTGGATAACTTTTTCTGAACTTTTGTTGTCATTTTGTAATCTTAACTGAAAATAAGACAGCTTTGACCTTAATTTCCAATTTTCCCAGGAGTTATTGCCATGAAGCCTATTGTTACATTGGCAGTTATAATTATAAGGATTAAAAGGATAGATTAAAGATAGTTTGCTCTCTTACTTTTATAGTCCAAATACTATAAGCATAAAATATAATCTTAAACAATCTTGAGATGGTAAACCCAGAAAATGATGTTAAAAAGTAGCCCTAGATAAGCACAGTAAGGAAGAGGAGGAGGAGGTTAGGAGCATCCCTAAATCAATAAACCAAGGGTATGATGTTAAACAGTCTCCTTTAAAAAAAATCATTAAAGAAAATACACATACATACATATACACATATAATTATAATTACATCTACAGACACTTAATAACACATGCCAGTATGCATCAGAGCATTGTAGTAGTTTAGACAAAACAAGAGCAAAACTTGGACCAGGAGTTGTGGTGCATACTATGTCAGGTATGGTCTGATCTTGCAGATATTGTAGAGTTATACTGATAGACCACAGCAACATGGTCCCTGAAGGACAGCAGGTCCTCGATCACCACCACCACCTCACAGGTTTTGTACGGATTTTATGGTAACAAGAGAGGAGGGATACTATACAAGGAGAAGGGATTTTTGAAGATACATGGTAGAGCACCCAGTCGAGGAGAGAGATGGGATACTGGTCTGTTTTTACATAATTTGAATACTATTTTTCTCCTATAGCACATTTAAGCATTGTGTCTTGTAAACAATGGCAATTCTAGAGATCTAAAAAAAAGTTGGTGGAGTGTGGATGGCTTCCATAAAGTAATAAAATGTCCAGCTGAGCCATAAATCATAAAAACACAAAACGATCTAGTTGTTCTCAAATGTGACTGACAAGGGCGAATAATGATGTAAAACATTGCACTTACTGCAAAAATTCTTGTCATCTGTGTAATGAAATGATTGACAAGACATAGCATGTATGTAAATGACTGTCATCTAAACAAAACAATCCATATTTTGCCACCAAATAATTTAGTGTATTGATGATTGGAAGACCACTAATAACAGTGAGGAAATTTGAGCTGCCAACCGGGTCACCACTTTTAATATAAACATAAATTAATTCAAACAAAAAGATTGCTTGATGGCACATACAGAATTTAAAATAAACTAAACAGGAGTCTTTAACAGGACTCAGTCGGGCTGTCTTCAGGAGGTCTGTGCTGTTCTCAGTTCAGGTCTGATATGAGATGCCATTCTCTAGGGCGTCTGTTATTTTATAGTCCTCCAGCCATTAGGGGAACAGTCAATTACTCTCAGTGAGCAGCTTCTCCCTGAGAAGAAATTTGGTATGTTGACTATTAAAGATACAGACAATCACAAGCTAAGGACCAGCAAATGAATGTAAAGTACGACACTGATATAAGGCACTCTACTGATTCTGCTAGCAAACATCAAAAGGGAATCATAAAGAATAAACACTAGGCTTGTACAGGCACTCAACCTTTTGTTGTACTAATGTTTACGGTTTTCTCATCAAATAGGACTCATTGATATAAAATACTTTCTGCTGCTGTAACTGAAGTTAAGGGAGATAAAATGTTTATTGACACCAGGTCTTATGAAATACACACATTTACTACGATCAAAGAGAAAATTTGTACACTTCACACCAGAATGCCCTCTTTGTTTAGATGTCTCAGAAGAGACAACCAGTGCAGACAAAATAAGAACCTTCTGGGAAAATCTTTCTAAATGGTCAGTGGAATACAATACAACACAGTGCAAGTGTAGATTATAAAAATTATGAAACACAGCATTAGTACACAAAAAAGTCACAAATTTGTTAAAACACGCAGAAAACATAGTGAGACTGATTAATATAAATGGAAGCCAACAACATCTGTCCATTAATTAATTGTTGAACTATTGGCCAGAACAACAGAGGACATGAAAATAGGAAAGAAAGTCAAAAACAAAGTCACAAAATGACAGACTTGTGAGGTGACCTATCATCTCTGACATGTGGCTTTTTATTAAATATTAAAAAATTCCTTAAACTTTTGGATGATTATATACCATCAGGCGGTACAGTTGTGATGAGATGAGTGACCCACACATTTTTTTCCTGTAGGTTGAATATGTTTGAGTATTATTTTGGTATTAGCCTAATGTTTGATCATCTGTTGAAAGATGTCATGTAAACATGTAATGACAAATTTCCAATGGAATCTCAGATTTAATTTATTTTTCAAAGTTCAGTCAGTCATTTTCTAACCCACTTATTCCAGAACAGGGGCATGACAGGTGTTGGAGTCTATCCCAGCAAGCAAAGTGTGCAAGGCAGAAACAAACTCTGAATATGGCACCAGTCCATCCCAGGGTAAACACACATAGACACACCTCTAAATAATTTAGTATTGTCAGTCCTCCTAACCTGTCTTTGGATTGTGGGAGGAAACCAGAGCAGCAGGAGGAAACCCACACAGACACGAGGAGAACATGCAAGCTCCACAGAGGGAGGGCCCAGGACCGAACCCTGGTCCCGCTACCACTAAGCCTACCCTTTTTGGAAATCACCACAGCAAACTTGTAGAGCACTTAGCATGATATTATATATATATATATATGGTCCTTGCACTTTGTCAGAATTTTATTTCTACACATTTGGAAAAAAAAAAAAAACAATTTGGTTGATTTTGCAAGTACTGATAGTTTGAAATAATTCCAATAATTATTATTTTTTTTCTTTTCTTTTATCAGATCTTCCACAAAATGTCAGCTCAAACCGGACTGCACATAATTCATTAGGTATGTCTATCATGCTGCATGTTTTGGGTCTGTTTCTTAACTGCCCAGTAACAGTTTGGTTAATTGCCACTGATAATTCATTATATTGATGATGTTTTTATTGAAAGGATATTTAACTTTTTTACATATACAGGGTGGCGCAGGGAAACAGGTAATTTTCAATTGACGTTCAATTTTTATAGTCAAAATCGCTGGATTTGCACATTTTCTGTTCCAATACAGGGGAGAAATGCGAGGTGAGAAAGCGATGAGTGAAGCCTCACCTTGGACTGACCTGTCCCTCACACTCTGGGTTGATGCATGCAATTGGCGAGTGCCTATTGCTGTCTCTCTGTATGTCACCAATATAACGTTTACAGACACGTTAATTATACACTCTGACATTCCACAGTCTGACTAACACCTTTAACCCTCAATGGGTCCTTGTTAGAAAGTTATGTTCCAGGTCCTTGGGGTTCAAATTGCACCCCTATTCGTTGGTATATATAATTCAATGGTACCACGCTCAAATTCAATAAACTAAAGTTAAGATGTGTTTATTAGGTAAGTGCATGATGCATACACAGCTTATGCAGTGAAATAGTGCAGTTAATGGGGTTGCGGCAGTTTGCGGAGGGGACTGGTCATATAATGCACATTCCATCTAGCCGACCCCTTCACTGCCGCGATGTAAGTGCCATTTTAATTCCAATGTTCTAATAAGATTGTAAAATATATATTATCACACCTTTTAGATGCAAACATTTAAGATTTCTGCAAATGACATGTCTAAAGTTATATGCATTTGTCACAAAGTACATTTGATTTATTGACAGAATGTGCTGGACAAGCAGGCCTAGAGCACTTATTACAGAATTTGCGTGTCTTCCTGTCAAACTCACGCGGGCACAGGTGACAACGTCCCTGTGTCTTCTTCATTTTAGCTGGTCTCTCAGTTCCTGCTTCTAGTTCTCCAGAGTCCAGCTCTAGAAGTTGGATTGCATCCATGATCGGTCTTCCTAGCTGGGCTGCATTGTCCAAACGTCTTTTAATCAGTGGCTCGACAAGAGACTCCCCGAGACTCACGATGAACTGGCGACGACGTATCGCTTTGGATGACTTGTTCCAATCAGGGTTATTGCACATCCAGATCACGAAACTGGCAATGGCAGCTGTGTCAAGCATGTTGAAGAACAGGACCATTGACCACCTGTTGATTTTTCGTTTGCAAGAGTAGATGCAGGCCAAATGATCCATGTTATCTACGCCACTCTTAGTAGCATTATAATGAAGGATGATCTCTGGTTTTTGTTTCATACCATCAACAGCCTTGTCGTGATGCATTGTCGACAAAAGGATGACCGACTTTCCTTTTTTGGGGACATATGATACCAAAGTTTTGTTGCCATCAAATGCAAAGATCGAAGAAAATTCGTCTCTGTTTTTTGCTATCATGCTCAGAGGAATGTCTTGTTTATTCTTGCGCATCGTTCCTACATAGTTCATACCCTGTGTAAGCAATTCTTCTGTCAGTGCAACGCTTGTAAACAGGTTATCTCCCACTACATTACGACCACTTTTGTACCAAGGTGATACCATTGCTTTCACAACACGTGCACCCTGATCATGATCTCTGACTTCATTCGGTTGCCGCCCAAGATAGACCTCTGCATTCAGTGGATAAGATGTGGCACTGTCACAGCACCACCACACCTTTATCCCATATTTGGCAGGCTTACTGGGAATGTACTGCCTAAATAGTTGTTCAACGGTCGTTTATTTGAACCAGTCATCCTCCCAGCGTGAAAGACTGTGGAACCGTCTGGGTAAAGTTGAAAGAACTGCATTGTAGGTCAGTGATAGATTATGTATAAGGCCACCGCCTCTGTTCAACGACAGTCGTTCATTTGAATCAGCTGTCCTCCCAATCCACCTACAATACAGTTCTTTTAACTTTGCCAACCAATCAGTTAGAATTGAGAAAGCACTCTGGATGGAAACAAAGTCCAGCATAACTCTTTTTTAGGATAACCATGCCCTGGATAGCTGAGAATCTCCACAGACTTCTGTCAAAAATTAAGTTTTTTTGGGGGTGCATATTGCACCCCCGATGAAAATATGCCAGCGATAATTGACGTTAACACTTTTTCTATCATTTTATGCATGACCGTGCACTAGTGCACTAGTGCACTTACAATGTCCTAGAGGATAACTGCTGAAATTTTAATAATAACATGGTAGTAGCCATAGAAATGGGCATGGGGTGCAGAACGCACCCCAAGGAACCATTGAGGGTTAATGAATGTGTTAGTCTTGCTGATCAGACATAAAACCACAGTGAAAGGCACAGGGTGAGAAAGACAGTACCGTGCCATACAGACGGGGGTGCCAGTGAGCCCAACAGATGCTCGTTGCTGCTGTTCTTCCACTCAGAGGCTCTCGCCATCAATAAGTTAGCGATATCAGAAAGTCATGTGCACTGCAGCAGTCCGTTTATTTTTATTTCACCGAGTAATATTTTCCCTTTGTTTGCCCTAATGCGATCTTTACTGTCATTTTTTTGAGACTTTCAAATTTTCCTTCTTCCATTATCTCTAACCAGCTCTGCATGTGTATCACGGGACTTGCTTCCAAAGGTTGTAACTATGACGACACATGACCATCTCATGGGACGTGAAAGTGTCTCTCTGTTTTTCTTCAAAAGATCACGTCTCGTCGCAGGAAAAAAGTCTTGTCTCGTTGCAAGATTTTTTTTTATAATAGAGAGACAACCATTGCTTGGTTCAGTTACAACAGAAAAAGTCTTTAAAATGTATCTGCAGAACTAGCAGTTGTAACTCCTTCTGCCTCAATGTTTTGCCATTTTGAATGTGAGATAAGTAAAAGTGGCAAAAGTAATCATCAGCAGAGAGTCAGCCAACTGGAAGAGGTTCAGCCTGTTGGTCTTGATTGACAAGAGACAAAGCCACCACGCAAAGAGGCATTGTAAAATAAATTGTGCTGGCTTTCAAAGAGCCATTCGGATACACCACATTGTGAAATAAAATAATGATTTTGTACTTAGATGACTTTTCATAATAAATAGATGAGTTATATTTAATTACTTGTTTTTCACAATTTATTGACTAATTTATATATATATATATATATATATATATATAGCTGTATATTTACAGTACATGCCATTATTAATTTCATAATTGTCATTTTATTTATTTTATTTTGGCACAAATTGTATTCCATAACATTTATGTATACATACAGTACATGTATATGAAACACATGACTTTAACAAATAAAACTGAATGTACTAAACTGAAAAATTTAACAAGACTAGTACCTGGGCTATAGTCAGTTAGTAGCAGTAATTTGGTTACACAAGTAGGATAATCAGATGGTACCTGGAAAAAATGGGGTTATAAATATTGGTGTTCAAATTCATTTTAGAGATCAGTTACAACTTGGCTCATTTTGGAAGTTGTTGTTTTTCCTCAATGATGCTAAAAAACTACCTACCAACTAAAACCAACTTCATATGCAAAGAATCCTTTCCAGAATAATATGGTGCTTGGTCAAGCAATAGTTCTACAAGGAACCACATAAACCAGTAAAGAACCATAAATTGCATTAAGGACCATTATTTTTAAGAGTGTGTCCAGAAAATTAATCTAGACATTTTTATGACAGATACAATTTTAATTTCTTTGATTATAATGTTTTGATTTTATGTATTTCTAAACATTTAGCTATGTTCAATGGCTTACATGCACACATTTTCAGTTTGTGACTTTTGTATAAATTAGGCTGAAATTTAAAATAAAACCTGATAGTGTTTATTCTTGAATACTTAAGGAAGTGAATGACTACATATATAAAACATTGACACATATTACACATATTTTTTGAAATCCTGGCTGAAGACTAGCATACAGTATATAATACCATTTTTAAAAAAAAGGTGATTGGGCAGAACAAATATCTATAGGCTAAAAAGCTTAACATGCATTATAAGTAAATTAATGGAAAAAATTATTAAGAAAAAGATCGAGCAGCATGTCCAGAACTGCAGTATTAGCTAATACTCAACATCGGTTCAAGTGAGGAAAAGTTCTGTTTCAATAATATGCTGGAATCTGACAGATGCATTTGATATTGTTTATCTTGATTTTTAGAAGGATTTTGATGAGGTACTATGAAAGCTTAGGGATCAAACTAAATGTTGTGGGAATTCAGGACATGGTCTGTAGGAGGGAACATTTTTTTTTCAAATACAGGAAGCAAAAGCTAATGGTAAGGGGAACTTTTTCAGAATTATGTGGTGTTAAAAGAGTGGCTTCTCTAAATAATCTGGACAAGAATATACTTAATAAGCGGGTTAAGTTTGCAGATGACACCAAAATAGGTGGATTGGCAGATAATCTAGAATCTGTTGAATTATTACAGAAGGCCTTGGAGAGTATACAGGCTTGGGATGATTTGCAGCAGATGAAATTTAATGTAAGCAAAGGTAAAGTATCACACATAGGAATGAAAGATGTTACATTTTCATGCACAATGGGAGGTCTGAAACTTGCAAGTACCCCTTATAAGAAGGACTTGGGATTTGTAGCGGACATTCAGACATTGTACAGAAGTAATCTAGAAGTCTAATAGTATGTTAGGTTATAAATTACAATTTGTAGGGTACAGTCCAGGGAGGTTATACTTAAGTTATGTAACAGCATATGTATGGAGCTTTGTATAAAGTTTTCATCTCAAGGATACAAAATGGACATAGCAGAGCTGGAAAAAGTCCAGAAAAGAGCAAATATTATGATTCCAGGTGTGAGAAAGAGGAACCATGATGATTGAAAGACCGAATCTTTTCAGTTTAAGAAAACATGATTAAAAGTTGCGGTAGGCAGGCACCCTGCCCAGAGTTTGTTTCCTGCCTTGCACCCTGTGTTGGCTGGGATTGGCTCCTGCAGACCCCCATGACCCCGTAGTTAGGATATAGTTGGTTGGATAATGGATGGATGGATGATTAAAAGTTTTAAAAATTCTGAACATAAAAATACTGCAGTAGATCTTCTTTTTTCAGCTCCACCCATTAGGAGTTGCCACAGCAGGTCATCTTCTTCCATATCTTCCTGTCCTCTTCATCTTACACTGTTACACCCACCACCTGCTGTCCTCTCTCACCACATCCATAAACCTTCATTTAAGCCTTCCGCTTTTCCTCTTGCCTGGCAGCTCTATCCTTAGCATCCTTTTCCCAATATACCCAGCATCTCTCCTCTGCACATGTCCAAAGCAATGCAATCTCGCCTCTCTGACTTTGTCTCCCAAACGTCCAACTTGATCTGATCCTCTAATGTACTCATTTCTAATCCTGTTCATCCTCGTCACACCCATTGCAAATCTTTTTTTTTTATATATATATATATTTATTTTTTATTAATTTTATTACAATCCATACAAAGCAATCAAGTTTTTACAAAAAAAAATTAAGTTAAGAACAGATCGATCCCCACCCTGAGAGAGAGAGCAAGCCAAACGGTTAAATTTAAGGCTTGTAAACATACCTAAATTAATAAATTCTCTGTGCTTTATGAACTTATTTTAAAATATTACTGATTAGATCCTGCCATGTTTTGAAAAAGTCTGTACAGATCCTCTAACTGAGTATTTGATTTTTCCAATTTCAAATAATATAACACATCGTTTCCCACTGACTTAAAGAGGAGAGTTTGGGTTCTTCCAGTTTATCAGAATAAGTCTGCGTGCCAACAGTGTAGTGAATGCAATCACAATTTGTTTGTCTTTCTCCACTTTAAGCCCTCTGGAAGAACCCCAAACACAGCTGTTAATGGGTTAGGAGGGATTGTGAGTCCAAGGCTGTCTGAAGGTAATTAAAATTTTTGTCCAGAATAATGTTAATTTGGTGCAGGCCCAGAACATGTGACCTAGTGAGGCTGGGACTTGGTTGCAACGTTGCAGGTTGGATCATGCCCTGGAAACATTTTGGAGAGTTTTAGTCGAGACAGATGTGCTCGATATATAATTTTGAGTTGTATAATTGTATGCTTTGCATATGGAGCTCGAGTGAATTCTCTGCATTGCTACTTTCCACTCCTTTTCTGATATATTAATTGAGAGATCTTTTCCCAGTGTCCTCTTGGATCTTTGAAAGGAGGGATTGTAAAATGATTTTATATATTGTAGAGATGGAGTCTAAGTCCTTGAGATTGAGCAATATTTTTCCAGCATGGATGAGGGTGCAAGATGAGGAAAATCTGGAAGGTTCTGTTTAACAAAGTTCCTGATTTGAAGATAGTGAAAGAAATGTGTAGCTGGAATGTTAAATTTGGAATGTAATTGTTCATAGGATGCAAAGACGTTGTCTATATAAAGATCTCTAAGCAAGTTAATTCCAAATTTTTCCAGATATTAAAACTGCATATGTTTGTGAAGGTTGAAAGAGGTGGTTCTCTTGCAGGGTGCCACAGATAGAAGCTTCTCCGTCTTAAAATGCTTTCTACATTGGTTCCAGATTCTAAGTGAGTGGAGCACAATTGGGTTATTAGTGTATTGCCGATAACGTGTGTTTATTGGAGCACAGAGCAAGGAATACAAAGAAGTACTGCAGGATTTTACTTCTATTGTGGTCCAAGCCTGTGTATGTTCTTCTATTTGTGTCCAGGTTCTTATCGCCTGTATATTTGCTGCCCAGTAATAAAACTGGAAGTTAGGTAGAGCCATGCCGCCTTCTGCCTTTTGTCTTTGTAGGTCGCTCTTTTGATGCGTGGATGTTTTGAATTCCAAATAAATGAGGTTATTGTTGAATCTAATTGCTTAAAAATGATTTATTAATGTATATTGGGATGTTTTGAAATAAAAAGGAGCTTAGGAAGAATATTCATCTTAACAGTGTTAATTCTTCCAGCTAGTGTGAGATGAAGGGTTGACCATCTATGCAAGTCTTGTTTAATTTTTTCCATGCAGACGCAAATTTTGTTGATAAAGAGCTTTATGTTTACTTGTGATGTTTACCCAGGTATTTAAACTGTTCTGCAATGATAAAAGGTAGGGTGTCTAATCTAATATTATATGCTTGAGAATTCACTGGAAAGAGTACACTTTTATTTAGATTAATTCTGAGACCAGAGATCTTTTGAAATTCTGTGAGTGCTGCTAAGACTGCAGGCACAGAATTTTCTGGGTCCGATATATACAGTACCATGTCATCTGCATATAATGAGATTTTCTGTTCCAGTCCTTCTCTGCTAATCCCCTTTATCTGATCAGTATTTCGACAATGTATTGCCAGTGGTTCAATGGCAATGCAAACAGCGGTGACAAGGGCATCCTTGTCTAGTGCCACGTTCTAGTTTAAAGTAGTCTGAGCAAATGTTGTTGATGCAAACTGAAGCTTCTGGGTTAGTATACAGTAATTTAATCCATGCACAAATGTTGGGCCAAACCCAAACTTCTCCAATGTAGTAAAAGGTATTTCCATTCAATCATGTCAATGCTTTTCTGCATCCAATGATAATAATATTTCTGGGGTGTTTGATTTAGTTGGTGAGTATATTACATTAAACAGGCGTCGAAGATTTGAAGATAAGTGCCGGCCCTAATAAATCCAGTTTGGTCTTGTGATATTACGAGGGAGCACTTTCTCCATCCTTCTAGCTATGATTTTAGAGAGTATTTTAACGTCGTTATTCAGAAGTGAAATTGGTCTGTATGATGCACATTGTAATAAGTCCTTATTTTGTTTTGGAAAGACAGTGATTAGTGCTTGGCGAAAGGTTTGTGGAAGAGATTGGTTATCTCTGGCTTCTGTAAATGTTGCTAATAGGAGGGAGCTAGCTGAGAGGAGAATTTCTTGTAAAATCTGCAGGGTAGCCATCAGGGCCTGCTGCTTTCCACCTTGGAGTGACTTTATAGCATCTAGTAATTCTGATAATGCAGAGGTTCCTCCACACTAGAAGCGTCTATTTGTGGTATCTGTAATGTATCCAGAAATGCATTAGATTGTGTATTGTCTTCTTTAAACTCAGTAGTATATAGGGATTTATAGTAGTCTCTGAAAGTGTGCATTATATTTTTGTGTTCGATTTTATCTCCGTTAGTGTTAGTGATTACGAGATTGCGTTGCACTTCTTGCTTGTGAATTTGTTGAGCTAAAAGCTTATTAGCTTTCTCCATGTTCATAGTAATGATGTCTGGATTTGTAAATTAGTTGTTCAGTTTCTTTAGTTGTCAAGAGGTTTAATTCTGAATGTAGAGCCTGCCTCCTCCTATGTAGAGTCTCGCTTGGTAGTCTGGCATGTTCTTCATCTATTTTAGTAATTTCGCTTTTTATCTCTGCTACTTTCTTGGCCTCGGATTTATTTCTGTGGGAAAGATATGAGATAATCTGTCCTCTTAAGAAGGCCTTAAGAGTTTCCCAGAGTATTCCTGCAGAGATCTCGGGGCATGTATTTGTCTCTAGAAAGAATTTGATTTGTTTGGATATAAATTCAGTACAATTCTCGTCAGCTAATAGAAGGGTTGAGGCCATCTGCGGGTGAGTGTATGGGGCTTAGTAATTTTAGCTCCAAGATCATAGGTGCATGGTCAGAAATAACAATAGCATCGTATTTGCAAGATTTAATCTTAGGCAAGAAGTTATTGTCTATAAAGAAGTAATCAATCCTTGAGTAGCAATGATGTACTGGTGAGTAGAAAGAATATGTTCTTGAATTTGGGTTTAAAAACCTCCAGGGATCTGATAAGTTGTGATCAGTTATAAACTTTGTAATTATCTTTGCAGTGTTAGATGCTTCCCCTGTGGAGGAAGTCCTATCTAAAAGTGGATTTAGAACACAATTAAAGTCCCCAGCCATTATAACTTTATGAGTGTTCAGATTGGGAATGGATGCAAATAAATTTTGTATAAATTCCTTATCATCAACATTAGGTGCATAAACATTTATCAAAATCATTTTACAGTTAGATAAGTCTCCCATGACCATTACATATCTCCCTTCAGGATCCAATACTACATCTGATGCTACAAATGGTACTGTTCTATGTATGAGAATTCCCACACCTCTAGTTTTCTTTGTAAAACTAGAATGGAACATTTGGCCAGTCCAGTCTTTTGCAGCGGAACTGATCCTTGCTTAGTAAGTGGGTTTCCTGTAAAAATACTATTTTAGCATTTAGACCTGTTAGGTGAGAGAGTACTTTCTTTCTCTTTAATTCGTGATTCAGGCCTTTAACATTCCAGCTTACGAGTTAACTGTCCCATCATGGAGACACTGATTCTGAGTTTTTGATGTCATTTTATAGTCTTATTATAATTATAAAGATTGAGAGGATAGATTAGGTATAGATCAGGCCTGCTCTCTTTCTCTCCCCCCTTAACCCCCCACCCTCCCTTTTTGCCTCCCCAAGTGAGGCTAAAACCCACTTCACACAGTCCTCTGACATACCCAGAGACAGAGTACGTCCAAAGCAAAACAAGCTCCAATGCAGCGGTGCTTTAGGGTTAAAAGATAGAGATATCTCTTAAAAAAAAAAAAGTAGTTTTGCACTTAAAATATATATATAGTCTTCAGCAATTTTAGTGCATTAAGATGATACATCCAGATAATAAACCCGCAATAACAAGTCTTAATGCAGTAATAGCAATAACAGTAAACCAAGGGTATAATATTGAACAGTCTCGTTTAGGGTAGAGATGAAATAATTAGAAAAGAAAAAGAGAAAAAAAAGAAAAGGAGGAAAAAGAATAATTAAGCACAATTAAACATAAACAGATAGCGCCCTAGTAATACTAAGTAATAATGAGAATATATTAGAATATATGCTGATAAAAACCCGTATTTTAAAACGAATAGATCAGACAAAAGATTATTAATCTTTGCTTTATCATTAACCGCCATGACTCACTATTACTGTATGTATCAGAATAGTCCCGGGATCAGCTTTCTTAATTCCTTTTCTGCTTCTTCCTTGCTAGCGAAGACATAGAATTGACCCTGCCATTCCACTTTCAGTTTTGCCGGATACAGGAGGCTGTATTTGACACTGGCTTGCGGTAGCCGCTTTTTAATATTATAGAAGGCTGCACATTTAGTAGCTGTTGCTGGAGAGAAGTCAGGGAAGATATGAACGTGGTTATTTTCATATATAATATCTTCCTTGTTTCTGAGGAGTGTCATCACCTCTAGCTTAAATGATAATCGTTCAAAACGAACTATAAAAGATCTTGGTCAGGGTCTGACGGTGTTTGATCCGCATACGCATTCTGCTTTAAAGTTGTCCCCGATTATTTTAGAAAAAAGTTCGGCTGCGAATTTCACAGGGTTTGAACTTTCTCGATTCTCCGGCAGACCTTCAATTCTGACATTATATCTTCTACTCCCATCTTCTAAAGCAGCCAGTCTGTCTCCAAGTTTTTCTCAGAGTTTTTTGCATTCGGAACTGACATTTACTGCTCTTTCCTTCGGCACTGGCAGCTAAATGTTCTGCCATTTCAATCCGATTCATGAATGTCTCCTTGAAATCCTCCAATTGATCAGTAAGCGTGCTCAGTTTAACCGAGTTTTCCTGAATGCGCTCTTCAATTTTACCCAGCACCTGTCGAAGCTCAAGTTGCACCTCTTGACACAGCCTTTCATTTGCCTGTTGGAATTCCTGTCACAGCCTTTCATTTGCCTGTTGGAATTCCTGTCACAGCCATTCATTGGCCTGTTTCATCTCCTGTTTCAATTCCTGTTTCAGTCTCTCATGTGCCTTTGCTGTTGCTTTCTCATTAGCCTTCTCTCTGTTCTTTATATCTTGCGTGAGCTCAGCGAGCAACACCTTCAGTTCAGATAGTTCAATTGTGCTTTTTTGTACCGTAGATGAAGCAGCAGACTTTACTGTAGCCGGTGTCCCCACTGCTCCAGGCTCGCGTAATTGCATAATTGAAGCTGCGGACTTCAAGGCCCTTTCCAGTTTCAGGTGATCTTCTCCAATCGGCAAGCTATCCAAATCTGCACTCACGATCACACCTTCGCTCCCCTTTTCACTCTCAGTCGGCGACAATGTAGCGGACCGTGGTCCCGAGGAGTCTGTGCTTTTGCCCATCTGATCCAGGTCTGTCTCTGAAAGGCCATATCTTGAACTGGGGCTTGCTGATCGCAGCTTGGATGTAGCTTTAGTTTTTGATTCTTTCGAACCCCCCTTCTTGTTGACCATGTTTATATGTGCTTACATATACTGTAGCAGTCCCTCTCGGGTTGAATAAATACAGGATATCTCAGGATAATAAGTAAATAATATGAAAAATAACACCACTGCTAGCGGAGCTCCACTTCAGACGTCCATCTCTCGCATCGGACGAGACCAATCACCCATTGCAAATCTTAACATCTTTAACTCTACCAACTCCAGCTCTGTCTTCTGTTTTTTGGTAAGTACCATCATCTCCAACCCATTTAATATAGCTGGTCTCACTACCATCCTGTAGACCTTCTCTATCACTCTTGCTGACACCCATTTGTTGCAAATTACTCCTGACACTCTTCTCCACCCATTCCATGCTGCCTACAATCTGTTTTTCACCTCTGTTCCACAATGCCTGTTACTCTGTACTGTTGATCCCAAGTATTTAAACTCATTAAACTTCACCAACTCTACTACCTGCATCCTCACTGACCTTCCTCTCATTCACACACATGTATTCTATCTTTTTCCTACTGACCTTCATTCCTCTCCTCTCCAGAGCGTATCCCCACCTCTCCAGGGTCTCCTCAGCCTGCTACCTACTCTCACTACAGGTCAAAATGTCATCAGCAAACATCATAGTCCACGTGGACTCCTGTCTAATCTCATCTGTCAACCTGTCATTCACCATTGCAAATAAGAAAGGGCTCAGAGTTGATCCCTGAAGTAGTTCCACCACCACATTGAATGCATCTGTCACTCCTACCGCAGACCTCACCACCTTAACACTTCTCGTACATATCCTGTACCACTCTTACATACTTCTCTGCCACTCAGGACTTCCTCATGCAATATCACAGCTCCTCTCGAGGCACCCTTTCATATACTTTCTCCAGGTCCAAAAAGATACAATGCAGCTCCTTCTGGCCTTCTCTATACTTCTCCATCAACACCCTCAGAGCAAACATCACATCTGTGGTGCTCTTTTCTGGCATGAGAACATACTGCTGCTCACTAATTATCACCTCCCGTATTAACCTAGCTTCCACTACTCTTTCCCATAACTTCATGTTGTGGCTCATCAATTCCCCTTGCCCCTCCGCACCGACCTATATAGACTATCTCTCTCCTCTTACCAGTCATACTGCCAACATCCAAAGTTCCTATTCTCAGTTCCACTCTCTTTACCTTCCTCCAGTCCTCCTGCCTCAGGACATATATTAGAACATTTGTCTTTATGCAAAGAACCTTAGACATGTTCAATAAATGACCAGGCAATAAGGTGGAGAGTAGGACTTTGCGACCTTCAGATCTCAGTTTGATGTTATTTATGGACAATCAAAGTACATGGGATGGACTAGCTTGTTAGGCTGAGTGGCCTGCTGTGTCACAAACCTTTTTTAATATTCTTTTTGTATTACTTATCATTATATATACTAGATATACTGTTCAGATATACCAATGCAATACATTCATGGTGTAGAAAAACTTTTTAATTTTTCATTTGCTTAAAAAAGTACAAATGTTAATCAATGTGTCTTGATTTATAAAAATGTATTACATTGTGTTTTCAGTACAAATTAGATTACAATACAGTAATAAATATGCAAATAATAATAATACATTTTATTTATATAGCACCTTTCTCATGCTCACAAACTAATAAGTATAATTAAAACTATAAAATTAAATAATTGATGCTAAGTGGGGGCAATTTGGAATGTTGAAAATTGTAAATGAGGGAAAATGAGAGAACAGGCGAATATATTCAGGGTCCGAATGACAACACAAACTGAACTTCATGCATAGAATGTGCAGAAACGTCAGGGTCAGTACAAAATAGAGGCTGCTGGGAGGTGGCAGGTGAAAATGAATATTTCATGAATTCATCACATACTATTAAAACTAACTTTTTAAAATATTTCAATAATTATCAGATTTAAAAACATTTTTTCTCTCATTTTAGATTATGAGCTAAAGCTATAAAATCAAAACTGAAGTGGTGCATTTTGGTTTCATATTTAGCAGGACACTTGAGATAAGAAAACATTTAACATTATGAATTAAGGAAAAGCTCTGAAGGATAACTTCATGCCCAACTTTTATTTTTTTTTTCTAGCTTTTACAGTTGGATTCATATTTACAATTAACGAAGAGGTGCCAGTGGATATGACAAACATTAATGTGGAGAGATCCATTGTACTTGGGGTATGTTAAATGAATATTCTGTAATCTATATATTTATGCTAAGAAAATAATATAAAATTCATAAATTAACAATTTTCATTAGTCATATGTATTTAACATATCAAAACAGGCAAAGTGAAATTCTGTCTTGAATATTTAGTGCCATGTCTTCAACCACTTCATACTGACCTTAAAAACCAGAGTCACAGACTTTCATTGCTGTGATTCTGCCCAAAACAATCTTGTCAAGTCAAATTTGTCTACCCCACAGGAAGATTTTATTGCTAAATAAATATCAAAAGGTCTGAAAATTTATAGTCAAAATAAATTTGACAATGACAATAATGACAACAATGTGTTAACCACTAAATTCTTTTTCTTCTCCCCCTTCATCTTTCCCCACTTCCATGTGGGGTCCAACAGCCTTCTCCAGACAGACCCTTTCCTTCAGATCTTCTTTTACTTTATCCATCCACGTCCATTTTGGCTTCCCTCGCTTTCTCTTCTCCTGTACTTCCTTTCCCATCTCTCTTTTGCCCTCATATTCATTGTTTCTCTTCAATACAAGTCAACACCACTTCAACCTACTTTCCTATACTTTTTTGGATATCTCTATATTCTGTCATTTTTTGTAACTCCATCCATCCATCCATTATCCAACCCGCTATATCCTAGCCACAGCAAATATCCACCTCAACATTCTCTTTTCTGCTACAACGTCTTCTCCTACACTAGGTATCTTTCGTAGAGGAAAACATCAAGAAGTGTTCCTTGTATGCCACACGTTCTTTCAGGGTGGATGTCGACTTTTGTCAACAGAAGGAGCTGAGGGTTGTAATCAACTGTAAACGGTGACCAAACCTGCAGTTATGTTTTAGTTTGACTCTCTTTGCTAGAAGAAAAGTTAGCTTAGTTGGTTTGACTGACATTCCCTGCACTCGCGTAAATAACAAAGAGCAAACAAAAGCAAAAATTGTGTCGACCTCTGGCAAGTGGTCAAAGTGAATGCACAAAGCAAAGTACTGCGTGAATGACGTTTTGCATATCAACTTTGAATTGGACTCTGACTTGTTAGAGTTCAATTTTGATGCAAGTAATCAAAAACAAATATGAGGTAGATTGGTCCCGAGTTGATCGTGGTGTTGAACACTTTCATGTAGCGTATGCACCTTTCAGCAAAGTTCACCTAGGAGGCCTGCCACTTACAATGATAAGAGGTACAAAATGGATTGCATTGCACCGCGACTACTGCTGAAAACTGTGTTTTTAAGAACAAATATTCAACCCTCAAAGACTGAAAGAATGTTGCTTCTGTTTGTTTGGCAACAGTATTTACCTGATGTAGTGGTAATTGCTGGAAGGTATAAAGGTGTCTAATGAAAGAAGCAAAAGATTGACCAGGAGATGTAGAGAACCTAAGGGATGTGGCAGGAATCAAGTGAGAAACTTCAAGAGGTCAAAGAACCAGGAAAGACAGGACCACCTTCCAAATTGGACAAGTAGTTTGAGCTGGCTGAGTAGGAACAGTGAAGACAGTGTGATACTAGAGAGCACTATTGCTCCTCTAACCCAACAGACAAACCCTTAAGACACCTAAGTAAAAGTAAAACAAAGTATTTTAATTTATTTTCTTCCTTTATAAATAGTGCCCCTAAGCACCACAGCCACCATACACAGGCAAGTAAATACACTAATAATACACACACAATTCTTTCTCTGTCTCCTCCACACCTCCTAGCAAGCGTTGTCTACTACTTTCCTACTGTGGCTCGCTTACTGGGTTCACAGCAGTCCTTTATATAGTCATTGACCCAGAAGTGCTTTTGTCTTTCCATCCACATGACTTGCCAGCACTTCCGGGTCAAATGGAGAACTTGCATTTTCTTCAGCTCGACTATGCAGAAAGTAGAAATCCCCAAGTCCTCCTGCAGCATCTCCTGGCAGCATCCATAGTACCCAGCAGGGCTGTGAAGCTGAACTCCAGATCCCATAGGGCACTGCTATGCTACAGAGAAATCACCATCTAGCGTCTTGAGGGAGGCAGTGTCCCAGAGTAACTGCCTTGCCCCTTCCTTCCATTCTTTGGGTGTCCGACCAGGTTGAGCTGCCGGCCGTCCATTACAACAGCTACATACAGATGGCTATGATTTGGTATCTATAAACACTAGAGCTACAATCGCTTGATGGGTAGTGATGAAAACAGGACTTGGACGGCTATAGCAAAGACAGGAAATTGGGTAGAAACATAAACTGGATTTGGTGCTGTGATTGAAGACTGGAAGCTCACGCTGAGTGTCCAGAGACTCAGCTTGGGTGCAAGGAGTAGAGATTTACATTTTGCGGTATTATCTGCTTTCGTGCAAATTGATTGCAACAGTTTATCAAATGCCTCCCTGCTTTGTTCCACTTGCATCACTAGAGACTGTATTCAATGAATCATGACTTGGCAGCTTTGAGTTAAAGTGGCTCCTTGATTTCAGCTAGATCGGCTCTTCTCTTTGTAGGTTTAAAACCTAGTATCTCCTCAAGCTTATCCATATCTATTTTTCAAGCTTATAACATTTTTAAAGATTTCAAATTTGTTTCACACACCCTTCTTATTAAATCTAACAGATTTTTAATGCAGCTAAGCAAAATGAAATTAAATGCATTAAGGTCTAAATATAAAACTTTAGCAGCTGGTTTATGTCCATGTCAGTTATGATTTTTATTTGGCTGTGACATCTTGTCATGATTCAAGCACAAAAACTTTAAAAAAGGCATTCATACTTTAACAGCACTCTACACACTTAGCAGCCCTCTCTTTTCTCCATTTTCCTAGCTCTTATTGTAATGGCCATACCTCTGCTTGTTTCCATCCTTACCTTTACTTCTCCTCTGCTGTCTCTCGTCATCACAAAATTTGATGCAAGAAACTGTTATTGGGCTGACATAGAGAAAAATGCCCTGCAATCCAAAAAGTAAGCAAGTGTGTCCTACTGTGATGAACACACTTGCTTTACTTTTGGACTGCATACAACTTTACGTCAGCAAAACCAAAGAACTGGTTATTGACTTTCACTGCACTAAAGAGGCCCTACACTCAGCCACTATTCAGATTATTGATGTGGAGGTGGTGCACATCAATGACAGACTGGACTGGTCTTGTAACACAGAAGAACAATCAAAGAAAGTGCAAAGCAGACTCTTTTTTGTCAGAAGAATGGATCCTTTCAGTGTGGGTAGTGACGTCCTTTACATCTCCTACATCTCTGTGATGGCCAGTGTGATTTTTCTGTGCTGTGGTATGCTGGGCTGGTAACATCACTTCAAGGTGATACCCACCGAACCAACATGCTAATTATAAAAGCAGATTCAATCATGAGACACACTGTCAGTTCCCTGGAGGTAGTAGTGAGGAGACAATGAAGACAATTATGAACAATGCTGAACATCCTCTCCATGACACACCAACACTGAGGACTTTCAGAAAATGAATTATCCAGCCAAAGTGTGTGAAGAAACTCTACTGGAGCTCCTCTATACCAACAGAAATACACCTGCATAATGCCTCACTGTTGGATGGGACTGCCAAATCAAAGGTTTTGTTTCTTTTTGTCATTACAGTGTGTACGTGAAAGAGGTTTGTTATTTATCATAATATAATCATTTTATTTATTTATATATTTATGAGCTTCTATTTAATTAAATTTCCCCTTTAAAAATAAAGTTAATTCTATCTATCTATCTATCTATCTATCTATCTATCTATCTATCTATCTATCTATCTATCTATCTATCTATCTATCTATCTATCTATCTATCCTTCATAAAAAGAAATGTGGTACACTTTAGACTGAGCCCTGTTTCCCTGACTTAATTATAAATGTTGTACTTGTTTTAGAAAACAGGAGTTTCTTCTTGTATTTATTCCCTGACTAACAGCAACATCTCTATTTCAGATTAAAAGCATACTTTCAGAAAAGATTGTGATCAAGAATGTGAGATTTCGATGGAAGAAGATGGAAGGAATGGAGTTTACTCTACTGCAAAACCAAAACTATTGTTCTTAAGCAAAGCACAAAATGTACAAATGATATTTAATGATTGTTCTAAATACACAGCATATTTTAGGTAGTTTTAGTCAAGATGTTTTTAAAAGTAATATTTATTCAATGAGCCATAATCATTAAAGCGTTAGACTGTAGACCCCAAGATGAAATTTAGTCACCATCTATAACTATGAGTGAGTCTCATAACCTGGCTGTGTGTACACAATAATCTTCTTCATGCAAAGAGTCTTAAGATGTTGTTGTTTATATATACAAAGTATTTTGCTTGTAATCTTTTTGGGTTCATTTTCTTGCATAAAGAAATCTTTTTGAATAATGAAACTGAATGTGTCATCCCAAATGCATTCAGGCTGGCACATCATAATACAGACTTTTGGGTTCCATCAACCTGTTTTAGCTATCATCCACAAATACACTCCATTAAGAAAGTATTCTGATTGCCTCATTTTTTGCACAATTTTTGGAGTTGTAGATTTTATTTTAAATTGGAAAGTGCATTGGCAACAGACTAGAGCAAACAGAACTTTATTCTATATGTAACATCACTGTTTTTCCCTGCTGCTCAGCATGTCCAAAGCCAAGGAAACTATCTATCTGTGCATCTGTTTTGTTGTGTTAAGGTCCTATGGTGACACTGTTGTTCCCTTTACACTTTTTATTGAATAGACCTTAACAAAATGTCTCAAATACTTACAACACTGTCAGGTATATTAGTCTAGGGCTTCTCTGTTCCCTTTTACATCTTGTGGGAGACCCCTGTGATTCAGGGCAATACCTCCTCTGGTACAATACAAGTGAACCCCCCAGCTCACAGCAGGGCCATGGGTTTCAGGGTGCCTGGACAATTGCTGAGCTCTGGGTTGCAGCACTTCTGCCACACCCAGAAGGAAAATGGACTGTGTTGTGCTTGCCCTGGGAGCATTGCATGCTGGGAACTGAAAGTGAAATGTGTGTTGTGTGGCAACTTGTGTCTCTGCATGTCTGTGTTGAGTTAGGGTTGCTGTACACACCCTGGTGGTCCACAATCTATACCACCCAGCAATTAGACAGAGTAAAAGAACAGGGAGAAGAAGGAATTACACCTTCATTCATTATTTATTAAAGGTAATATCCATCCATTTTCCAACCCGCTGAATCCAAACACAGGGGTCTGCTGGAGTCAATCCCAGCCAACACAGGGCACAAGGCAGGAACCAATCCTGGGCAGGACGCACACAAACACACCCACACACCAAACACACACTAGGGTCAATTTAGAATCGTCAATCCACCTAACCTGCATGTCTTTGGACCGTGGGAGGAAACCGGAGCACCCGGAGGAAACCCACACAGACACAGGGAGAACATGCAAACTCCATGCAGGGAGGACCTGGGAAGCAAACCCAAGTCAACTAACTGTGAGGCAGCAGCGCTACCACTGCGCCACCATGCCGCCCTAAAGGTAATATACCCAAAATATTAAAAAAAGTACAAATATATGTTAATAAACCATACAAAATGATATTGTTAGATGTGTAGTTTCAAGTGGCACATAAACTTGTAGTTATTCTTGATTATTGCTGGTCAGCCCTTCAGGTCATCATCTGAATAGCGCCAATATGGCTGCCGAGAGAGTGCTGGTTTACTTAAGATGGGGAAATGGCAAAGGAGATTAGTCACTTTGTTAACATTGCTCTTACCATCCTTGATATACAAGATGACTCTTTACTTCTCAGTCCTCCATCCCCATCCCATTCTAGTCCAGGTATTCTGTCTGTAAGGGGAAGGGGTGTCATAAATTCTACCAATCTAACCCTTTTATTTCATTTTTTACCACCTTATTAAAGACCTGTTCATCTTAGCCCACCTGTATTTCTTCAGGTATGGTGGCCAGAATCTCTGAGATTTTATCTATGCTAGGTTTAACCTACACCAATATATTTCTTCTAAAGTACTGTTATTGTTTTCCTTAATATATACTTTTATTATAATATTATTATGCCATCCTCTTCACACTATGAAGCATGCACCACTGCAAAAAGCTAACAAGGCTTCTAAAAGAATATTGTTAATGCATTGATGATTTAATATTTAGCTATCTAAAGACTTCAATCTTGATAAAGTAAATCTCCACCACAGATGATGTACTGTGTTAAAATGCACAAATACAAAGGCAGAGATTAAGCCATTGAGCTTGCCATGAGAAAAGTTGAACTCAGTGAGTCTGGGAACTGAATCTTCAACAGTGAAAATCACATTGCATTGCTATTTAGGAAAAAAAAGTCACAATTTACATTTTCACCAAACAGTAATTTATATTGTATTCATATTTGTTTTGTATAGTTTTACTATGTAAAATATATGCAGTAAAAACACTTATATATATTAAAGTTTTTTTTAAGAATCCTTGTCGGGGAGCAAACTATAAATCAGTGAGCCTGGCCACTATGGGTCCTGCTTCACACCAATGGTAAGGTGCATTATAAAGAAAATAAGACCCTTTCATCTTGATATGTTCAGTGAGTGATTAGTTCTAGTTTATGGTTGGTGAATCATTATTCTGTAGCATTCTCTACCATTTGTCATTTGCAAGACGGTGCTCTATACATATTCTCTACGGCTGATATCAGAGTTTCAGTGAGGTAAAAATTACACTAGAAGTACACACCCTAACAGACAGCTTTTTCACCAGCCCCAAAATTATAAAGTCATAGCTCATCAAAGTGCATAACTGCAGAACTACAATGGATAGTTGTTATAGAGTTCATTGCAGCCTCCCTGGTGCTCTGCCCTATTATAAAATTATTGAGTCATACATTCTTACCAGAGATGGATATTGGACTAGGCCAGTGGGGCCAGCAGAGCCAGTGCCCAAGGGTGTCGTGAAGCCTAAGGCCTGGGATGATCAACTCAAAATGTTTCATCTATACATACAGCAGATAGATTAAATAAATATGTACCAGTCACCATCTGCATAATGTGAAAAATCTGTAGAAATGTTACAAGTCCCTGGGCTCTTCTGCCCAAATGTTGCCCTCTGAACACTATGAACGGCAGAATACCAGAGAACCAGGCGATCTACTACAAATATAAAATACTTCTGTAAATATGAGCTAAACAATGAGAAATAGCTTTAAACACAAATCACAACCCTCTTCCATTGGCTTAGATGATGATTGTGTGTTTTATTTTTTATTCTTATTATAACACTTGAAAATACAATATATAGGCTTCACAGTACATCTGTCATTTCAAATAAAGTAGCTGTGTGCCTCCTTGTCCTTTACATCTGATAATACATCAGGTCTTAAGAATATATTTATTGTGCCATTGTACTTTTCTGCTTTGACAAGCTAAAATTACTTATAGTATTTAAAAAGTGTTATAATATGAGGAAAAAATGTACAGGCATTCTGCATATATATTGAAGGTCTTGTGTTGCCCTGTAATAATTTAAAATAAAAACAGCATACGAAAGCAGAGTTTCAAAGAAACAAATGATGGAGTTGTGGATGTTCACTTGATCATTCGGTGGTTATGTGCGGGACTCACAATCATTTTGGAAAGTGCAAGATTTATTAAAAGTTGTTAGTTGTATTATTTAAATATAGACTTAACTTGGGTTCAGTTTTTATTTGTCTATAAATAAAACATAACCAACTCATAATTTAAGTTCTTCGTTCTTTTTAAATCCCACATTTCCAAATTCAATATAAAAACACACAACTAATAATGTATAAAAATGTATGTTTTGCACATTTATGGCAGGTCAGATCAACATTTACATATATTTCACAATGCATTCAACTACTTCAGCATCAGTCCAACTAACACTTGTTTGTTAATAATGCAATAAATAAATGGACACATAGAAAAAGAATGAAATAAAATTAAAGTAATGAATGATGATGATAATTTTGGCTTTGAACCCAAAACAAAGAAACTGAGAAATAACAGTTTGTCTAATGAGGCTAAGAGTCCAGTAGAATTATAAGTTAGTTGGAACAAAAACCTGCAGTCACATGGGATCCCAAGGACTGAATGCGAAACCACTGGTCTACACGATAACATGCAAGTGTCAACATATGCTTTAACACAAGTATCGTCTGTCTATGCCATTCTGGATTCGGGATAGGGCCTGCAAAAGTGCTTGTGCCCCAGATCATTGTATTTATTACAATGACAATAAAGATATTCTGATTCTGATTCTGACCATGATACATCCAAAATTGTAATCAAGATCAGTCCAGCAAGGATGTGATCCCTGGCTTATGTTTTTTTTAATTTTCACCTTCTTTGTTGTTTTTGTAAAGTACTGTATATTCAGTTATTCATAGTATTTTGTTACTGTTATTTTATTTATTTATTATTAGCCATCTCCCGCAGCTTTGTCCGCGTTGTAGTGAAACAGGACAGTGAGGAGGGCCCCGCCCATCTCTCTACACCTGATGTCACTCTTCCACACCCCAAACCCCGGCCCGCAGCCTCTGTCTCGGATTAGCGTGAATATATCACTCCTGCAAGTGAACTATGATTCTTAGCGCAAAAAGCAAATTATAGGAAAAAACCCGATCTAAATCCATTAGTTCTCTCGTGAAAAGCAGACAGACATACAAACGGGTTAAAAAAATTATAAGAAATTTCACGCTTGCACCACGAAAGCACCTATGGGTCAAGGGTAATCTACATTCCAACTTTCAAGTCCCAAGTCCTCATGGTTCGGGAGATTTCATGATGAGTGAGTCAGTGGTATTTGGCTTTTATATACTTTATATATAGATTTACTGTTTATTAATTATGCATTCTACCTTGTTCAATGTGTTCTGCGGGTGGGAACGTATAGAGAGGGCCACCCTGACATCACAGCCTCTATATTTGGTCCTTTACTGGTTAATTGTTGTAGGAAAACTGCATTATTTTAAATATCAGTTTTCTGGCTTCTATATTTTTCTTCCTTCTGATTTTGGTGCTTGAGTATTGGATTTTGTTTAAGATTTATTTACCGTGGGTTGCCTATTTAGGCAGATTATGGTTCCAAATAGTTATTAATTTGCTTTTTTGTTTGAATTACTAATAAAATATTTTTAAGAAGAATTTGTTTTGGACTTATTACATCTAGCCAGAGGGTATATGGTCCCTCCCCTTAAAAGGGCATTGTAGTGCATTTTTGTGACATTTGCAATATATTTTTCAACTTTTGAAGCCAAAAACCCTTTTAACGCTTGTGTTTTCCGAAGCAGGCCAATAGTGTTTGAGGTCAAGGCCACCTGAGATAATATTTCTGGGCAGGCTAGGGAAGGTCCTGACCTGGTTTATGGATCTTGTTTGAGACCTCACATCATTGTGCCATTTTGTGTGCTGGTCATTATAACAAGCCTCAACCCTGACCCTCTCAACAAAACCACAGACTAAACACAACTAATTTAACCAGCAGAACTAATTGATAATCACAGTAGTCCTCTTGGCTAGCCTCACTAGCACTGCACTATAACAGGTCTGTACACTGAACTTTGTTATAACATTAAATAATACTCTGTTGCTTGGGCAAATGGTCTAACATGACCTACTTGGTGAGTATTCTTAATACTGTATGACTACATTAATATTTTATCTATTTTTAAAAGTGCTATTTGATATATTGACATTTCATTCAGGGTAATTTATGGTCTTCAACCTCATAAATACATGTCCTGTTTACATAAAACTGATATATTTTTACAACTATCTTCCAAAAATGATTAAGTAGTTCAATAAATAAAATTCTCTTCACTTTTTCTCTCTCTTTTCTCCTCCTCTAAACCTTCTACGTGTGGTTTGTCCACTTCCTGGATGAGGTCAAGTGGCTTCTTTTATTCTGAACTGGGACAGCCCAAGATAGCATAGTCAGATGGAAGTACTTCTGGGTCAAACAAAATTCTCATAAAGCAGGAATCCCTGTAACACCCCCTGGTGGCCCCTACTGAACCCAACAAGGCTGGTCTTGAGAACTACAATATGAGGTGTGCCTTGCAGGTATCAACGCAGGTACAACCGCCCAGGAGTATTCCTCCTATTGTGTCGGGGAAGCCTGCGGTCCTTCCAGGAGGACCTATCTTTCCATTGTACTGTCCTCCTGGCCGGACATTGTTCCTGGGTCCAATCCGGCTGGGAAGACAAAGTACCCAGTGTTAGAGTGACATCTTCTGCCTGTCTTCTGGGTCAAACAGGATGATCTTCACCCTGTTTCTTGTGCCATCCTTGGGCTGGCCTCCTGTTCAATTAAGGTACCAGGCTCATTCCCAGCTGGGTTTTGTCTACCATTTATCTAGCCTAAGGAAAGTGTTTCTGGAACTCACCAGAAGACTTTATTGAGACTGCAGCTGAAACATCTCTTTAAGCGGCCATTGACAGATGATCACAAATTGCCTACAGTTTATTTTCAGTGCTTCAGGTTAGTATCTTTGTCATTGATTAGCCAGGTGGTGCAGTCTGAAACTGCTGCCCACAGGAAGTAAGAGGTTTTAGAGCTCCACCTAGAGTACCTTCAGAAAGTATTCAAACCCTTTTACTTTCCACACATTTTCTTATTTTGCAGCCATGTACTAAAATCTTTTAAATTATTTTTTTCCCACATCAAGCAACACTCAATACACCGGAATGACGAAGTAAAAGTAAAACCAGGATTTGTGAAAGTTATGCAAATTTATTACAAATAAAAAACTGAAATATCACATTGACTTAAGTATTCCGATCCTTTACTCTATACTTAGCTGAAGCTCCTTTGGAAGCTATTCCAGCCTGGAATCTTCTTGGATTTGAAGAGCTTTGCACACCTGGGTAGGGTGATTTTCTGCTACTGATCCACTCAAACCTTGTGAGGTTGGATGGATACCTTCAGTGGACAGCTGTATTCAGGTCTCTCTAGAGACATTTGACCGAGTTCAAGTCCAGGCTCTGGCTAGCCCACTCAAGGACATTCCCAGAGTTGTCCATCTCCTGTGTTGCCTTTGCTTGTGTTTAGCATCATTGTCCTGTTGGAAGGTGAACCTTTAGCCTAGTGTGGGATTCAGAGCTGTCTGGAGCAGGTTTATATTAAGGATATATCTGTAATTTTCTCCATTAAGATTTCCCTCATCCTTAACTAATCACTTAGTCCCTGCTACTGAAAAACAATCCCATAATCCCATAATAAATTTGCAGACATATTTTAGGATATTGGGTGTTGCTTGATGAGGGAAAAAATTAATTTAAACATTTTTAGCGTAAGGCTGCAAGATAACAAAATGTACAAAAAGTAAACACTGTAGCATGTCCTCCAGGACATTACTTGTCATTTGCGACCATCCCATGTTAGCAGCAGGTGAGACTCATCACCTTCCTGAGAACCACTCATTATTGGCCTTATTGGTTTCCAAAATGTGCTTCCTCACAGGGGTGCCACAAAATATTACAAAATTTTCATAATTTTATTTCCATTTTTCAGTTCAATGTGATAGGACATGACATTTGGCGGAAGTTTCTCGATTGTTTTAGTAGTTTTTCGAACTCTCTTGGTACTTTGTTTTCATATATAAATAGCTGAAAGTTATCGTGCAGCCTTAGTGTTTAATTCATTTTCGGAGATTGTATCAACTGTATGTTGTTGTGATTAAGTCAAGTGAAGTTTTTGAAGTATTTCTTCTCGTATGTATTTTTAAAAATAGATCAGTTTTTACTAAACAGTAATAAATAAGCGTTGTGATAGTGAAAATAAAGAGGGCACACCATCAGCCAGAGTGTGAAGAAGCGCAAATATGGTGACAGTTATTTGGACTTCGTTTTTACGTTGACAGAAGCCAATGGTGAAGAGAGGCGTAGTGTATACTGTGTATGAAAGTTTTGACACCAGAGTACCAACTAAGTCGAAACGTCATTTAGAAATCAATCATTCCAGCATAGTTCATAAATCTAGTGAATACTTTACCAGAAAGTTAAAAGAGTTAAATCAATAAAAAGGTAGGTTTTAATAGCATGCATTTCTAGCATCTTACAAGGTGGCACATAGAATTGCGTTCATTTCTGTCATTCTTGCTGGCTGGCTGGCTGTTGTTTGTTGTTGTTGTTGTTGTTGTTGTTGTTGTTGTTGTTGTTGTTTCTTCTTCTTCTTCTTCTTCTTCTTCTTCTTCTTCGCCGGCTTATTCTTATATGGCTGAGTGGATACAGCGTCTCAATTGTGCACCTCAGGAAGCCAATTAAGCAATTGAGAATGATCTCACCCTAACGTGCAGGTGTGACTCACCCCAATTACTCCATCAACTCCCTGCAGCTGTATGATCACACCCACAGACACTGACAGGATGAATGAATTATTTAAAAGCCACCAATCTTTTGTAGCCACGGACCCGCTACACCACAATCCCTTTAATTATAATTAGTTGAATTTGTTCAGTTATAAAGGTAGGGGGGTGTAGCTGCGTTTTCCCAAAATTATCAAAGTTCAGCAGCTTCAACTCAAAAAATGTGATTCAACAAAAGCCTGAAGCGCAGAAATGATTCCACAGACAAAATATCTTCATTTTTGAGTTTAGTTAAGTTTTAAAGTAAAACAGTTCATACAAAAAAGGAAAATTAAAATAGCAAAAAAGAAAAAATTAATTTTAAGAAAAGTTCAATTCTAAGCTTAATCTCGTTACATCTCAAATCGTTACTATTTATTTAACATTTCTGAACCATTTCAAAACGGTCAGAAAACTGTATGCTTATCCCATTTCTAAGTTTAAAATGGGTCTTTTAAGTCCCTATGCACTGGGACCTGTTCTAAACAACAACTGAGCTTATTATCACACTGTTTCTCAGTTACAGTAAGAAGGTTCTATCTCTTGCTAACTTATAGGGGGAAAAGACTATACCATAAGTTATGACTATGAAAGAAATCTATATTCTATTCATATTAACCAAACATTAATATGAGTTTAACTCAAAACTTTAACTTTCTAAGATTGGCTCTTACAGGGGGAATGGGTGCAACTTGGGAAAACCTGGATTCAGCAAGGGCGCCAAGAATCAAAACAGTCTGGGAACCACTGGACCAACAAATACAAAATACACACAAATTGCTGAAGATCATGCAGCATTTGAATAACAAGTTCAACAGTGTAGTAATCAACATCTAGCAATTTTATCCTTTAAGATAAGTATAAACCTGCAGCAGTTATAACTTAGTCACAAACAAACATAACATTTATATATCTTCTTCACATTTTACATTGAATTGCGAAAACTGAGCTTAATTCTGCCATAATGTAATATGTAAGCATCTCTGCTTAAATGTGCTGCACCCATACACCCACTGCATCCGCTTCCACAGCATACAAATTTGAATGGCTCTGTCTTCCTTACAGAAACTGTTCCAGATACACTGGGGAAAGATCATGGAAATGCATATAAGTCAATATCTTCTTCTTCCTCTTCCTCTCCACCTTTCCCACTTCTATGTGAGGTTGATGTGTTTGATCTGCCTTCTCCAAACAGCTTAGTCCTGCACCTTTATGACAGTCTAGCTCTTTTCCTTCAGATCTTCTTTGACTTTATCCATCCACCTCCACTTGGTCCTCCCTAACTTTATCCCCCTTTATGTCCATTCCAAATCACTTTTTTGCCCACATATTCATTGTCTGCCCTCATCATGTCCAGACAACTTCAACCTACATTCTGCACTTTCCCAGATATCTCTCCTACTTTTGTTGTACCTCTGATTGTCTCATTTCTTATTCTTTCCTAGTTTGTAACTCCACACATCCATCTCAACATTCTCATTTCTGGCCCATCTACGTAACTTCTCCTGCTGCTCTCCCTTTGCTGCCCATGTATTGGCTACATCATTACTGAACTTATAACTGTCTTAAAAACCTTGCGTTTAACCTTCACCTTAATTTTTCTATAACTGAATTACAGGTATAAAAAGTGATTCAGCATTTGAAAGCTGATGTCCAGTTTTCACTTTCTTATCGGTGTCTTGGCAGCTCAGTTCTGAATGTACTGTATCCTCCTGAGACACTTAATGAATCTCTTTAAAGTGGGTGTTACAGTAGTAAGTTTTTCTGATGTAAACAGGTTCAAAGGAAAATTTACAGTTTGCATCCATTTTAGCCAAACTTAGTTTATGATGTGGGGAAAAAGAAAGAGGACACTGCAGTTTATGTGAACAACTCCCTTCACTTTCATAGCTAGGTCACAAGTATGTAAACACAGGTTGAACATAATCAGATTTATGTAAGATGCATGTTGTTATATTTTCTTTCATGGTAAGTTGTTAAGAATTATTTATGATTTAGTGAAAATTTATTGTATCTTATTTCCTAGTGAAGTGTTGATGACTAGCTCTGTGTTTGGTCTGCTATAGTAGACAGTACATTCATTCCATTTATTTGACAACTTAAATCCTTGGCTCACTGCTCCTTTTCCAGCATTCTCAACAATCACTTCGCTCAGACACAATGTTGTGTTTGTTGTGGCTTTGAGAGTTTTCTGTGTCCATACTCAACGTATCGAGGCTTGTATTGCTATAGAACTGAATATCATCAGTTCACCATTAGAAATTTACACTCTGTTGCCAAATTACCTGACCAAGAAGAAGACAGTAGAAAATCATCAAAACAGTTCCAACAGTGGAGCCTTCTGAAACTCCTCTTGTAACTTGTGTCCTTACCTGTATAAGAGGCAGACTGAATTGAGGGAAAACCAATGATGCACTGTGTATGGATTATGGCATTCCAGGGAGAAGGAAAGATCAGTTGCAATTGTAAAAAGTCTGGCACAATGACATTTGACTTTAATAAATGTTCTTTGTATGGTGTGATCAGTTGTGAACTATGATTGAAATTTCTCATTGAATTTGTTTATAAAATAAAGAAGGTGTTGTGGTTGTTTTTACTATATTTTCCAACTTTTCTTGAAATGGAAAGAATGGTTTGAAGCAGGTCTGTAATCTACTAGGACTTCACGTGCAAGTTCCGATTTATTAAGATAAGATATAGGGGCAGATGACCATTAAAATTCATGGAGCAACAATGAGAGGAATACATTGATTGAAATAATAAAATTGAAGTCTAAAACGATTTGAGACATGCTGTCTTTGATATTGGACCAAAACCAATCAAACACCCACGTATAAATAAAACTTGCTTTGTTCTAAAAGAATTGAATGATGAATTTTAAAAACAATTGTTCAGTTTTGCAGCCTAAATTAACATCCAATTCCTTTCATAATCAAACATCGTGTAAGAGGAATAAAATACTTGCACATTAAAGAAAAACAGCACTTACCTTTTAATGTTGGTTTAATAAACTGAAGAAAGGAAAGCTGGGATATGGTCATCATCATAACACATATTTTTGGTCCAACAATGAAAAGGAAACAGATGGATTTCTTTTCTATTTCTGTGTTCCTGATACTTCTTCAGTATCAAAGACTGGATGGCGACTTTGAACAGCAGGCAAATGTTATCATTGGGACAAAAATTAGCAGGGTGAGGTAGATGGACCTTTTAAATCTTATTCAAATGTTGTCTCCAAAGTCTAATAATAATTTTATTGTAACACTATTTACTTTTCTCAGCTTTGCAAATATAGATATGGATGGATCATGCAATTTTACGACCTGAACAGTAGTTATAATGCCTTGTTTTTTGTCATGTTACATGGACATTGTTCAGAATTTTGTATAATTTTCAAACTTATTTAACTAACATTAGGAGTAACCTTACAAATGTGTGACATGTGCTACTTTGCAAAACATCTACAAGAGACTCATGCATATTGAATTAATACTAAATGTACTGTTAAAATTATTGGGAATATAAAAAATTGCAGCAACACTAAAGATGTGCATGTCCCACAATAACACTTCATTATTGACTGATGCAATCTTTGGATGAGATGTAAAAGCAAGTTCCTGACTCCCTGTGGTCATTAAAGATCTCTGGGCATCCTTCATAAAAAGCAGGCTAAATTTCCCTGTATGGCCCCTAATCAACCACTGTTTCTAATTGGCTATCTCTCTCTCACCATTTTACTCATTAATTGATCATGTGTGGGGTGTGTACTGGCTGTTGTTGTATCATCCAGGTGTATGCTACACATCAGTGGTGGTTGAAGTGGCTTTCCTTTCATGATGAAAAGTGCTTTGAGTAGTGATTAAAGCGCTTCATTAATGTAAATAATAATAATAATAATAATAATTATTATTATTATTATTATTATTATTATTATTATTACACTTGGAACAACAAAATAACTTCTTCCTTCTTCTTCTTCCTTCAGCTGTTCCCATTAGGGATTGCCATAGCAGATCACCTTTTTTCCTTATTATCCTGTTCTCTGCATCTTGCTCTGTTACATCAGTCACCTGCATGTCCTCTCTCACCACATCCATAAACCTTCTGTTAGGCCTTCCTCTTCTCCTCTATCCTTAGCACTCCTTTCCCAATATTTCCAGCATCTCTCCTTTTCACATGTCCAAACCAATTTTGGACTCCATTTAACTTGAAATATCATTTTTTTCTTCAAGCATCCAGGCATTATCATTCTGCAAGAGAATCATTCATGTTTGGGGAAATAACAATTTTAACGTAATTAAACACAGAGTACAGGAAGTTGTTGAAATTTGTGATAAACAGTCCATCCAATCAGTCTCATTCCCTGCCATTTGTACAGGTAAATACAAGCATTTGCTTTCCTGGGTTTATTGTCACAAACCATATAAATTAATCAGAAATTGCTGTTGTTTGGCTTTGGAGTGTACAGCAAAGTTCTCATAACTTATACATAACCACTTTAACTGTTTTTTCATTTTCCTTTACCTAGAATAAACAAATCATTTTAATATTTGTATTTGATTTTTATAGTCATTTTACATGAATCTGTAATAAAAGACAGATAGATAGATAGATAGATAGATAGATAGATAGATAGATAGATAGATAGATAGATAGATAGATAGATAGATAGATAGATAGATAGATAGGTTACAGAATCACATTTTATTAGTCAAATATTGATTTGTACTTTGTTAAAATCTTCATTTTTTTACTTCATAGTTTAGGAGCAGGTGGATTACAACCTAACGCTGTGGGTAAAGCAATGCTGGAAGGAATTTCTGCTGCAGTGATAAATACCTGTAATGTCTCTTTAATCAGAATTGTTCTTTTTCAGAAAAGAGTTTTTGATTTCTTTAAGATGACACTGGAGTTTTATGAAAGCCAAAAGCTTTGCAGTTCCTCAAAAACTAAAATGAAAACATCTTAATTAATTGTAAGGATTCTAAAAATGTTTTAAAGATAATAGGATTGAAAGATTTCTGTTATGCCTGAGACAATTCCATTATCCCAGTTTTCTTGTTTATTTAAACTTCAAAAACAAGGCAAGGTTAAAGAAAATACAGATTCTTTATTTCCCCTTCAATAGCCATGGTCTGAAAATGAAAACAATCAACACCATAAGCAATCGTTACATCAGATAGGTCAATTCTGTCTTAGAATTAAATCAAGTTAGGATAGAAGTCAATGGAATTCATTCACATTCACTGTTAAAAGCTTGGATCTTAGTTAGACGTTCTCATCTCCTGCAATTTTTAGTCTTGTAATTTGACATCCTCAGGTAACAGGATCAGCAACTGATATCAAGAAGTTGGACATTTCCTCTGACTACAAGTAATATATTGTGATGCCAGTTTAACTAGCACCTAAAATGAATCTGGAGAAAACCAAGTTTATCACCAACATAAAAAAAACATCTTCACAGCATATTTTAACATTCTGAGTTATCATTTAGTGAAGATCACCTTTTTGCAAGTTTAAGCATTTCTGCCCATTTTCCCTGCCTTCTTTGCTCTTAGGCCCTTATGTCCTGAGTGAGAGTGAGACATGAGATGCTGTGTTGCTTGAGTCATTGTATAGCAAGGTTGAATTTCACTTTTTAGTAATGGTGAGCAACACTTCATTTTACACTCCTTTTGGGAGAAACAGGCACCCATCACCCCATAAAATAGCACATCTGTGAAAAAATCAGCAGTAATCAGTTCCTTAGTATTGATATATACACAAATATATGTTGCTCTGTTAGAACATCCTAAAAGTTCTTCTCCAGTATAAACAAATTAGAATGCCAAAAAAGTGTTTTAGTTCCTTTTGATTTGAAATTGGAAGTATCAAAGTATCTGCAATAGTATTAAAACAAAAAAAACATAAAATGTTTTTTTGTTGGAAATGACAATACGATATTATACTGATTTATCCATCCATCCATTATCCAACCCGCTATATCCTAACTACAGGGTCACAGGGGTCTGCTGGAGCCAATCGCAGCCAACACAGGGTGCAAGGCAGGAAACAAACCCCAGGCAGGGCGCCAGTCCACCGCAGTATACTGATTCTAACAAAAGAAATATTACTTACAAATATATTTGTAGCTGCCGAAGTGTAAGGCAAGGTCAAGCACGGGTAAAACGTGTGCCGAAAGAAATCTCTCAGTCCAAATGTTTGTTTTAAAATTATTTAGTGAAAGTTAAAAGCAAATAATCCACACAAGAATAAAAGAAAAAATAATTACACACGTAGAATAAAAGGCATTAAAAAAGGAAAAATGTATCTTCTCTAAACTTAGCTTTCTTGAGAAACTTTAGTTATTTCTGTACTTAAAAGTTCTTTACTACTTCTTCTTTACTTAAAGATTCTTAGCTTCTTCTTCTGTACGCTTTAAACGTGCGGCACAGCACATAAATTAAGTGCTGTTTTCTTACATATTTACCTCACACACTCAAAAGGCCAGTAAGCCAGTTGGCACGGTTTAAAACCTTATGCTTTCTACACCTTAGTCATGGCAAGGCTGTCACTAACTGAAGAATAATGTTTACTCAAAGCTGTTAGAAATGGCAAGAATATACCAATACAATTCTACTTATGGGGGTTATAGGAATCTCCCATAGATTATGCATTGTCATCTAGTAAAATATTCATGAATCTTATAGAACTAGGAAAATGGCTCTTACAATATTAAAACAAGGAATTTTAGGATAATTACAAAAATCATTTAAAAACATCATCTGCAACAACTTATCATCACTGCCTTTTGGTTCCTGTTCTCTATGTGGAGTTTGTACATTGCCTCTCATGTCTTCTAAAACATGCATTACACTAACTGTTGATTCTTGTTGGCCCCGAGTCAGTAGATGCATAGGCTCATCAAGGGCTAAGAGCCTGTCCAGGCCAAAAATGAGTTAGGCTAGTTTAAGAATGCCAACCATATTGTGATAAATGCAATAGAACTTGCCAGAATCTAGCTACAACTCTGATAATTGTATGCAAATTCCAGAACCTCTCTTACTTATATTTTGTCTGCGTAAACAGCTAAACATTGATATTATAGTTTTAGTTTTCCAAGTATATACATATAATAAACTATTTTCATAGTAACATTTAAAGCACCTCACATGGGTACTACAAATTCAAATGTAGGAGACAGAACTGTTGTACACTATATTATTGTGTTTTCTGTTTTGCAGAGTCACCTAACAGCCTGAAGCAGATATTAGACTTACAAGAAATTGACGTAAATCCTGCTCTTTTGATGTGATGTGATGAAATGCTAGTTATGTACAGAAGACTAAACAAAAGCTGGAGTCCATCTTCAACCAAGCTTACCATGAACAAAACCTAGAAGATGAAATGTTGTGTCGCCTTAAAAAAGGACATTGACATTATTTTTGACAACTCAGCAGTTTATAATGTTCAGGTGGCATTTGAATGCCACGTCCAAATCAGGTTATGGTTCAGAGGATTACGAAATAATGTTCAGGACCTCCTAAATCATTTATTAAAACAAGAGTTGCTGAAAGGGGCTGTGCAATGGTGCTTTTACGAAAATGGAAAAGCGATACCTTTCAACTTGGGGGCAAATTATACCCTGGAAAAGGATCAAAGTCAAATCGTTGCAGCCTTGGACAACTCTGGGAGAAAATTCCAGGGTGATAAAATAAAAATGGTAGCCACTGCTGAAAGTTCATCACATGAACAAATAGTGACAAGGAAAACAAAAGAAGATTTGGGTAAGTTCTCTTATTAAAGTACAAACAAAATATAAAGCTTTACAGAATCCTTCAATTTGTCAAAATTTTCACAGAATAAAGAAGGTCACTTGACTTTACTATGTTTCCAAATGGTTGTATTTAGAAAGTAATTTTATAGAATCTCCTTACTTCATTGCTGGCGGCAGTGCCAAAATATGCATATTTTCTGAGCAGCTACATATTGGCCTAGTGTTTCTGAAATTCTTATTTACAACAGATTCAATTTTAACAGTAGAGAGTAGTAGATGAAGAGGACAGAGAGAACATGGGTTAACAGCTGGGAATGAGACTACCATCAGAAAAGTGTGTGCCTTAATATCTTGCTATTCACTAACAAACTGAATCTGTCCTACTGGCTGTAGCAAAATTATAGCACAATGACAAAATGAAAATTACTATTTATATATGAGCTTGAAAGTGAAATACTGTTACAAGCTATCAATAAAGAAAGCTTGCACTTGCTTAACTATATATTCTAAAGTCAAATATAAGCAAATAGGAATAGAGAGTATACACTCAACAGCCACTTTATCAGGTACACCTGTTCAACTGCTTGTTAATGCAAATATCTAATCAGCCAATCACATGGCAGCAACTCAATGCATTTCAGCATGTAGACATTGTGAAAATGACCTACTAAAGTTCAAACCGAGCATCAGAATGGGGAAGAAAGGAGAATGAAGTGACTTTGAATGTGATAGTTAATGGTGCCAGATAGGCTGGAGTATTTCAGAAACTGTTGATCTACTGCGATTTTCACAAACAATCATCTCTAGGGTTTATAGTGAAAGGTCAGAAAATTTTCCCAGTCACATGACACTCTCAGACATGACCAATTCCTGCCTCCTCCTACCATTTCCAAAGAAAATATAAAAGTGCGGAAACTTTTTGAACATCCCTCGAAGTTTTAAAAATATAATCCTGACTATAGTAGTCTAATGTAAGATCAAAATGATACATTTTTAAATTTATGAACAAAAAATATAACGGGGTCCTCAATAAAGTGAAGAGGCACGGTACAGCTAAAATAGTTACACCAGAGGTGAATTCTTCTTTCATGATTTCAATTTCAGCAATGTTCATCAAAAAGAGCTAAAGTATCCACAACCTTAATCTTTAAGAAATGCTTATTCTTTTACAACATGATCACTTCCAGCTGGGTACGCTGGCACAGTGGTTGCCACTGATGAAGCACAATTCCAGAAGATTCAGTTGTACCCCCTGCTTTGTCACTGTTTGTGTGGAGTTTTATACATTCTTTACCTGTACAACCTCATCTCTTCACACAAACTTTAAAATGTTCCCTGTATTTTGAAATAGAAGTAGAATATACACATTCATTCATTCAAAAATCTTAACATCAATAACTGGGGATCTATACAAACATCTGAAATATATTTTTTTCCATTTAGTATTAGCTGCAAATACAGGTGTGTGACATAGCCAGGGCATGGGTTAGCACTGTTGTGTTATACCTTCTGGGACTTTGGTTTGATTCATAGCCTGATTAATTAGGGCTGCCAACCATCCTTATTTTCCCAGACATGTCCTCATTTTTTATATGCCATTGACTGTCCGGGAGGAATTTATAAAACTTTGAAAATGTCTGGAATTTTGGCTCCAAAAATTTGGAAAATCTCATATCCTTATCATTGGTAAAATTTGAAAGCTGTATCAGAATAGAAACCACCTTCCCAGTTCTTGCCTTTTGTCTGTCCAATTTGGCTCTTCACTTCACCTTTTGAATTCAGCTTTATCTTCTTGGTGAGTAGACAGTTCATTATAAATGTTGTTTGTTTCCTTAATTATTTGTAATCCTAATTCAACGTAACTAAGTGAATTTATTCAAAATAAAAATTACAATTTCACTTTTTGTATGTGAGATCTTATTTTCGATTCTTCTTTCAGCAGCTTGGTTCAACAAGAAATTTCAAACATCCAGGTACAGTCTGTTGTATTTAAGTGCAAGTAAGTTCAAGTTCAAGTTCAAGTTGGGGAGCCTGCACTGGTACAGTGTGTTACAGCACCTACTACACGATGAAACAACTCGGATCCTGGTTGGCAACCCCCCCAGGCAGACACGTGGTCCAGTCCCACCCTCCGGAAATTACCCTCTATCTGCCGCAGCCAGGTGTTACGTGGGCGACCCCTTGGCCTGGTCCAGCCACTCAGGTCCCCAACAATGAGGATCTTACGAGCTGGATCACCCTCCGGGAAATGCGTCACTTGGCCATAGTGCCGTAACTGACACTCCCTTACAATGCAGGTAATGTGCCTCATTCAGGACTCCACGAGCAACCACTCATTCGACACAAAGTCAAACCAACGGTACCCAAGGATTTTCCAAAGAGACACAGTACCAAAGGAGTCCAGTCTTCATCTCAAGTAAGTAAATAAGTACTGCTTTGTCATATTTTAATGGATAATTTTCTTACCACCCAGTGTTCCAAAATGGATTTATAATTGTAAATGCTGTTAAACTTCAGTTATTTAAAAAAAAATCACACATTTATTCTGCCGTAAAAATACAAATTTTTTTTGTCATAAGTTGATCAAGCAATAAGTCACTTCTTCAAATAATTTAATAGTATTTTTATAATTCTTTCATTTACATAAATTCAGGAATACCCATTATGCCGAAAAGAAAGTGCAAGTTCACAGACTGCGTCAACAATAAATATCATTATTTTATTAGATTATAGAAAAAGAGAAAAGAGAAAAAGAGCTTCAGTGGGAAAATATAAAAGAATGTACATAAATGCAAATAAACTAAATTGAAAGTGAATTTACCATGTGTATCATTTCTTACAGGTTTACAACAGTTAAGCTAACCAAATAAGAATGGAAGAAATGAAGTCTGTTAATTTAAAAGGCTTGACATATTCAAAATATTTAATGGGTTATTAGTTTGCCAGTGACTGTGATTGTAATTGTGGCCATCATAATTATGATGATAAACTGTTAATAAAGGTTTATATCATTTTAAAAAACTGTAAGACAGTATAAAGGCGTATTATGGCATCAAATGGAAAGGTGTCCTCAAAAGTCCTCATTTTTCAACCCAAATGTCCTCATTTTCAGAGAAAGACAGTTGGCAGCCCTATGATTAATCCTTGTGAAAAATCAGCACATTCTATCTGTGTCTGTGTGAGTTTTATTTGTGTGTCTTCTCATACTCCAAATATTTGTAGATTCCATTACACCAACAACTTACAACTGACCCAATGAGAGCGTAGGTGTGAGAAGGTGAAGGACTGACATCAACTCCAGAACTGGCTCCTGGTGTCCAACACTGCTTAAAGCAAATTAATACCTCAGGTCAGATACACTTTACTCATGAGTGACCACAGCAGCGGGTGAGAGGTGTGGGTCATAGGGTACACTCTTTGCTGTCCACAACCCCAAAGCAAAGACAGATTGAGAAAAATTATGTATAAAAAGGTGGCTTTCTTACCAAAAACAAACACACTGTTGATGGTAAATAATAATGAGAAAATACTAATGCAAGATAAGAGAAAATAAACCTGGTTGACCCTCATCCCTTACCTGTGCAGGTTCTTTACCTAAGCACCACATGGAATGATCCTGATTCACTTATCTGCAATGTATTATGCCAAAACACTCCTTTTATTCACCTCCTGTATCTTTTTCACCACTTTGGGCCACTTTGAGCCTCACTTCCTCGTGTGACAGCTCATCAGCTTGTGAATGTCAGGGGTCGCTGTTGTCCCATTAAACCCAACAGACAGATTTGCAGACACAGGATAAAAGTACGAAGAAGCTCTTTAAATTGTTTTCCTTCTTCAGAGTGCCTTTTAAGCACTAGAGCCACCATAAACAACAAATCCACAAAAATCTCTCCTCCACTCCTCCCAGCATGCTCTTTCCTACTACCTCCCAACTCCAGCTTTCCTGCTGGGTCTTCAGCAGTCCTTTATATAGTGTCAGACCCGGATGTGCTTCTATTCTTCCTTCCACGTGACTTGCCAGCACTTTCGGGTCAGATGGAGAACTCCAATTCTTTAGTCAGCCGGGAAGTACTTCGGTGTTCCTGTCCAAGTGATCCATTAGTAATTCCGAGCTATAGGGAAAGTATGACTCCCCCGGTCCTTCGACAGCTCCCTCTGGCGGCACCCACGGTACCCAACAGGGCTGTGAAACAGCACTCCAAGTCCCCGGATGGCACCGCTATACTCCAGGCGAGCTGCCATCTAGTGTCTTGGGGGAGGCAGTGTCCAAAAGTTGCTGCCTTTCCCCATCTTCTCCTTCTCAGGACATCCTGACCAGGTTGAGGTACCGGCTGTCCATCACAAGCTTTATATCCAGAAAGACCTTTTAAACTTTAGCCAATGACTGCTACCTGGGTCACATTCAGTCTTCTTAGTTAGAACTCCATCCTTTGTTTCCTACTCTTCCTGCAACTTCATAGAGACATGTTCATAATGCATAAAAGGGATCCAGGCATTGGCATAAAGCTTCCTGCTGTCCTCAATTGGGATGAATATCACTATACTTAATGTGTGAATTTCAGAAATAACTGAATACTGGGGATTTTGGCTGAAGGCTGGAAGCTAGCAAACATTAAATGTTTATTTGATAAACATCATATGATCACAAGAAATTCATTCTGGATTGTTACCTTATTATGGTGAAGGGGCTCTGTATATAACAAACTGTATAAGCTTCTCCATGCAAAGTCACCCCAGTCAATTAGGCCTTGGCAGACTTGGAAGATTATATGTGATCCACTGGAGGAGGAAATGACATCCTGCCAAAGACATTATAAAATACAAAGCTCATTTTTTTTTGGAATGAAGACAAATAATTAATTACCTTGGACTGCAAGGTATTATAAACCTCAGCTTTGAAAATGAGAAATATTTAAGAATTTCTACTTAATACCAAGTGAAAGTATACAGCACTTTATCACTGATGTGCAGACCTTGAGGATGATATGTAAGATGATGAATTGTGAGGATAGACGGTGAACATTGCAAACACCAGGCTAATAGCTGCTGCCATATTAGACAAGACGGAGGGAATCGAATTACAAGAAATATTAATACGCTCAGAGTGGAGATGGGTTGGTGTCAAAAAGTGACAAGTCACTTTGTCAAGACTGCCTCACCACAATTGTCTGAACACTGACCAACCTTCCTTGTCCATTCAGCACATGTACACAAAATTCTTTCTGTTGATCTTCAAGTCTAAGTCTTTGTGTGATTTTCAATGGCTCTCAGTGCCCGCACTCCTGCAGTTGTTATGTCCTCTTTCCTCTCGCCAGCTGTGCAAGACTAACCACAGATGCTGCACTGGACTAAACTTTTGAGAAAAAATTTGGACTGTTTGAGGATCTAACATGGCCAACAAAAATGTGCTAGTGCTAGTTGTTTTGATATTTTGCCAGGCAATGTTTACTCCACAGTTATCTTAAAGTTGATGTTCTTGTAAATTGAAGTCTGAAACGTCTAGATGAGGGGTTCTCAGGGTCAGTCCTATAGGGTACCACTGTGGCTGAGGGTTTTCCTTCCAACCAGTTTCACAAATAAATGGTCCAGTCTCACTTCTGAATGATCTAATTGTTTAACTAGTTTTTTTCTTATTTTATTTTGCTCTCCGAAATAAATGCAAGTATTTACATCTAAAAAACAGAAATGTGCATTTTGCGATATATTTAAAAGTTAACTTTCTTTTACCATATGCTTTTTAATTCACCTTTATCTGTGGAGTTTACTCTATTACTTGTATTAAAATAATGATGATTAATTATGACCAGTAGAGACCCAGGTGTAAATGACACTTAATACTAAACGGAAGAAGCAACTTCAGTGTAAAAATTCAAGAGTCAGCTAGTCAGTAATAAACAATAACATTTATTTATGAAAAACACAAAATAAATAAGAATTAAAATAAGGACACTAGAACACTAATTAACATAGAATAAAAGTAAGGTCTGATGGCCAGGGAGGACAGAAAAAACAAACAAAACTCCAGACGGCTGGAGAAAAAAAATAAAATCTGCAGGGGTTCCAGGCCACGAGACTGCCCAGCTGATGGAGGTGTTCTAGCCTTAATACCCCACCTACATAGCTGAAACAGGCCAAGATCTTCATCGTTGACGTTGCTCTGATGACGAGGTCAGGGGGTAAAGCTCACTTGGCCTTAAAAGTGAGAGGAACAGCGGCACAAGTTCAGATGTCGGGGGGGATTTTTCTAGCAGACGAGCCTATAAATCCCTCAGGTGCCTCAGTCTGGACAGGAGTTTCTGGATCTGGATGTTGAGAGCCTGGAGTTCTTCAACGACGCGGTTCATCTCACCATTAGCCATTGTCTGCTTCCGCTTCCACTTCGTGCCCTAGGAAAGAATGAGAGAGAGAGAGTTAGCTAAGGATCACAGTTAAAAGGATTAACTAAGTGGTCCTCAAGTTAAGATCGTGTAGCAGACCACGTTGACTGCAGGCATTCATCCCCACCACCTTATACTTTTAACTGGACTCTTGTCTTTATTAAACAAGCTGTTATTTCCCTGTTTTTGTGTCAATTTAGGAATTACAAAATGGGTTTGCTGTTTTCTGGGGGAATGTAGCAAGTATTTATGTGCGTGACATTCATTTTTATCATTTTCTTTTTTTTCTTGCTTCTTAAGATTTTGCTCATTTTTATGATCAGGTATTTTAAGTTTTATACTGAAGTAGATGCTTCCCTGTGGTATTCTGTCTCTATTGCACCTGTCAAGTTTCTGAATTTTATTAACATGTAAACATACCATCACATATTTCTGAATGAAAAACAAGAAAAGAAAAATACTAATTAAACAAGTAGATCATTTAGAAGTAAGTCTGAACCATCTACTTGTGAATCTGGTTGGAATGAAAACCTGCAGCCACTGTGGTACCCAAGGCTGAACTTGGGAATCCCTAGTCTACATGTAGGCTACATTAAACTCGAGGAAATACGAAGTCTTGTAACTTTGGCATCATCTTTGTTCTTTTAAAGGTGGAAAAGGGCATCCTTCTTAAATAAATAAATAAAAATTATAATAATAATGCTATCTATGTTACTAAACGAAGGTTTTACATATGCACGGATGCCAGACGCCAGAAGCAAGCCCTACACAATACAACCAACGCCCAAATGCGAAAGTGCACAATACAACCACCACCTGAACGCGAACGCGCACACCACCGCATATACAACATCCATCCATCCATCCATTTTCCAACCCGCTGAATCCGAACACAGGGTCACGGGGGTCTGCTGGAGCCAATCCCAGCCAACACAAGGCGCAAGGCAGGAACCAATCCCAGGCAGGGTGCCAACCCACTGCAGGACACACACAAACACACCCACACACCAAGCACACACTAGGGCCAAGTCAGAATCGCCAATCCACCTAACCTGCATGTTCGTTTAGTAATGTAGATCTCTAAGCCGGGATCCGCCTCCATGGTCACTTCAGCACGCGAATCCACCGCCGTCACCATCAGAGAACTACGTGGCGCCGAAAGCGCACGCGCACAGCGCCTCAGCGCCCCAGAGTCAGTAGGTGGCGCCCAAGCAACAAAACACAACCTGTAAAGTAAATTTGAGGTAAGGCGTCTTTACTAAAAATGTTGTTTATAAGGAAATTTTTGATTAACTATTTTGAATTCACCATTTTATTATTTTTTTGTTACCAATTTACTTCATTTAAACCTTTGTACTACGATATCTTTTTTACTTATGAGTGCAACAACTCAAAGACATTTTGGACTTAAATGCTTTAACAATTAAATTTCAATTTTAGTTTTAATAAGCTGGTTAATTTTAGTACAAATATATTTATTTAATTGCGGTGGGCTGACGCCCTGCCTGGGGTTTGTTTCCTGCCTTGCGCCCTGTGTTGGCTGGGATTGGCTCCAGCAGACCCCCGTGACCCTGTATTAAGGATATAGCGGGTTGGATGATAGATGGATGGATGGATGTATATTTATTTAATTAAATTAAAACTTTCCCAGGACGCTACCACCCGCAGCCAGAAAGTGATTGCCATTGTTGGATTTGCGATTCTTTAGAGAATCGGGGTCTACAGGTATGAGAAATTTAGTACTTCAGCTGGCCTGTACCATATAAAACTCCTTATCACAAAAAAGCAAGCAAACAAGCAAAAACGTCTGGCCAAGAAACAGGAGAGACCTTTAGAAACACAATAGTGTCGCTCCTGAGAACTTCATTTGAATTTCTAGCGTGTTTAGATAATCACTTGGTTCCTGTCCCGGCAGCAAACAAAGCTGACAAAACAACTTTAAACGCATTTAGCTCCGTTAATCTTTAAGAACACATTTTCATCAACCCATGGGACGTTTAATTTTTAGGCATATTCTTAATATATCTTTAATTTACGGGAATTAGTACCTCTGCCTAAAATAATCCCACTTGAAGAGGGGCCGACATATATCGTTAAAGGTGGAAATTCTAGTTGGATTTTGAATGCGTTCAGAAAAAGAGATTATGATTAGTTGTCATAACCAATCAATCGCCCGGAATGAAGTATTGTTTTTTCAAAACACTAATAATAATTAGGCTGTAATCTCCACAGCAAACTGGATTTAACTATCGTTTAAAGAAAAAGGATGGAAAACCATTTTGCACACTGCACTTCTTTAGGTACACGTGACGCAAGCATTCGACACTGCAAAATAAGCACATTGGAGAAATTATAATTTTGTTAAACATTTCAGTCCGATTTTGCGGCATTTGACTTGTACGGTAAGACTACCTTATTATCATCTCCAAAGGAAATTACAAACTGCAGTCCGTAGTCAGCAAGAGTCGAATCACAGCAGAGAAGCCCCTGTAGATTTCTAGTCCATCGCGTTAACCATGGCCATGACTTTTTTTCATAATTCTCTTGCTAACTGAGAACAGAAGTTTTTATGGAAGTGTATTTAAAGAGATGGGATTTTAACTGAATTAATATTGTTGAAGAATGCTGATACAATGAGGACGAACATTTTAACACTTAAGAAATGCGGCAGGCACATACTGTATACTCTTGCTTCTTCACTTTAGTCTAAATTACAGACGTCAAAACACTGTCACCGTAGTCGGCAGGATTCGAACCTGCGCGGGGAAACCCCAATGGATTTCTAGTCCATCGCCTTAACCACTCGGCCACGACTACTATATCGTTACATCAATTTCAAAGATTTGTTTCTAGCGAATTTAAAACTATTTATGGACTGGTATATAAGTAAAATGAGTTAGTTTCGTCCCCCGAGCAGCCGTGAGTCGAGGTAATTCTTGGTAGCGAGAACCAATCGGATCGCTCTTCGCTACCAAGATTCTCAACAATTGAAAGCACGGGAGGACCAATCGCGGCCCGTATCGGCTACCAAGAATTGACCATTCACAACCCGTTTCTCCTACCAAGAATTGACCATTCACTGCCCGTTTCGGCTACCACGAATTGGCCAATGACGGCTTGCTCAGCTACCAAGAATTGACGAATCACGACTAGCAAAACTCGGAGAGGGCGGGCCAACCTCTTGTCAGTTAATGTATTCTGCAAAAGCTTGTTCGATGCGGCACACAGACGCTTTACGATTTGCGTTGCTTTTTGAACTGTCTAAAAATG